>NC_083896.1:11160635-11464717 GCF_032452875.1 Bos javanicus
GCGCTTTTATAATTTCCCTCCAAAAGAAACGGGGTCTGGCTTTTAGTTAGAAGACCTACTTTGTGGATAGCATGACTGTATTCTCAGAGTACCTGGAAGTTGGGAGCACAAGTACTGAGAAGAAACCCCAGCCGTGATTTGGTTTCTAGGTGACACGCATAGAGTAACCTTGAGTAGGAAACTACATAATTAGCCCACTCTTGATGGGAACTCGTCATAAGTAATACTGAAGCAGCTTGTACAGAAAAATTGGAGCAGACAGCTTTGTGATTCCGCCCAGTTGCGGCTTCCTGTTTCTAGCACAGTTGCCAGGAATGAATAAGTAGACTCTGGTAAAGAGGGATTTGTGTGGAATGGTGTCTTGGGGATATGTAGTGGCTTCAGGTAGGGGAATGATATTTAGATTTGTAGTTTTCCAAATTGTTAAGGGCTTTTGACTTGGAGGAAAAATGGATCTCTTCTGGGGGGGGAAGTAGTGTCGCTTGAGAATTTTATGATGATATTGGTATTTCAGTGGTAAAAGAATTCGCTTGCCAATGCAGGAGTTGCAGGAGATGCCAGTCTGATCCCTGAGTCAGGAAGATCCCCTGGAGGAGGAAATGGCAATCCAGTATTCTTGCTATCCAGTATTCTTGCCTGGAGAATCCCATGGACAGAGGAGTCTGGTGGCCAGCTGCCCATAACATTGCAAAGACTCAGACCTGACTGAGCATGCACACACACCTCATTCTTAAGATGGGGTCATGGTGTGGGTCAGAGAAGAGTACACATATTTGAATTATGCTGGTCACTGGAAATGCTAACGATGAATAAGATGCAGGATGCCACAGGAAGGATACTGATGAGCAAACCTTTAGTCCTTAGCTTCTGTCTCTGTTAAATGGGAATGACAGTGCAGACCTTCTGGGGTTGTCGTGAGGAATAACAATAATGTGCATGACAGATCTTATACAGTATCTGAACAAAACTTGCTCAATACATGGCGACTCATCATAGGAGTTACAGCCACAGTGGTCACTCTGATAGTTTTCTACAGTGACAATAATAAAAATAGCAGAAATAAAATAGGAACATCCAGTCATTCTATGTTCACTAAGCAGGAGGCATGTTAAAGCCGTAGTAACATTACTGGGCATGTGAAAGCTTTATAGCCATCATTTTAATAATGGAAATAGCCTTTTGAAGTAAGATGCTGTGATCACCCCATTTTAGATTTACTTGTGGTAGTGATGGTGGTGGTCATTAAAAATAAGAATGTTGTAACTGTTTTTATCACTCAGTGTCGTCGACACAGGCATAGTATGAGCAGCAGGATTATATGCACACCAACTTTCCCAAGCTCTTTGAGAAAGCACCACAGTCCTTAGAACCTCGATGTTGTCTTCTGATCTCTTTCCCAGATCTTTGACTCAAGTAGAAGAACCATGTGACCACAGCCACATTCTTCAAAGATTATCTATCAGAGTTCACCATTCTAGTAAGCATCTCAACTAATGTGTCTTCAGTGCCTACTGTGCACAAGCACTCAACTAGACACTGAGGATCTAGAGATGAGTATATTGCGGTCCCTGAACTTGTTTGAGAACTACTGGCATAGAATGATGGGAGGCTAAGTGAATTACAGTACAGTGCAGCATGCGCTGCAATCTGCAGGTAATTTTGCAATACATGGAAAGTAAAATGTTCCTATTGTGATGGGAAGGCCATAAACCTACTGCCGTGGTTGGGGGGAAAAAACCAGGGTTTATTTCAGACTGATCTAATCATGTGAAATAGGTATATTAGGAGGACTTTAGTTTATTAAATACTCCTTGTATGCAATGCATTGAAAACAGTTAATCAAGATAATACTCATCAGAACAATGTGTGGTAGGGAAAATTCCTAAGGATTTTCTGGATGGGAATGATATATATATATGGTTTAGAATTATATGGGTTAGAATGTGATATTTGGAGTCAGAAGTTCCATGATTAACACTAAGTCACTAAAACTTTGATTTGTTGAGTCACCAACTCAATGAACATGAGTTTGAGTAAAGTCTGAGAGACAGTAAAAGACAGGAAAGCCTGGCACGCTGCAGTCCACGGGGTTGCAGAGTTGCACACAACTTAGCAACCAAACAACAGCAGCATCTGTTGAAATGTAATAGTCTCCCTGCTCTATCTTTGCCGTACTTCCATAGATTTAAGTGCTATATAATTTATAAAATGCGGTATAAGCTTGAAAGTGATATCTAAACACGTGTTTTTATGACACATATCTGGAAAGATCAGGGAAGGTTTTGTGGAAAGATTTTTATTTTTTTTACATATATTGAGCTTTAATGATAGAATTTATGTATGGAGAAGAAGAATCTGTGCGGAGGAGGTCAGAAACTTTCCGATTTCTTCCCCTGCAAATGGGGTAGGGTCATCACAGTGAGGCTTCTCCACATGGTGGGGAGCATGGCGTAAGTAAATACATGTAAATAGGAAAGCTTAGGACTGAGTTACTTGGGGTATATCTAGTCGTTAGTAGGAAGCCGTTCAACAGTAGGCAAAAGAGCAGCATGACCAGAGAGCTCTCTTGAGACTGTTCTGCCTGTAGTTGATAGGATGCCCTGGAAATCAGAGAAGCAGAGTGAGTTAGGAGGCTACAGTTAAAAGATCCTGAACTTGGTTAGAGGCTGTAGGAGTAGAAAGGAGGAAGTGGGTATAATACAATGATTCACTCTCCAGAGAGTGTTTCATCTCTCAAGCTCTTCTGACACCTGCATGGCCAACACTGATTCAAAAGAACTTTGAGGAAGTGTCATACTAGCTGGTATCCTCCACTTACTGCAAAATAGAGCCAGAACATGACATTCATTTAGATCTTTCCAAGTATAGGCCTTGATGTGCCATGTTCACCTTTTAATGCATTCTACGCTACTGCCACAGTAAATCATTCCTCATTTCATGACCATGTCTAACATTTTCCTTATGCTATTTCTTCTATCTGAAACACAAATTCCAACACATGTAGAATGTTCTCATCCTTCAATTGCTAGATAAATAGTCATCTCCCTTGTTATTGGGCTTCCCTGGTATATGCCTGCAATGCAAGAGACCCTGATTCAATTCCTGGGTCGGGAAGATCCCCTGGAGAAGAATAGGCTACCCACTCCAGTAGTTTTGGGCTTCCCTGGCGGCTCAGCTGGTAAAGAATCCGCCTGCCATGCAGGAGACCTGGGTTTGATCCCTGGGTTGGGAAGATCTCCTGGAAAAGGAAAGACTACCCACTGAACTCTTCTGGCCTGGAGAATTCCATGACGGTACAGTCTGTGGCATCACAAAGAGTTGGACACAACTGAGCGACTTTTACTTTCCCTTTCCCTGGCTATATGCTCCCCACCTCCACCTCCAGCGTTAGAATTTCTGTCTCCTTCCCAGCTAACATGTTTGTCAAAATCAATATATGCAAAAATTAGGCTTTACTCAGTAATCAGTACTAACGCTGAGACTTTTCAGTCCACTGGGGTATCAGATTCTTATGAAGGAACCTGATGGCTTTTGGACTGTATTCGAGAACCCTTATGATCAGACTCATCCCTCTTATGATACCTAATGTTGGTGAGCTGGTGCTGTTGTCAGACTGTTCTGCATTGTCACACAGTCCTGTCAAGAAAGACTATTTCTGGTGACAAACTGAAAATTATACCAATTAATCTATCGAAGTTGTTAGACAAAAAAGAAGTCATTCAGGATAAAAGTACCTCCACAATATCAATGTTTTTCTCTGAAAACAAAGGAAGACACTTCTTCCTTTTTCAAAGGAAGACACTTCTCTGCTCTCAATCATACTGGCTTTTCCATGGTTTGCTTTTGTAGCCAAATCCCTAAACACAAAGCAGTCCATTCCTTGAAGATAAACCAGTGAGTGGTAGATTCTATCGAACAATGCCCTTTGCTGTATAATCTGGGAGAGAGGGGTCCCTACCTTTTCACTTACTGTTGGCCTTTTAAGAGTCTAATAACAGCTTCAAAAAATTGTATTAATGCACAATTTCAACAAGCAGCTTCCTTTGTTATAGATTCCTCATGCTTCCTGGTGGGTAAATAAGTTTGTGTTCTAGTACTATATGTTGATAGGTTTCAGCTTGGGAGTGTTCTAAGCAAACACCCCCACCCCTCAATTATCCCCCGGCACACCCTGTCACTCCCACGCTGTTCCTGTAGGACAGAGTTACTACCCACATTGGTGAGTGTAAGATTTGCAGCTGCCCACTTGGACTGACCTTCACTTTCGTCCAGCTAATTGCAAATGCTTGTTAGTAGGAATTGACCAACTGGGCAATGAATCAGCCAGCAGCCCTTGCTTTCAGTGCTTTTCCAATTTGCTTGTGTACTTATTTCCCATTTAGCAGGTGCAAAATGTCATTGAGCATTTTGCTTTACTTACTTGGCATTTTCTGGACAAAGAGTAGTATTGAGGATCCTTTACTCTTTATTTAACATTCATGTTTCTATTTCTGTGAAATGCCAGTTCAATGCTGTTTGTCTATATTTTATTACACTGCCTTTTTTTCTTATTGATTTAGAGGAGTATTTGATATCTTCTTGATATGGATTCACTATTGACATATGTTGCAGATAGCTTCTCCTACTTTGTAGATTAAGCCCTTGGTTTTAATGTGGTCAAATGTATTATTATTATTATTATTTTTACAGTTGGGACTTTCTGTCTTCCTATCCCAAGATCATAAAGATATCAAGCTGTAACTTTTGTTGTTTTATATACTTAAGTATTTAGTCAATCTGGTTTTGACTTTTGTATATTCTTTTTTTAACAGATGAATAATTGTCATCACTATTTATTAAATGGCTTTTCTGCTCCCCTTAGTTATCTTCACCATCACTCGGGCCTGGATTATATTTCTGTACTTCGTGGGCCTGTTTCTGTGTTCTCTACTCTGTTTCATTGGTCAGTTTGTATACCCCTGTCCCACTCCAGTACTCTTACCTGGAAAGTCCCATGGACGGAGGAGCCTGGTGGGCTGCAGTCCATGGGGTCGCTGAGTCAGACACGACTGAACGACTTCACTTTCACTTTTCACTTTCATGCATTGGAGAAGGAAATGGCAACCCACTCCAGTGCTCTTGCCTGGAGAATCCCAGGGACGGGGGAGCCTGGTGGGCTGCCGTCTATGGGGTCACACAGAATCGGACACGACTGAAGCGAATTAGCAGCAGCAGTGCTAAATCCACACTGTCTTAATTAAGATTTCTTTATAATGAATCATGATGTCTAGTAGATCAAATTTCTCTACGTTATTTTGCTTCAAGAGTATCTTGGCTTTGTTTGGCTTTTACCCTTTCATGTGCCATATAGAATGAACTTGGAAAGTTCCGCAGAAATTTTCTTTGAATTAACATTGAAATTGCTTGAACCTATAAGTTAATTTAAGAAAACTGACCTTTGTCTGATACTGAGTCTTCCTTCTATAAATCTGGACCATTTTTTAAATTATTTGGATCTTTCGTGTCTTTCAATAATGTTTTATAATTTTTCCATAAATAGCATTTTAAAAAATCATTAGTTCTGAAAAATTGCTGTAGGATTTTTCATCATGTTCATTTATGGTTATAGATTAAAATCAGAATCTCTACCTCATCCCTTATCTGTTGAAACGATCATATAATTGTTTCCCCTTACCCTGTTTAGGTGACTAATTACACTGATTGGGTCATAGAAGTTAAAACAACTTTGTATCCCTGATATAAGTCAGTTTTTCTTCCTTGCTTCCTTCTTGCCTTCCTTTCTTTTTCTTTCTCTATTTCTGTTTTAACTTCATAATTCTGCTGTTATTATTATTGGTTTTCTTCTACCTTTGTTTAGATTTAGTTTTTTATTTTGGGGAGTGCCTAAGGTGGATTACTAACTCATTAGATCAGTCCTTTTCCTTTATATTACCCTTAATTCACTACATTTTCCATAAGATGTTTTAGTACATTGGCATCCTATAGCATTTGATATGCAGTATTTTTATTAACATTTAAATAAAACTTTTTACAAAAATTTATTTTGTGATTTGTTTGAGCCAAGAGTTATTTAGAGATTTAAAAAAATTTTTTTTCCAAACTTTGGGGATTTTTACCGTTTCTGTTACTGATTTCTAGTTTAATAAAATAATGCCTAGGAAAAGTTGTATAATAAATATTCTTTTAAATTTATTTTAGCCTAAAATGTGGTCAGTATTTTGCAAATCTTCTCTATTTGCCTGGAAACATGTGTTTTCTAAATTGTTGGATATGTTTCTAGCTGTATTCAGTAGATAAAGTTTGCTAGTTATGCTTTTCAAATATTTTATACCTTTGCTAAATTTGTGCAAATTTACCCTATCAATAAGTCAATATGATCAGCTTATAACCTCCCTTTTGGATAGTGGATTTGTTATTATTTTAAAATATCTACTTGAGTTTCTTTAAACTCTCCACATGGTCTCTTTAAGTTACCTATCTGATAATCTTAATATCTGAAATCTTTGTAAGTCTAAATCTGTTCTTTCTCATGGTGGCCTGTTTCATTAAGTCTCCTTAATGATGACCTTATGTTTTTGCTGAAATTAAATAATGGGAATTCTGACAGTCAAAACCAGGGGGTATTTTCTTCCAGAAAGGAGTAGACTTTGCTTTTGAGTAGAGCCAAAGAGTTCTTTGGACTTGGGACTACTTTGGTTCCTTCCGAGGGTCCTTTTAATTCCAGATTTTCATGTTCTGTGATCTCAGACCTGAAAATGTTATTTTTCCTCTGATGTCCCTGGATTTCATTTTCCTACAGTCCACTTTCTGGTGTTGGTTGACAGGATTTTGCTTGATGGTTTGTGGTTTGTTTTGCTCTTGTGATTTTTCTCACATTCTTGTATGTCTGTGATTCATTTAAAATGTGATGGTTAGAATTTATCAGACACAAGAATATTGCAACAGGAGGGCCCACTAGAGAGAGTGCTCGGTGTGCAATACTGGTGAAGTGCGAACATTTTAATGCAGATTTTGATTGCATTGATTTCCTGCTTTAAATCCTCCAATATCCGTCAGATTTAATAGCAATCTCTTTAGCGAAAACATTAAGGCCCAACAGTCACATCTCTTCCCACCTCTCTTACTTCTTTCTCTCTACTTATCCATATGACCCGCTACTCTTCTATACCAAAATGTTTACAGTTTCCTGAATATGACACTTTTTAAAGACTCTACTGCTTCAGAGGCTTTTTACTATTTATCTATCAGGATACTTCAGCTTTTGAGTTTCAGAGCACAGATTATATCCTTTTTAAAGTGTTTTATAAATCCAAAGACTAGCATAAGTGCCCTCTTCCAAATTCCCATAACCTTTATTTTAGCTTTTACAGCACTGCACTACTTTCCTTGCTTGGTTTTGTGTGTGTCTGTGTGTGGTTTTGGTTTTTGGTTTGTTTGTTTGTTTTTCATGTTCTTTCCCACTAGGCTCTGAAAGAAAAGGCTTTATTGCTTGCTTATTTATTTATTCTTCTATTTCCAATGCATAATATTTTGGGTGATCAAATATGCAAATCTATTAGTTTTGAAGGGTATTACAGAATACTTTAGACTGGGTGGCTTATAAGCAAAAGAGATTTATTTCTCACAGTTCTGGTGTCTGGAAAGTCCAACATCAAGGCCCCAACAGATTCACTGTCTGGTGAGAGCCTACTTCACTTTTTCTGGAGAGCAATCTTGTTATTGTGTCCTCACGTGGCAGAAGGGACAAGGGAGCTCTTTGGGGGCTCTTTTATAAAGGCCCTAAAGGTCGTTGTTGAATGGAGGCAAATGTAAAAGAAAAGGAAGGAAGAAGGGATTCTTGGAACTGAATGATGAGATCAGACTCACCTTTCTAACAATAGTTCTTTGTAAAAGTTATTTCACATCTTTATACTTGTATTTACTCTTCTGCAAGAAAGGGGAAATAGTCCATCAACTTCAAAGTGAGGCTAGCAGTAATAAACACTCAAAAGGCTTAAACTTATGTAATTATTTAAGATTGACTAAGCACCTTCACAAATAGAATTTCATTTATCATCTACTGAGAGTGCCAGGTAGTGAACAACTCCATACTTTTTTGAACTAACGCTCAGGGTAACCAAGAGCAGCAGTTAGTGAGTGGCGTTCGGTGGGCCTGGTGACTCCAAATTATTTCAGTCTGCGTTTACTGAGGCTCCACTATGTGCAAGCTGCCCATGCAGGTACCCAGCTACTGAACTCATCCAATGAAACTAAACTACACTTATTTTTCACTGGTCTCTTCACCCTAAAATTACAATCATGATGCCTAATACCTTCCATGCTACGTAACTCTCACCCACAGCAATTAGAAGTGACAGAACAAATCAATGGAAATAATCCATTCAACTGTATCATCTTTATGAATTGAGCTCTTGCTTGAGAGTTTGGCTGAGTAATTAAGTGTGGCTTTCACTTCAGGGTTCAATCAGTTATGTTTATTTCCTTATTATTGGATTAACTCATGAAAAATGAAGAATCATGGCAGGGCTCATATGGCCGCGTTGAAAGTCCTGTAAAACAGCAGATGTAGATTATAGCACAATTGATTTAACCCCTGTAGTTGAATTGATTGTCCAGATGGTGAAAATGGCAAGACAGAATAACAATGATCATTATACATCTCGCATTATGTGGTGTTTTTCATCTTGTAAAACTTCCACTCACATAATATCAAGATGACTAAACTTGTAAAATTGAAAGGTATTTCAGAGATAAGGAAACAAATTAGTTAGAAAAAAAATTGTTAGTTAGCTCTTGTCTGGCTCCACACTAAATGGTCTCCCTGACTGCGGTTGACCTTGCTGACATGAGAGTGTTCTAACTGCAAATTTAACTTGCTTTCTCTATTATGTAAAACCTACTTCCCTTCATTGAAATGACTTAACATTCAAATACTATAACATTTTTTTACAGGCATCTCATGGTTTAGCTCCTCCTTGCTTCTCCAACCTTAATTTTAACCATTTTCCTTTCACCCTGGCAAGTGTTCCTGTCAGGCTTCCGTATCATTCTTTACTCACACTGTTTCTTTTGTTTGCTTGTGTTCAATGTCAGCTCAAAAATTTTTTGTTTAGTCACTAAGTTGTGTCCGACTCTTTGGCAACCCCATGGATATAGCCTGCCGGGCTCCTCAGTCAGTGGGATTTCCCAGGCAAGAATATTGAAGTAGGTTGCCATGTCCTTTTCCAGAGGATCTTCCTGACCCAGGGATCAAACCCACATCTCCTGCATTGGTAGGTGGGTTCTTTACTGCTGAGCTAACATTACTTGCTTTCAAAAGCATTTGCTAACACTTCTTGCTCTTCCCCAAAAGACTTTTTCCATGGTCTCCCCAGTCTCTATAGTTCTCTATCAAAAGAGAGCACTTTTTTTTGGTAAATCTCCTTCTCCTTACTGGACTCGGTGCCCATTTGTTTCTGTTTTGCTTGCATCTGGCATAGTTTCAGGCAGATAGCAGGCACTTAACATATTTATTGAAAACATTAATGCATGAATGAATAATATATAATGCTCTTTATGCTACCTCACTTTAACTGAAATCGCTGTTACATATTCATAGTTTTTCACAATTGATCAGATGTGTTTGTGCCTCTTACTCCATCTAAGCACAGAAATAACATGAGGTGCAAAGGCAGGCCAGGCCCTTGTTTACAACGCTGAATAGGGAGGCTCAGGAAAGATAAAGGTCTGCCTCCAGCTTGGTGACCATATGACGTCACTTGAACCTGAGAATATGTATGTTCTTGCTGTGAGTGCTCTAAATCTGACCATTTTAGCTCTTCTTGGGCAAGGGATATCCCCCAGTGATTGAAATGACTTGAGATAAGAAAGCTTAGAATAATAGGTTCTGAAAAAGTTTGAAGAATTCCAAAACAGTATTAAAAACTTTTGTTCTGTACTCTTCTCAGCTCATTTTATCTTGGCATTGAGGCATTTAGTCTGTTGTACTTATTAAAAGCATCAAAAGCAATTATAGAAATTATTTATTATAATTTATATTATATTATATTTATAATATATGTTTATTATATTATAAATTATAATTTATATTCTATTATAAATATAATAAAATATTTATAGTAATTAAGTTTATAATATAATTATAATAAACTTAATTTATAATAATTAAGTTTACTATTCACTTACTTTTTGAGTGAGTTTTTTATTCACTCACTTTGTACAGAGCATCATGTTGACTGGTATATGTGTTTTCTAAACTCCCAAAACCAATTTTTCTCATAGGCACTCTTTTCCTCACTTGATAGTTGAAGTTGAATTTCAAAGGAAATATAATACCTTGCACAAGCCAAATAGCTTGTGAATGGCTGAGCCAGAACTTCACCCCTCTGAAGGGAGCTGGTTAACACATTGGCTTCGTCTGAAATTTTAGAGGTTACGTGCCAGGAACTGAGTTTCTCTTTGATGACTTAGATCACAGAGAACCTTTTCCTGGCATGACTTTGATGAATTGCTATCTGGTATTTGTAAACTGCCTAATAGTATAGATTAGATATAAAATACCAATATCTCCTTCCTGATTTGGTTATCCTGAACATTTTGTGAAGTCTTAGTGCCTCAGGAGAGATCAGCTGTCCTGACAGTATTGCTTGGAGGAATTCAAATTAGATCAAGTCAGTCCCCAGCGTGTTGCCGTGTTCCCGTTCAGCCTGGCTGCCTCACAGAATGCCGCACTGTGAGCTTGTTCGACGGAATCTTAGTCTCCTTATACTTGCATTCAGAAATGCATAACGTTCCCTCCATGCACTCCGTTTCGTAAGGTACATGATCTGGTATACATGCTTAAGGATTTGAAAGGACAAGGCTTTTGGAGCAGCATGGTCCTGGGCTCAAATCACAGTCATGCCACTTAACAGCTATGGGGTACTGGGCAGATGACTTAAATCTTTCTAAGCCTCAGTTGATTCATCTGTGAAATTGAGCAACATAATTAGCTCACAAAGTCATTGTAAAGAAAAAGTAGTATAGATATAGCTAGAGATCCATCTCACTATGTATATGCCCACATGTAGTGGATGTTTAACATATACTATCATTCCTCTGTATTTAAAAATATTTAAAATAATGACAATATTTTAAAACATTTATAAATAAGAAAAGAAAATATGTTGCCTATACTCCCACCACACAAATTAAACAACCGCTCTAAATTTTAATGTATTTTCTTCTTGTCATTTTTCATGTGGCTATGTTTAAAATCTGCCTTTCACTTAGTATTGCATTATAAGCATGAGATTTTATAGACATTTTCTATCCAGCAATTCAGTATTTACTTCTACGTATACCACTTCTACGTATTTACTGAAGAGAAATGAAGCCATATGTCTACGTAAGTCCACAAAGACTTGCACTCAAATGTTTCAGATCAGACCAGATCAGATCAGTCGCTCAGTCGTGTCCGACTCTGTGACCCCATGAATCGCAGCACGCCAGGCCTCCCTGTCCATCACCAACTCCCAGAGTTCACTCAGACTCACGTCCATCGAGTCAGTGATGCCATCCAGCCATCTCATCCTTTGTCGTCCCCTTCTCCTCCTGCCCCCAATCCCTCCCAGCATCAGAGTCTTTTCCAATGAGTCAACTCTTTGCATGAGGTGGCCAAAGTACTGGAGTTTCAGCTTTAGCATCATTCCTTCCAAAGAAATCCCAAGGATGATCTCCTTCAGAATGGACTGGTTGGATCTCGTTGCAGTCCAAGGGACTCTCAAGAGTCTTCTCCAACACCACAGTTCAAAAGCATCAATTCTTCAGTGCTCAGCCTTCTTCACAGTCCAACTCTCACATCCATACATGACCACAGGAAAAACCATAGCCTTGACTGGTTTTATTTACAATAGCAAAATGGTGACAATATCCAGATATCCATCAACAGGGAATATGGATAAAGACATTGTGATAAATCCATACAGTGGAATACTACTCAGCTACAGAAAGGAATAAGCTATTTTTTAAGTTATTTATTTTTAACTGAAGGATACTTGCTTTACAGTACTATGTTTCTACCAAACATCAACATGAATCAGCCACAAGTTTACCCATGTCCCCTCCCACTTGAAGGAATAAACTATTGATACATACAATAGTATACAACAACAAATCTCAAAATAAGTATGCCAAATGAAGGAAGTTGGACAAAAAGGGGTGCTTACCATATAATTTCATTTATGCGAGATTCTAGAAAACTCAAATCAATCTGTAATAAAAAAAAAGCAGAAAAGTGGATGCTTAGGGATGAGAAGAGGTGAGGAGGAAAGATTACAGATGTTCACAAGGAAGCTTTTTGGAGTGATGAGTATGTTCAATATCTTTACTGAACTGATGGCTTCACAGAAATTTACATAGCTCAAAACTCATCAAATTGTACTCTTTAAATACATGTAGTTTATCATAGAGCTTTGCTGGTGGCATCATTTATACATTTAAAAATGGTAAAAATAAAAATTATGTGTGTTGGTAAAACATTTCACTAAAGAGTGAGACTATCCCCACTCATTTATATATAGATTGCTTTCAGAATTTTGCTGTCATATACAACATTGCAATGGACATCTTCAACAAAAAGATATCATATATTATTTGCTTTATCTTAAAATCTACTAATGATGAAATCATCTTTTTTTGGGCAGGAATGGCACAGAAAAATATTTATAGTTCACTCCTTATAGTTTAAGTGTTCTTATAAGGGAACTGTCGGAGAAGGCAATGGCACCCCACTTGAGTACTCTTGCCTGGAAAATCCCATGGATAGAGGAGTCTGGTAGGCTGCAGTCCATGGGGTCGCAGAGAGTCGGACACGACTGTGCAACTTCACTTTCACTTTTCACTTTCATGCATTGGAGAAGGAGATGGCAACCCACTCCAGTGTTCTTGCCCGGGAGAATCCCAGGGATGGGGAAGCCTGGTGGGCTGCCGTCTATGGGGTCGCACAGCGTCGGACATGACTGAAGCGACTTAGCAGCAGCAGCAGCCGGTACTCTTGCCTGGAAAATCCCATGGATGGAGGAGCCTGGTAGACTGCAGTCCATGGGGTCACAAAGAGTCGGACACTTACTGAGCGACTTCACTTTCACTTTCATGCATTGGAGAAGGAAATGGCAACACACTCCAGTGTTCTTGCCTGGGGAATCCCAGGGACGGAGGAGCCTGCTGGGCTGCCGTCCATGGGGTCACACAGAGTCGGACACGACTGAAGTGACTTAGCAGCAGCAGCAGCAGCATAAGGGAACTGTGTGTATAGTTGATTCGCTAGTTACATTTAAAAAATGATTGTAATTACTGGTTTGGGGTACCACCATTTGGGTAATGGATAAGAATAGTAGCATAGAGGAAAGTGAGTTACAAATATTAAACCAAGAGTCTCAAGCAGGAGACCAATAAAGATGGAATTTTAAATCTCCAGGCAATGGAATTTTAACCCTCTCCGGGTTTCAGGAGCCCCATGAACTACCCCTGTCGATTTGTGTGTGCATGTGTGCAAAGCTGCTTGTCATGTCTGAGTCTTTGAGACCTGTTGTTGTTGTTTAGTCGCTAAGTTGTTGTTGTTCAGTATCTGATTTTTTTGTGACCCCATGGATTGCAGCACTCCAGGCTTCCCTGCCCTTCACCATCTCCCTGAGTTCACTCAAATTAATGTCCATTGAGTCAGCAATGCCATCCAACCATCTCATCCTCTGCCACCCCCTTATCTTCCTGCCCTCAGTCTTACCCAGTTCACTTCAGCTCAGTTCAGTCACTCAGTTGTGTCCGACTCCTTGTGACCCCATGTTCTGCAGCACGCCAGGCCTCCCTGTCCATCACCAACTCCCAGAGTTTACTCAAACTCATGTCCATTACATTGGTGATGCCATCCAACCATCTCATCCTCTGTCGTGCCCTTCTCCTACCGCCTTCAGTCTTATCTAGCACCAGGGTTTTTTCCAGTGAGTCAGCTCATTGCATCAGGTGGCCAAAGAATTGGAGTTTCAGCTTCAGTATCAGTCCTGCCAATGAATATTTGGGGTTGATTTCTTTTAGGATTGACTGGTTTGATCTCTTTGTCCAAAGGACTCTCAAGAGTCTTCTCCAGCACCATAATTCAAAAGCATCAGTTCTTTGCTGCTCAGCCTTCTTTATGATTTAGTTCTCACTTTCGTACATGACTACTGGAAAAACCATAGCTTTGACCATATGGACCTTTGTTGGAAAGTAATGTTTCTGCTTTTTAATATGCTGTCTAGGTTTGTCATAACTTTTCTTCCAAGAAGCAGTTGTCTTTTACTTTCCTGTTTGCAGTCACCATCCATAGTGATTTTGGAGTCCAAGAAAATAAAATCTGCCACTGTTTCCATTGTTTCCCCATCTATTTGCCATGAAGTGATGGAACTGGATGCCATTATCTTCATTTTTTGAATGTTGAGTTTTAAGCCAGCTTTTTCACTCTCCTCTCTCACTTTCATCAAGAAGCTCTTTAGTTTCTTTTCACTTTCTGCCATTAAGATGGTGTCATCTGCATATCTGAGGTTGTTAATATTTCTCCCAGCAATTTTGATTCCAGCTTATGCTTCATCCAGCCTGGCATTTTGCATGATGTACTCTGCACACAAGTTAAATAAGCAAGGTGACAATTTACAGACTTAATGTATTCCTAGTTCATTGTTCTACATCCAGTTTCTAAATGTTGCTTCTTGACTCTCATACAGGTTTCTCAAGAGGCAGGTGAGGTGGTCTGGTATTCCCATATCTTTCAGAATTTTCCACAGTTTGTTGTGATCCACACAGTGAAAGGCCTTAGTATAGTCAATGAAGCAGAAGTAGATGTTTTTTCCTGGGATTTTCTTGCTTTTTCTATGATTTAGCAGATGTTGGCAATTTGATCTCTGATTCCTCTGCCTTTTCTAAATCCAGCTTGTACATCTGGAAGTTCTCAGTTTCATCCTGTTGAAGCTTGAAGGATTCTGCAGCTTGTTATTAACCATTCTGTGCAGTAGTCAATTACCCGGCTCATCCAGTCTCATCTAGGTGCTTACTTTCCTTCTTAGTCAGTGATGTTTACTCTATAAGGAATGTATAAAAGGTGTTGCATGGATTTTTTTTACTTCAAAGTTCCCATTCATTTGTTCATTCAAAAAAACACAATGCTGAGCTTAGACTGAATACCAAACATTGGATTCATACTGGGCACAGAGCTCTGAATAATGCATAATTCCTGGCTTCAAAAGCTTACAGTAATTTTTGAGAAATCAGTAGGTAAACAATAAATTAGAATAGGGGATGATTGGCCGAACCAGAGGCATACGCAATTGGGAAACCTATAGCAGACACATGGATCCCAGCCTCAAGCTTTAAGATAGGCTTTCTAGAAAAAGTACGCCTTAGCTGGTAACTGTAAAAGGAAGAGTTGGGTGATGAAACTTAGAGAGAGAGGGAAGAGGATGTTTCAGGAAACGTAAACAGCATGCAGAAGACACTTGAAGGAATGGAGGGCTTTCAAAATTCTGTGGGTGTGTCTGTGGCTATGATGTGTGGGAGTGAATGGCCAGGCCTACATACGCAAGCTGGTGCCCTTGGCCAAGGCTGCCCTGTTCAGAAGAGATAGGCAGGCTGACACTGTCCAGGCACGACTGGCAAGATTAGGGAGGTAAGAGTAAGGATGGCAGGGGGCACCGTCAGCAGGCCTGGGGCCAGGCCGGAGAAGGGTTGGACATTGATCTTGTGGCTCAGGCTACCCACAGTTGGCTGACCCCTCGCTCCCCTTCTTCGACAGCAATGGAATGGACTTCATGTCTTCGGTTCAGACCCTAACAAGCCACCTGAGCTTTCCACCAGGATAGTGAGACAATCTGAGACCTTTCATGAACTAATGATGATGACCATATTGATAAAAGATTTCTTTTTAATGTTTGTTTCATATGAAAGACTTATAAGACATATCAGGGGTAAAAATATATTAAAAATATTCTGTAATGTATTTGTTTTCTGATAATGAAAGTACTAGATGCTAATTATAGAATAAGTAGTATCATCATTTAGGAGTTTTAATATGTGTATTATAGAAAAGTTGAAAATCATCAAAGTCTGAAGAAGAAAACAAACATTATTGACAAAGTGGCATAGTTAAATTTTTTTCCTTTTAGTATTGTCTCTCTGCACATCTCATTGTGTCTAAACCCTTATATATTTAATCAATGTCCTAATTATAGATAATGTCATTTCCAGCTGTTCCTTTTACAATTACTACATGGTAAGTCATACACACACACACACACACATATATATTAGCATACAAGATTTAGTTTGACATAAAGCGAATTTATAAAGGCATAATCATTTGGATAAGACAAATGTCATAATTTTAAAGGCATGCATAAAATAACATATAGTTGACACATTTAACCACCCTGGCTCCTATCCCTGGACATTTAGTCCCTAAATTTTAGCCTCATAAATAACCTAAAACCTTAAGTCCTTCAATGTCTTTGGGCCTATCAATTATATGCTTCCAGTCATGACATATTTCAGCTTGGTAAAAAATGTTAGAATCTGGTAAAATCAATAAGCATCCTCTAACACTACAGCCAGTTATGTTAAGGGAAGGCAGGGAATCTGGTCATCTCATTTGAATATTGACCAGGTTTCAGCTTCCATATTTTTATACACATTATCTCACTTAATTTATACCTCAACTGTGTCAGGGGTATGCTAGCCCATCATACAGATGAAGAAACTAAGGCTCAGAGTGATTAAGTAACTTCCCAAGTTTTAGGCTGAATTGGAAGTAAAATTTTAACCAGAGTCTATCACATATCAAAGGTAATATTTTTCCATCTATACATGTCCTCTCACAAAAATCAATGATGGTGTTTCTTTTGTAACTCAGAAGCAAACTAGTGTCTCTTTTTAAATTAATGATCATAGTTAACAATCATTGACCATCACTATGTGTCAGGTACTGTTCTGAGTACTTTATAGGTATTAACTTATTTAATCCTCCAAATCTGACAGTATAGGGTCTATTATTGTACCCAATACACAGATGAGGAAACTGAGGCACAGAGAGATTAGTTATGTTATACAGAACTCTCGATTTAAGGGCAGAGAACGCAGGCCGCAAGCTTAGCCGTCTGCTTTGGAGTCAGCATTCTGAACTTCCACAGCGTTGTCTCTCAGAGCACAATTGTAGCTTGTGCCAGAGAGCAAACAGTAGATGTTGTCTTACTGTATGTAGTAACATTGCATAACATTAAAAGCAGTGCAAGAATCAAGAACACAGATTTTGGAACCAAACTATGTCTGCTTGCATCCAGGATCTGCCACTTAGTAGCTGCATTGCCCTGTGGCAGGATACTTAATCTCCCTATTTCTGACCTCTTCATCCGTCACATGGAGATAATAGCAGCACCTTGTAAGGTTGTTATAGGAATAAGCATTTGTACAGCACTTTAAATAGTGCCTGGCATATACTTAACTGCTGTGTGAGTTTTATTAAATAGGTTGTAGTTTATGAGTTCTCTTCTGATTCCTCTCTCACAAACCACCCTCTCGGAAGCCGTGTTCTCAATGGTAAGCCGAGGTGACCAGCACATCCACTGTCTGGCTTTTTCAAAGGCCTTTCCCACTATTGATGGCCCAGCGAAGATCTGGGCCCTGAGGCTGAGTAGTATCTTGTGTTTCTGTGAGATCTGCTTTAAAGGGAAGAGCCAGCCTTGCCAACTTTCCAAATTTAGCCATAACTGGGTCACCTAAAAAAGTAGTACACTGTTCCCTGAAGTAACCTTTCGCTTGCGTTAATTTTATATGAAGTGCTCCTCACCAAATCTTAGCACGTTCTGAATTTCATGAGTCACTGCTTCAGCAGAAAAGTGTGTGAAGAGTGCCTTTTCAGGACTGTTAGCAGACGTGGTGCAGTTCACTTCTGCCCTTGGTCAAGTCTGTATCTCTAGGGAATGATACTGAAAGGAAAAACAGACAGACAGGATCAGGTATGATTATTTCATTTTGGTCTTTCATACTGTAAAATCTTCAAGCCGGAATTTAGCTTTGAATGAGTTGAACTGAATCCCTAATATTGCTCACTAGCTGGTAATGGGCTCTGTGCTAGGTACTCTGAGTACAAACAAGAATTTGACCCTGGTTCTGCCTCGAAAGGCAGGACAGTCTCGTGTTGATCAGTCTCTGAAGAAACGCTTCTGAGAAGCCTTCAGCTCGAGGTCAGAGGTTGATTTCCCAAGTCTAACTTGACACAATTGCATGAATCATTATCTGACTAAGGAGCCTCTCCTTATACATCCCAACTGAAAAAAAAAAAATGTTTAGGGGGCCTAACACTTTGAGTCAAATGGAAAATGTGCAGTGAAGAACCATTCTCTTTCCAATGGACAAAGATGTGTAAGAGGAAGGCGGCTAACACTTTGAGGTGGCTGACCAGAGGCCAGGACCCGTGTTAGTCATACGGTCATCTTACTCCAAGCTTGAGTCAGCCCTGTGGGGTGATTTTATCTTTCAGATGGTTGGGAACTGCTGTTTATCAATACTCTGAGGTGAGAATAACCTGATTAGGTCCAGAGCTAGGAAAGGATAGAACCCAGAATTACAACTTGAGTCTCTCTGGTTCTAAAGTTCATGCATTTCCCACTGTAGGAATTATTTCCTTAGAGGGATCATTTTAAGGGAAAAAAATGAATTTAATATCTTAGAAATCCTAAACCCAGAGTCTTCTTTAATAGAGGCACTGCCAGCATGAGGGGTTTCTTGAAGTTCATTGGCATCACCTTCCTGAAGAAATGGCCTCTCTTCTTTTATGATCCAATGGTTACTCACACCTTTTCTTTTGAGTGAGTCACTATAGCATATTTAGTTCAGTTTACACCAGTTATGCATCCAGAATTTGAGAGATTATTTGCCTCTCTCAGCTGTACATTGTAGAAGAAAGACAGGAGCTTTGGAGCCTTGTTGAGCTAAGTTCTGTCTATGTACATGCTTGGTGACTCTCAGATGGAGAGCATGATACCTTGCTTGTGAGGTTAGCATGACATAAAAAATGTTATTGTTAATTATCTGGATTATAGTTACAGCTGAATAAATTCTAGTCCTTCTCCATTCCTAGTGAGATATTTTGATGACCCACTGTTTGGGTGAAAGCAGCTCCTTTGAAGATACTTGCTAAGTACCCACAAGGTCTTGCTGTTTTAGATGATTGAAGACTGAAGGGACTGAAAGTCTGAAGGTCCTACCCTTGATGCCCTTGGGTCCTGGATTTAAAGAAAGGATAAAGAAAAGTGGAAATGATTTACAGACAAATTAAATGCTTTAAAATATGACGTTTGCAGTAAATAGAATCCAGAGAAAGTAGAGATGGATACAGTGAGGCTTTAAGGAAGGCCTTTTGGGGAGGGGAGGTGTTTAATAGATCTGGGGCAGAAAGTGGGGGTCGGGGATAGAAGCTGCACAGGCAAAAGGGAGAACTTAAGCCATCGTTTGCTCCTATGACTTTCCCCTTCCCTTTGTACTTCCTCGTTTCTACAGCAAGAACATAGAGTTCATTTTCCTTTTCCTCTCCGTTTCCCTTCCCTTGTACCTGTGCATCTGTTTTTCTTGATTATAGAAGCATGATAGCTTTTGTTATTTCTTTAAAATGTATGTGGAGTAAATAGAACTAATTTTTGGTGGGATTATTTTAGAGGTTTTTGAGCAGCTGCTCTCTTCCAGGTACTTTATGAAAGGTGACTTGGGATAGACAATGATCTAGTAGGGAAATTAAGACAAATGGAAAATAATCAATGCTTTAAGGAGAGAGCAGGAAAAGCACTGAAGAATTTCAGAGAATCTATGATGGGAGGGATGAGAGAGTTCTCATGAAGAGAGGCCTAACTTGAACTAGGGCTTGAAAGATAAGATTAATAATTCTAAAATGTAAATACAAGTGCAGAAATGTGAAGCAAAATGTATAATCAAAGATTACTGAGCAGTCCTATTTGCAGAAGCCACGCAAAGAAATTGTGGACCAGAAGCTTAGAAAGATAAGTTGTAGACGAAGGACCATAAATGTCACATTGAGTATGTGAGGCAGTGCATATGAACTAAGCTCACTGTGGGAATCATTTCATAATATATATGCCAAATCATTACATTGTATAACTTAAACCAATACAGTGTTACATGGAAATTATATTATGAGTAAAATTGGAAAAAATATCAACTCCATAATGAATGCAAAACCTAATCAAGCATTTTGTGGAACAAACAAACATTCCAAATATTTTTAAATAGGGAAGAACTGTAGGATTTTTTCATGGATGGATGCTTATGCAATGTTTTACAGATTGATCTTCATAAAGAGGTGCTTATATTCAAAGATGCTCAATATCATTAATAACAAAGGAATGCAGATGAAAGCAAAGCAAGATCATTTTCATTTATCAGATAAACAAAGATTTTAAAAGATTGATAGTGGTTAGCACTGACAAGTGAAAAATAGATATCACCACTGATGTAAATTGCATAATTGTGAAACTGGAAATTGACATAAAGTTTCTAGAAAACAACATAGTGGAATGCACTAGTATTTAATACATGGGTACCTTTATATTTGGCATTTCTACTTATACAGATATATCCTAAGGTCACAATTGAGTGACACTCAAAAGTGATTGCATATAATATATATATATATATATATATATATATATAATATAGCATATTAACTAACACTACAAAATTCGTAGCAACTGAAATGTCCATTAATTGGGTTATAAGATAACCCAATAAATAAATTTGGTTCTCCAGGTGGCACAGTGGTAAAGAATCTGCCTCACAATGCAGGGGACATGGGAGATGTGGGTTTGATCCCTGGGTCAGTAAGATCCCTTGGAGAAGGAAATGGCAGCCCTCTACAGCATTCTTGCTGGAAAATTCCATAGACCGAGGAGCCTCAAGGGCTACAGTCCATGGGGGCACAAACAGTCAGACATGACTAAGCACACACACACATACACACACACAATAAGTAAATTATGGCATTAACTTTGAACAAAATGCTTGTAACTGGTTTTCCAAAAGGATAAGTTTGTTTTGTATTAACCTGGAATGATCTTTATCATATGTTAAAAAACAAACCAAACAGATAGTAACTGACCTCATTTATGTGAAAGCAAAAACTTCATATGGAAAAACTTATCAAGAAGAGTGTATACCAAATAGCTAAATATAGTTATCACTTCAGAGTAGAAATAAAAAGTAATTTCACTTTCACTTTCAATCTATCTACATTTCTTAAATGGGTGTGAAAATTATAAATAAAAAATTAAAGTACTTTGATAAATTATTAAGAAGAAATGATTAAAAGCATTTTTTAGCTACAAGTTTGAATATAAACCAGAATGAATGTAAGGGCAAAGAGGAAAGTCAGTGTCCTCTGAGACACCTTTCCATCTCATCCAATGTTGACCTTGTATTTTCCTATCACATGATTCTATTTTCAGTCCATTATAGTATTTAGAAATATATCTTACTTTCTGGCTTATTTTTAAACTACGTTCCTGAGATTAAGGACCTTACTTATCTTGTTCCTTACTTTATCTCTGGCACTTAGAACATTGTTGAATGGCAGTAACCTCACATAAATCAGTGGAATGAAGTCAATGCCTGTTGGACAGCTATTGCAATTGTTGGCTTTTAAAGTTTGAACACCATAATTTGACTTATAAACCCCTATATAGTTTTGTTCCTTCCAGCCTCTCTAGCTTTGTTATCTTAGCATCCCCACCTCCATGCCTTCTAGGATCTGTGCACATTGAACTTTTTTCATTTATCTGAACATACCCTTCTCTTTCATTTCCAGACCTTTGTATATGTTATTCCTGCTTATTAGAAAATCAGCCAATTTCTTCTCTTCCTTATCCTGCTCAGCCCTCTGGTATCTTTAAGTAGTATTATGGCTTAAGGTCAGAGGCTCTGGATGTAAACATCAGATTACTTATGTAACTTAGTCAAGTTTTGTTGTTGTTGTTTAAATATCCTTATGTGTAAAGTAAAAATACTTGTGCTGTGTTGCTGTGCTGTGCTTAGTCGTGTCCGTCTCTTTGTGACCACATGGACTGTAGCCCTCCAGGTTCCCCTGTCCATGGGATTCTCCAGGCAAGAATACTGGAGTGGGTTGCCATGCCCTTCTCCAGGGGATCTCCCCAACCCAGAGACTGAACCCAGGTCTCCCTCATTGCAGGCGGATTCTTTACCATCTGAGCCACCAGGAAGCAAATTAATAGTACCTCTGTCCTAAGGTTGTTGTGAGAACAATGACTTAACACGTAAAAAGCACTAAGGACAGTTCCCGATGCACAGTAGCAGTTTGTTGCATGTTAGAATGATGAGGGTGATGATGATGGTGATTATGACAGTGGCTTGTGGTGCTGCAGTTGTATTAATACCGATACCACCTTTTGGGGAAAACTTCCCTACCCCAGGATGAGTTAGGCGCCATTATTCTTTACTGACTAACTAATTATTGTGTATTATTCCCCATATGCTTGAATCTTACTAGAATACAAGCTCCATGGGATCAGAGGCTGAGACCATTGAGTTAAAGAAGCCACAACACCTACAGTAGGTAGTGTTGAAAATGTTTGTAAACTGGAAGAATTGAATAATCTTGGCATAAAGTGATAAAGTTGAGTTAAAATATATTGTAGGAACTTGTAGGAGACAGATTTTGGCAACGGAGTAGAGTGAGAAAGAATGAGTTAAGGATGACTCGGTTTCAGGTACTGGGGAATAGAAAAATGATGAAACCATTAAGAGAGAGGAATAAAATGGATGATCGGTGTTGGCCCTTCCTGTTCACGAGCAAGAATTACCTTTTATCTTGTGCTTTCACATCTATCCTGAAGGGCTCTTAAATATATTGTATTCTTTGACATCTAAAACTTTATGTTGTAGCAGGGCAAATTTACCAAAAAGCAAATTGAAGTACAGAGGTCCATGGCTTGTTTGAACTTGTATTTGAATAGAAATTCCTAATCCCAGTGGAAAACAATTTTATTTAAATTAGTAACTTGCCTATTTAGAAATATATGCAGAATGTCTACAATGAACAGAACATCATGATCTGCGTATAGAGCTGCAAAGGACCTGACCATTGCCATTAACAGCTCACTATTTATCGATAAAGTCAGTTAAACAAGTTCAAGACAGACTTCTTAAGGATTCAGATAATATCCTTTGGGAGGACCATGAACAGAGCAATCAATTTTTGCAGAAGAATTAAAGAAGGTTTTTGGACAATGTTACATTTGACCTAGGTTTTTATGCTGTTCATTTTTCACAATTTTCTTCAATATATTTCTTTCAAAGATAAGGTATACTTTCTAAATTAGAATTTTCTAATTTTCTCAATGGGTTCATAAAAGGACATTATCTAATGCATGTCTACCATTTAGCTTTGGGTTTTTAGTTTTGTAAATTATTTTGCACTTTTTCTTTCTTCCTTTAATTTAACTCAGCAACAGTAGCCCTCTGTGGTGAAGAAACACCGAATGAATTAGTGTTTGAGGTGACAATTTTCAGCATACTTTTAATATCTTCTGCAGAGCTGATAACATGTTGAAGAAGCGACTTTTTAAAGCAAATTAAGGTAGAGTCCAAATGAGAATATCACAGAGCCCCAGGTTGATTGCTTTATTTCCCCATTGCATCCTCAAAGTTACATGAAAACAAAATCAAATTACACCTGGATTTTGGTGATAATAGGCAATAGACTTCTAATATGTGAAGAAGATGTCACCAGTATATGATCTAAAGAACTAAATTTACACTGAGAATAGAATCATAAGGTTTTTGCACTGAAAAAGAAATGTAATGGTAATCTAGTAAAATATTTTATTTGTCTCTTTCTTATTTAGAGACTGGTGTTAAATAGAAAGATTGAATTCATTTCAGTTCAATTCACTGAAGCAGTTGCTTAGTATACTAGGTTACTGAATTGCTTAGTATTGCAATTCAATACTTCAAAAGTTCCCATTACTTAATATCTTTATGAAATTGGGCAAGTCATTTAAGATCACTGTCTCATTTTTTTTAACCAATAAAATGAGGAAATGGAGAAAATAATAGGTATCTCATAGAGATATTGAGAGAATGAAATGAGATAATGTGTATAAAATACGGATCTGACCATTTTATTGTGACCCACCCTACTCGCCCACCTCTAGACAGCTATCAAGATTGGATTGGTTGCAGTATGAGCAGCTGGCCACATGTGTTTCCCCCACCACTGTAATTCCAGTGCCCTGTACTATGCCTGACATGGAGGCACTCAATTTTTTTCTTGAATGAATGTATGAACTTGACTTTCCTTATGTCTTTATATTAACTGAGGGACCCCTGAAAGTGTTAACTTCCAGACCTCTTCAATCTAAGCCACTTTTAAACAAAAGGGTGAATTGAGACCCTAAGTGTTACAGAGTTGGCTCCAGTGACAAAGATGAAAAACCAGTAGCAGATCCACCTGGGACTCAGGCCTTCTAACCTCCAGCCTCGCGTAGTCTACCACAGACTTTACACATGTTAATAAGTACTGTGTTTTCCCAACATTTTAACTGTAGTTAAATGTACCCATTCAAGAGAATTTGGAGAATACAATTGTATGAGTATGTGTGTGTGCGTATGTGCTAAGTCGCTTCAGTTGTGTCTGGCTCTTTGCAACCATATGGACTGTAGCCAAGCCAGGCTCCTCTGTCCATAGGATTCTCCAGACGAGAATACTGAAGTGGGTTGCCATTCCCTTCTCCAGGGGATCTTCTTGACCCAGGGATCAAACTCGAGTCTCCTGTGTCTCCTGCATTAAGAATAAAATATAGATTTATGATTTATTTACATAAAGTGTCAAAATTTAGGCATACTTCTTTGGCTCTTGCATTTGACATTACCAGGAATAATTATCTTGTGACTAAATATCATTTAAAAACATTTTAATGGCTGGTTAGGATTCAGTTTGACAGAGATACCAAGTTTTATCATTTCTTATTGCTGGATATTTAACTTCCAGTTTTTCACTCTCATAAATAATGCTCCAAGACTTTATTTTTGCAAAATTGTCTGTCTTGTCTTCTGATTATTTACTCTGAATAAATTATTGGATATGAAATAATAGCTGGATCAAAGGTTAGGTCCATTTTTAAAGCACTTAAATAATAAATATTAACAGTAGCACTGTCTTTCTAGAATACTTAACCAGTTTCTTTCTAAAAAGCAATATCTGTGTGTATTTTTTATGCCAATATTATCAGAAAAATGTGTTAATATTGAAGGATAACTTCTTCCTTTGTTCTTTTTTCCAAAGTAATTGTTTCAGAGGTATATGCATCACTGTAGCTTCTAGAATAACATGTCAAACAAACCATCATTCCTCATTATCTTTTCTTGATAATACATGCTGATTGCATGTGTACAATCTCCATAAAAATAAGAGCAGACAGCTTCAGCATAGCTGAGTCACTACCTCTGTATAACAATTCAGCATAATGAGGTGAACAAAGGTCATATTTTAAATAGTCAAATATAGAAATTCTTTATGATAAGAATTTTGATCTTCTGTTAAGCCAATTATTATTTGGACATTGGAGCTTTGGGCATTTACAGCAATCATTTAAATGTTTCTTCAACACCTGTCAGATACCAAATTAGGGAGATAAGTGATTAAAGACCATGCTTTCCCATCTTTTTTCTCTCATTCTTTAATGAATGATGATAAGCCCTTGTTTTATTTTACAGATTCGTGTGATATAAAGATTTGCCTGTTGTTATTTGAGAAACACCCAAGAGTCCTAGACTAGGCTAGGAATAAAGATACTCAGAAGTTCTGATTTACTTTATCAACTGTGAAGTCCTGATACTGAACACTTGCTATTATATTTATACATGATAAATTCCCTTTTTACCTTCTTGAAGAATGGGTTTCACAAAATGACAAGGTGTTTGTTATAGTTATGGCCTCATCACCAATTTTATTATAGAACAGGTTTCGTAGCCTCAATAATCCTGAAAATTTTGTAGAAAATAACAATTATGCTGACCCCACAGAGTTATTGAGAGTTTGTGGTGGCTGGGGTCTAGCAAGTAAATGATAAAAAAAAAAAGAAGAAGAAGAAAAAAAGAAATTATGAATGTACAAAGTAATAACAAATACATAGGGTTTAGTTTAAATTTTTTTTCCTAATGATGGTATGATGGCCAGGGACCAGGAAATTCCCTGTGTCTGACTGGCACCTCACCCAGATTTCCATGAGATTTCTGATGGAGGAATCTATACAGAAGGCATGGGTTTCCCAGGTGGTGCAGTGGTAAAGAATCTGTCTGCCATTCCAGGAGACGCAAGAGACACATGTTTAATCCTGTGTCACGAAGATCTCCTGAAGGAGGAAATGGCAACCCACTCCACTTTTCCTGCCTGAAAATTCCTATGGACAGAAGAGCCTGGTGGGCTTGAGTCCATGGGGTCACAAAGAGTCAGACACGACTGAGAGACAGCGCACACATACACACAGGTATAGAAGCTACCCTGGCTTCTGAGGACATCTTCATAACTGAAGTTTAATTCTTCGGTGGATTTTTTTTTACCAATGCACAGGTCTGGTAAAATGTAAAAAGAAAAAAAAAATTGTGGCTTAAAACTGAAGCTATAATGTAGGTATCCTGTTCTTTCCTTTATGAAACTGAAATGTTTGAATATGTCGCTCAAATTCAGGTCAGAGTATCCAAAACAGAGAGGGAGAGACCTAGATGGCTCACAGGACCACCGCTCAGCTCTGCACAGGCAGAAGGCACAATAGCAAGAAAAGGGGGAGAGGCCCAGGAGGCCTGGAAGACGGGCTCCACCGAGGTGAACCCACAGCGTGGAGCCTGAGGAGGCAGCGAAACTTCTAGGTGCTGTCCCTAGACAGGACGTAAGCCCTACATGGCTTAACGCATGTCCTCAGGCCTACCCTATTAGATTACTCAAAATAAATAAAGTTAAGGTAATGGAATTATGGGTAGAACAGGTAGAAAATCCCTTCTATACACTCATGCTTTGATTAGGCCCTGTAACTGGGAAGTGTTACTTGCTCATTTGTATTCGACTCTTGTGACCCTATGGACTGCAGGCTGCCAGGCTTCCCGGTCCGTGGAATTCTCCAGGCAAGAATAGTGGAGTGGGCAGCCATTCCCTTCTCCAGGGGATATTCTCAACACAGGGATTGAACCTGAGTCACCTGCATTGCAGGCAGATCCTTTACTATCCGAGCTACAAGGGGTTAGCCCTGGGAAATAAACCCTGTTACTGGGAAAAGGTCCCAGAGGTTGATAATGAATGAGATAAGATAAAATGGAAAAAGGTTGAATGGGATTAGGTAAAGAACTATCATAACACCAGTGGCTCATCCTAGGGTGTGATACGGAACCAGCTTGAGCACCTTAGAAAATATTAGTTTCTGCTCCCCATTCCCACGGAGTCTAATTGAATTGATCTGTAATGCAGTCTGAATACCAGGATTCTTTTTAAAGCTCCCCAGGTAATTCCATACTAGCAAAGTAATGCTGAAAATTCTCCAAGCCAGGCTTCAACAGTGTATAAACTGTGAACTTCCAGATGTTCAAGTTGCACTTACAAAAAGCAGAGGAACCAGAGATCAAATTGCCAACATCTGTTGGATCATCAAAAAAGCAAGAGAGTTCCAGAAAAACATATACTTCTACATTATTGACTATGCCAAAGCCTTTGACTTTGTGGATCACAACAAACTTTGGAAAATTCTTAAAGAGTTGGGACTACCAGACTACCTGACCTGACTCCTGAGAAATCTATATGCAGGTCAAGAAGCAACAGTTAGAACTGGACAAGGAACAATGGACAGGTTCCAAATAGGGAAAAGAGTACATCAAGGCTGTTTACTGTCCCCCTGCTTATTTAACTTCTATGCAGAGTACATCATGAGAAAAGCTGGGCTGGAAGAAGCACAAGCTGGAATCAAGGTCACCAGGAGAAACGTCAGTAACCTCAGATACACTGGTGACACCACCCTCATGGCAGAAAGTGAAGAACTAAAGAGCTTCTTGATGAAGGTGAAAGAGGAGAGTGAAAAAGTGGGCTTAAAGCTCAACATTCAGAAAACTGAGATCATGGCATCTGGTCCCATCACTTCATGGCAAATAGATGGGGAAACAATGGAAGCAGTGAGAGACTTTATTTTCTCGGGCTCCAAAATCACCATAGGTGGTGACTGCAGCCATGAAATTAGAAGACACTTGCTCCTTAGAAGAAAAGCTATGACCAACCTAGACAGCATATTAAAAAGCAGAGACATTACTTTGCCAAC
Organism: Bos javanicus; assembly: GCF_032452875.1. Taxonomy (NCBI): domain Eukaryota; kingdom Metazoa; phylum Chordata; class Mammalia; order Artiodactyla; family Bovidae; genus Bos; species Bos javanicus. The sequence continues at coordinate 11,189,015 of NC_083896.1, forward strand.
AAAGGTCCGTCTAATCAAAGCTATGGTTTTTTCCCAGTAGCCATGTATGAATGTGACAATTGGACTATAAAGAAAGCTGAGCACCAAAGAATTGTTGCTTTTGACCTGTGGTGTTGGAGAAGACTCTTGAGAGTCCCTTGGACTGCAAGGAGATCCAACCAGTCCTTCCTAAAAGGAATTAGTCCTGAATATTCACTGGAAGGACATGCTGAAGCTGAAACTCCAGTACTTTGGCCACCTGATTCAAATAACTGACTCATTGGAAAAGACCTTGATGCTGGGAAAGATTGAAGGCAGGAGGAGAAGGGGACAACAGAGGATGAGATGGTTGGATGGCATTGCTGACTAGATGGACATGAGTTTGGGTAAGCTCTGGGAGTTGGTGATGGACAAGGAAGCCTGGTGTGCTGCAGTCCATGGGGTCTCAAAGAGTTGGACATGACTGAGTGACTGAACTGAATTGAGGTGATTCTAATGTGAAGATAAGATTAAGTAACACTGATTTAGGAGATGCTAAAACAATACCTAAACAAGAATAAAAATTATGTAACTGATAAATTTGGTACCAATTCCTTATATTATACAATCATTTTGCCTTCAAAATAATTTCCCTACAAGATTTCCTGAAATTTCTACTTTCTTTAACTCATTTGGAGCAAAGTTACATTAAGACCCAATTATTCAGAGGTTTATCTATAAGCCTATTTACTTGAGTCCCTCAATTGCCACAATTCATTGATTGCACATAGACTTCCAATCCATTGAATCCTATACTTTCTAAGTACCAATCTGTTCACTTTTAAACTCATTTTTCTTGTCCCACAAGGTGCCATCATTCGTTACTATAATCACTTCTTTTACTCTCAGATACTTACCCTGCCCACCCACGCCACCACTTCCTTAAGAAAGACATCTCTTTTGAACTCCCTCATCTTCTTCTACCAATCCCACCAATGTTTTTGCTTCTCTGTCTGCTCTTTTCTTTCCTTCTATCACATTGCAAGAAATTCATCTCCTCTCCTCTTGATTCTGTTCACTTGTCCTTGGGGTACCAGCTCTTCTTCCCTTCTCAAAACTTTTATTTTCTTATGTGTAATCACGTTGGCCATGACAAGGGTCCATATAGCCAAAGCTGTGGTTTTTCCAGTAGTCATGTACAGATGTGAAAGTTGGACCATAAGGAAGGCTGAGCACCAAAGAATTGATGCTTTTGAACTGTGGTGCTAGAGAAGACTCTTGAGAGTCCCTTGGACTGCAGGGAGATCAGACTAGTCAATCCTGAAGAAAATCAACTCTGAATATTCATTGAAAGGACTGAGCTGAAGCTGACACTCCAATACTTTGACCACCGGATGCAAAGAGCCAACTCATTGGAAAAGACTGTGATGCTGGGAAAGCTTGAGGGCAGGAGGAGAAGGGGGTGCCAGAGGATGAGATGGTTAGATAGCATCGCCAACTCAATCGACATGAGTTTGAGCAAACTCCAGGAGATAGTGAAGGATAGGGAAGCCTGGCAAACTGCAGTTCATGGGATCACAAAGAGTCACACACAACTTAGCAAGTGACTGAACAATGACAACAGTGCCTGAAATAATTTTTAAAATCAACTTAAAATGCATCAAAGTATAAAACAAGTCTTGTAGTCAGAGTCTTTTGAATTATTTGACACAGACATCAGGTATTCCATATCACTTTATTTTCATTTCTCAGAAGGTGCCTCTACACCCTATTACCAAAACTCCATTAAAAGCAAGTCTCTAAAACCTCACATTGCTTCTGGTTTTCATTTCCCATCATTTACTGAAACTGATGTTGTGATCTGTGTACCAACTTGTTTTTGAATCTCTCAGCTTTTGGAAATGATGAAGAATCTTCATATTTACAGCTAAGGATTTCCTCTGGTCTTTGAGTATGAGAATCAGATGTATCTCCCTATCACCAAGGGAAAGTGTTCTTCAAAAGCTTTCATTATGGAAAATTTAAAACTACCCCAAAGTAAGAGAATAGAGTAATCAACCCCCATTTTCATATTCTTGTTTCATCTGTCTGCTCCTTGCCACTTATTTGAATATGTTTGATAGAATAATTTAAGTCATATAATTTTACCCGTAAACAGCCCAGCAGGTTTTTCAAAAAGATAAGTATTATTTTAATGTAACCAAACTATAATTATCAAACTAAGCACAATTAACAATGATTCATGAATGATGTCTAATATTTAGTTCAAGTTCAGTATTTCCCAAATGTCTTAAAACTGCCTTTTTTCCAGCTTGATTGAGATATACTTGACATATATTATTAACATGTAATTTTCAGGTGTACAATATAATGATTTGATACATAAATGTGTTACAGAATGAATACCACAAAAAAGCTGTGTTTTAATTTTTTCAAATTTATTTCTAAATTTTCGTTTTGGCAGCATGGGTCTTCGTTTCTTTGTTCAGGCTTTCTCTCGTCGTGGAGAGCAGGGGCTGCTCTCTGCTGCGGTGCCCGGACTTCTCATTGCGGTGGTTCCCACTGTGGAGCAGGGGCTTAAGAGTGTGCAGGCTTCAGTAGCTGTGGCTTGTGGGCTTAGCTGGGTGGACACATGTGAAGTCTTCCCAGAGCAAGGATGGAACCTGTGTCTTCTGCCTTGGCAGGCAGTCTCTGCTTTTGGACCGCCAGGGAAGTCCATGCTATCTTTTTAACAGTCAGTTTATTCTAATCAGGATTCAGTCAAGATCTGCAAATTGTCTGTGATTAAATATCTCTTGATTAAATGTCTCTTAATCTATCAGTTTCCCCCCACCCTCCTTTTCCTCCCATGCATGCTAAAGAAGTTAGGATACACTCCCTGGATAATTTACCAGACTCTGGAGTTGTCTGGCAATCTTCGTGTTCTATCTTTTAATTTCTTCCTTCTCTCCAACCCCCTTTCCTGTAATTTGCTAATTAGGGTAGAGACCTGATTACATTGAAGATTTTTCTGTTTTTGTTTGGTTTTCTGTGTTCAGAGGGCAGGAATACTTTCCGGGCAGTGCTGGCCACTTGGTATAGCTTCGCGTCAGGAGTCCCAAGATGCTTTGTTCCAGTTTTACTGATGCCATTATTGATAAATGGGTTCAGATGGTGTCAGCCTAATCCATCCATTATAATACATAAAATCCAGGGTTTTAAAGATAGACTTTTTCATTTAAACAGGTTCATGGATACAATTGCTGTATCTTCTAGCCTTCTTTTAAAAGGCATCGGCACTTTACAAGTGTGTTGTTAATACTAACACTAGAGTGTTTAAGCTCTGTACAAGAATATGTAAATCATTCCTCACCTTTTATTCACTATGTCCATCATCACTGGCCTCATTTTTCTCATTAACAGAATACTGTGTTATGATCTGGGGACTATAGCATTTGTAAAGCCCAGTTGGAAAACAAAATGGAGTACTTTGGAAACAATATCAATCTTTCAGGAAAAAAAAAGTATTTGTGTAAAAATAATAATGATGATTATAAGGAAGAGAAATACACATGCTTCCTCTGTCATACGGCTTCCTTAGTGGCTTACCTGGTAAAGAACCTGCCTGCCAATGCATGAGACACAGGTCCAATCTTGGATTAAGAAGATCCCCTGGGGGAGGGCATGGCAACCCTCTCTGGTATTCAGAAATTCCATGGACAGAGGAACCTGGGTGGCTACAGTCCATAGGGTGGCAGAGTCAGATATGACTGAGCATGCATGCACACACACACACATGTGTTATCATCCTTACTTATAATTAATATGTATATAATTAATGTATATGTGAGGGCTTCCCTGGTAGCTCAATCGGTGAAGAATCTGCCTGCAATGCAGGAGACCTGGGTTTGATTCCTAGGTCGGGAAGAGCCCCTGGAGAAGGAAATGGCAACCCATTCCAGTATGCTTGCCCAGAGAATCGCATAGACAGAGGAGCCTGGCAGGCTACAGTCCATGGGGTCACAAGAGTCAGATATGACTGAGCGACTAAAGCACCATGTGTCCGACTTCCCGGCTGTACTCTGAGCTCCATAAGCACAAGCTCTTCAGTTTGGTACTTTTACCAACTTGGTGGAGCCTCCTACATAGTAACCCTTCCAGAAAAAAGCATTTTGAGTTAGTGATTAGATTAAAGTGATGGATTTCTTGCAATACAAGTAAGAGCTTAGTCCTCAGTTGATTCTCTTTGACAACATGTCATCTCAAAGTCTAAAAGGAACCAAGTGGTCATCTGGCTCATCCGTGATGCTTTCTGAGACAGCACACTGGGGTTCCAGCAAAGAAGGACCCAACCCCCTCTCAATTGCTGCACATCTCATCTAGCAAAATTGTTAGACTGCCAGTTTGATTGGATATTTACCACCCAATTTTCATCCTTTCTTTAGGAATTTCAACAAAGTCTGATGATTTTATGAGTTGATAAGAGACATTGATAGTTTGTTTAATAAATATCTTCACCATAAAACTGACCAAATATAGGTGTTCATGTAGAAAAAAAATTGTTTTAGGTCTTTTTTCCTATAATATCTATTTTAAATTCCTCAACATTGGCTTTTTCTCTATGTTAACATTTCTTTAATTCTTACCTTTATGATGTATATTTGTTTGGTGTTTTTTTTTTTTTTTTCCTCTATATTGCAGTTCTGGTTATTATACCTCCCTGATTCAAAATCAGCCTTTCATATGTTACTTAAAAAATAAGAAAGCATCAGGAGTATTTACATAATGCTGTGACATTTCTTCTTTTGTTCTTTTGTTTATGATTAGAAAAAAAAAACATATTAAGTTTTCATCAGCTAGCTGAATAAAGCTTGAAATCACTTCAGGGAAAATTAAAACAGGAATAACCTGTGAAGTCATTACTACCTTGAGTTGAGTGCCAAACAGTGTTTCCTCTTTGTAGAACTGGTCAGTGCAGATCTGGGACAGTCCTTGAGCCTGTCTCGCTCTCCCAAGGGACTGGCATGATACGGGTCAGCTGGCTGCATATTGGTTCCATGCAAATTAGCAGAGCACATGCTCCTTTTATGCAAAGGAGCTTTGCCTCTACATGAAGTAGCACAAATTTCCAAGCCTTTCATTAAGATGCAATTGGTGGTGTGTCAAAATAAAACCCCCAAATAAAAATTTGTCTATCATAGCTATACATTCAAGAAAAGTACGAGACCCAAGGAATAAACCTAAAACAGGTATCATTTTAAATCTCCATTTTGCAAAGCACTGTTGTGAAATGTTTTTTTTTTTTTTTGAATGACCTACATTTTGTGATCTACTTTTTACATAAAGGGTCATCTCTATGATTCCAAAGAACTTTCATGGCAACAGTTAACTTAAATGCTGAGTTTATATTTTGGAAACATGCCCAAGAGTCCTGAGGTAAGAGGTTTGCTTTAAACTAATAAGGATCATATGATGTTCCATGCTCTGTTACTGCGTCTCTGTGCTTCCTTGTATCCCTGGAAACCTGCAGTGGTCCTATAATTGCAATAGGATCAGAGCTGTTTGTTTTGTTGCAGGCATCTCCACCTCCAGTTTGTAACTCATGTCACTGTCAAAGTGATTTTTCTAGAAGACAAATGTAGCACAATAGTCCCTATTTTGTGTCTCATGTACGTCAAACTAGTCTTTAAAGCCCTCCAAATGGCCCAGCCCTGTGCCCTGACAGTCCACCCCACCCCATACGCTAGCCACAGTTTCCTTTATACTCCTACCTTGCTTGCTCATGCTCTTTTCTCATGCTTTCTTATATCTGTCCTCTTCTCTTTTTTTCTTCCTGGTAATTTTTCTGCCAGCCTTTGAAAAGTGAAAGAAAGTGAAAATCACTCAGCCATGTCCAACCCTATGCGACCCTATGTATTATAGAGTCCACGGAATTCTCCAGGCCAGAATCCTGGAGAGGGTAGCCTTTCCCTTCTCCAGAGGATCTTCCCAACCCAGGGATCAAACCCAGGTCTTCTGCATTGAAGGCAGATTCTTCACCAGCTGAGCCATCAGGGAAGCCTTTGATAACACAACTCAAATGTCACATCGTGGTCAAGGTCTTTGCCAGCCCCCAAATGGGGTCCTTACCTCTTTTCTACATCCCCAGAGTATTGAAACCAGGCACAGGGAAGATGCTAAATAAATGCTACAGTATTTTCAATTTCTCCTTCCTCAGTGTCCCCTCCTTTCATTTTGCAAATATGACTGAATCTTCCCTTTTTCAAGATGTAAAATCTTCTCTCAGCTCTGCCTTTCCTCCTCTAAAGCTGTATCATTACTTTCACTCCCATTATCACCTAATTTCTTAAAAGGAAAAAAATCTCTATCGTCATTTCTCTGAAAAATTAATAGGTGTTAGACAGGAAAATATAGTGCTTTGAAGCCATGTAAATTTGTAAAATAGTGAATTAAACAACAGTAAACAGGGTTCTTTGTTGAATGATTGCTCAGTCTTCAATGTGCTAATGCTACCAAAGGGGTATGTTTCCTGACTTAATTGGCTATAGGGAGCTCTCAACAGACTAGCCTTCTAGTGGTCTGCACTGCTTCCTTGCACTTTCTCACTGCTCACACTGAAACTCAGTGAACTGTCTAGGTATCACGTACATTAAACCATATTCAGAGAAGTTACTGTAACTCACTGAACCTGGGAGTCAGTGGGTTTCAGTTCTGAGTCCACTCTGCCATTTTCTGAGGACCTTTAAAAGTATGGCTGCCTGGGTCCCACCTCTAAGAGATTCCGATTTAACTGATATGGGTACAGCTTGAATTTGGGAATACATAACCCCCACTGGTTCTGAGTGCAGCCAGGGCTGAGAACAGCTGCCCATTGTCTCAAGGTGTAAGTTCATTCTTTCATTCATCCTAAGAACTAAGTGCTCCAGATACAGAAATAAAAAGGAATTTGTTTCATTTTCCTAAATTGCTCTGTACCCATCAAACAGCAATTTCCCATGTCCTTCCACCCCCAGACCTTGGAAATCACATTTTACTTTATGTCTAAGAATTTGACCACTGTAGGTACTGTATCCAAGTGGAATAATGCAAATTTATGTTCTTTTGTGTCTGGCTTATTTCACTTAGCACCATGATGAAGCAAGTTCTGATATGGGTGGTGGTGATGGTTACACCACAATGTGGATGGACTTAATTTCAATGAACTGTACACTCAGAACTGTTTAAAATGATAACTTTTATGTGATATATATATATATCTGTTCTGTGTTAGTCACTTAGTCATGTCCAGCTCTTTGCGACCCCATGGACAGTAGCCTGCCAGGCTCCTCTGTCCATGGAATTCTCCAGGCAAGAATACTAGAGTGGGTTGCCATTTCCTTCTCCAGAGGATCTTCCTGACCCAAGCATTGAACCCGGGTCTCCTGCATTGCAGGCAGATTCTTTACCATCTGAGCTATAGGGAAGAACTCCCTATATATATCTTCTACCACAATAAAAGAAATATGTTTCTTCTTCTTAAAAAAAGAAAAAGAAAAAAGACATGGTCTTCTCCCTGATGAATCTTGAGTCATACTAGAAAAAGACCAATATACATGTGATGTAGATACAAAGTGTAGCATCAGTTCAGTTCAGTCACTGAGTCGTGTCTGACTCTTTGTGACCCCATGAATCTCAGCACGCCAGGCTTCCCTGTCCATCACCAACTCCCAGACTTCACCCAAACTCATGTCCATCGAGTCGGTGATGCCATCCAGCCATCTCATCCTCTGTCGTCCCCTTCTTTTCTGCCCCCAATCCCTCCCAGCATCAGAGTCTTTCCCAATGAGTCAACTCTTCGCATGAGGTAGCCAAAGTATTGGAGTTTCAGCTTCAGCATCAGTCCCTCCAATGAACACCCAGGACTGATCTCCTTTAGGATGGACTGGTTGGATGTCCTTGTAGTCCAAAGGACTCTCAAGAGTCTTCTCCAACACCACAGTTCAAAAGCATCACTTCTGTGGTGCTCAGCTTTCTTCACAGTTCAACTCTCACATCCATACATGACCACTGAAAAAACCATAGCCTTGACTAGATGGACCTTTGTTGGCAAAGTAATGTCTCTGCTTTTCAATAGTTACATTAAAAATCTTAGAGGATAAGAGGAACACAAATGAAATTGCAATCAGTTCTGGCTGGGGAAGTGGGATGAATCAGAAAGATTTTGTGGAGAAATGCCTTTCGAGGTGGGCATTTGTCAGGCAGGCTGGAGTGCTATTTGGGGAGGGTCCTTTTAAGCTGGGAGGGTGTCAACATGACAGAACCATGGAGTATGACAGTATGGTCTTCAGGGTAATTGCAGCAATACATCAGAGCTGCTGATAAGAGGGAGGGGGCTGAAAGATAACAGTAGAGATGTAGATTGGGCCTCCCACCTGGAGAGTTTTGTATGACACTAGTAAATGGTGAATTTTATTGTGAGAGAAATGAGAGGGGTTTCCATGTTTGAATCAGATAGTGGCGTGATACAGTTTGCGTTTGATTTGTCATGTCAATTTCTTCCTAGTTTGTACTCCTCAGGAGGAGGCCCATGTCTTAATTATCATTCTGCCCACATCACCCATCACAAGCTTTAAATCTCTGTGTTTATTTGGTGGATCGATGTATATCTTCCCCCAAAAAAGACTGATTGTGTGTTCTATGAGAGAAGGACTCTGACATTATTCAAGGCTGTACAGTAGATGCTGAGTAGAGATGCAGCATCTATTGAATGAAGGCATCAGCAGCATAAAGGTAATGAAAACCTTCATCTTCCAAAGTGAAAAACTTTGCCAGCAGCTTAAATCACATAATTTATAATTAGATCTTTATTTTCTGTTTGTTTTTCCCTCCATACCATCACCTCCTTTCCAGAAAATGGAAAGCAAATATTTTTACAAGATTGTTTTAAATTTGGTTTTCCTGGATGCTGTCAGATTCATCAGTCTGTGTTTACTGAGTGCCTACCTATTCTATTCCAAAGCATGAAGGCCTGTGCTGTTGGGGATCTGTAAGAATTCAGAATATGTCTCCTAACCTCAGAGCTTGTCAAACTGAGAGACAAGAGATATGGGCACAAATGATAGTTTAAGAAAACAGAGAAAGAATTGTGCTAAATATCTTAAGATTCTCAAGAAGAATGGGCTCTCTTGGGACTTGCTGGGCAGCAATAATCATGGAAAATTTTCTGCCATGACCACATTTAGATGGTCATTCAGAAGCTGATCCCAATTGGACACTGTTCATTACACACTAATTACTATTTGCCCTGCAGTGATTGTTATGTGTGACAGTAAGTATAAATGCAAACCTAGATGCTTACCACTGCCCTTCCAAAAGGGAGACAAAGGACTGCATATACAAGTGTCCATATCAAGTTGTTTTCCATTTTCTTAGATAATATTTAGAGGCAAATATTTCTAAAGTTCATGTCCATGCTTAGAAGACATGTAACTCTGTATACGTATTTCAGATGGTGGAAAATAATGTGCTTCAGTGAGAAAACACTGTGATATTTGTCTTATCTGTATATGGAGGTATGGGGAAAGACCTCAATTGAAATGTATTGTAAGAGATGAGATTTTAAAATAAGTTCCATTTCTGTAGTTTATTCCCATGTACATTTGGTCATTTTGAGAGTTGTTTGATAAAGATTATTGAGCTCTTATGGTTAGCAAAATTCTGTTCCATGACCTGAGGTGACATAGATAATTAAGATATGATCTCTGTTCTCAAAATGTTCAGAGTTAGTCGCTCAGTCATGTCCAGCTCTTTGCAACCCCATCGACTGTACCAGGCTCTTCTGTCCATGGAATTCTCCAGGCAAGAATACTGAAGTGGGTCAGTCAGTTCAGTTCAGTCGCACAGTCATATCCGACTCTTTGAGCCCCATGGACTGCAGCACTCCAGGCTTCCCTGTCCATCACCAAGTCCCGGAGCTTACTCAAACACAGGTCCATAGAGTCGGTGATGCCTGAAGTGGGTATCCAATCCTTTCTCCAGGGGATCTTTCTGAATCCAGAGATCAAACCCAGGTCTCCTGCATTGTGGGCAGATTCTCTACTGTCTGAGCTACCAGGGAAGCTAAGTAGAAGGGGGAGCTAAGTAGATAACTACAGAAGAAATCAACATGTTTAACAATAGAAAGATGTGTAACCGGTAAGAAGAATGTCACACACAAAATCTGATGTGCATTAAATATCGCAGTTCTTTGTTTTCATTTCTGACTCTTAGCCTTCAATATTGCTTAGGAGAATTCTAGACTTCTAGCCCATCTAGGAGAATTGCATTTCTCCTCCCACCATTAATATTAACCAGAAATTTTGAGGACCTTTGCAAGACTGACTTTTCACAAGCTGGAGTCTCTGGGGTGATTGGTAAACACTGCACATTGGTTTCATGAAGATATGAATACATTGCTTGAACCGCCATGGTCTCTTTGGGTTGCATGCTTTCCTATTTTCCTGGCACACATAGGGCACAGGAAGCATTGGTGAAGATGGGCATCTCACTCTCTAAGACTTACCTTTTCTGAAGGTACCCCACAAATCTGTTTCCACAGACCTTACAGACCAGACCCACAGACTTCTATTTCCTTCTCAAACTCCTGTAGTCTCCCCTACTAACTTCCCAGAATCTCAGAGACACTCCCTTTCTTCTTTACCTTCTACCCATAATTTATAATCTCTCCATTCCTTCTCCAAAGTCAACCTAGAATTGCTCTTTCAAGGGGCATCAGAGTCTGTGACTTCAGGGTGACTCTGCTGCCTCCCTTGTTAGAATCCAGAGGCAAAGAATAAAACTTGGTGATCTGTTAAGAATTACGGAGAAGGAAAAAGTAGTAATTCCAATTTAATATGCTGGAGACCTGGGTTCGATCCCTGAGTCAGGAAGATCTCCTAGAGAAGGAAATGACAACCCCACTCCAGTACTCTGGAAAATCCCATGGATGGAGGAACCTGGTAGGCTACAATCCACAGGGTCGCAGAGAGTTCGACACAGCTAAGCAACTTCACTTCCTTTCTTTCTTTCTTTCCAAGTTAATATTCTAAGTATTTTGCCGCCATCAAAGAAATACTGGAGCTTCCCTGATGGCTCAGTTGGTAAAGAATCTGCCTGCAATGTAGGAGAACTGGGTTCAGTCCCTGGGTTGGGAAGATCCCTGGAGAAGGAAATGGCAACCCACTCCAGTAATCTTGCCTGGGAAATCCCATGGACAGAGGCGCCTGGTGGGCTACAGTCCATGAGGTTGCAAAAGAGTCAGACACAACTTAGTGATTAAACCACCATCACCATAGAAGAATGAGTGATTCATTCTGAAAATAAGAGGTTAGAGAGCTGCAAAAAAGAAAGTTTGAGTGGGTTTTGGAGGATTACTCCCTGTTGCTAGAGGGTTATTGTAGGCAGGGGAAACAACATGTATTGGGGATGGAATTATACCTTCATATTATCTGTATCTCCAGTGTTTGGTTCATAGCAGGTCCTCAATAAATGTTAGGAGAACTGGAATTGGAAGATATGTTCAGGAAATGGCAGTAGGTTTGATGTGGAGCCTATGTGGGAGAAATGAGGAAATGAAACTGGGATTAGGGGTTTCCATAAGCAGCATAGCTATGTGGGTCATCCTCACGTATTTGGACTTTATTTTGTAGGCAGTGGGGGGACACATTGGCTTGCTAAACAGAAGAGGGATATTATCAGAATGGAAAGTACACTGGCTAAGCGAGTAACCAAAGTCAAGTCCAGTTATGATATGAAATGGTTCAGATGAGCTGTGAGGAAGGTATGAATTGCTGGGACTCCAGAGGAAAACAACCCCAATTTCCTTATGGTGAGGTCATTGATTTTCCACCAGTTAGAAGAGAGCTAAAGAGCAAAGACTGGGTAACATAATGAACCTGATTTTCATGGAATTCCTTAGATCCATAAGAATGGGAGCCAAATCCTAAGAGTATTTTGCCAAACCCTGCAGGAGTGAATCTGACCCCGGAATGAACCTGCCCACTCTCAGGAGCTTAGGGTAGGTCAGCCATCAAATGTGCTAGGGTCATTCAAATGCCAGAACTGCATTTTTAAAGACCAGGAAAAAAAAAAAAAACTACTAAAACTGCTATCTAGAATAAATATATAATAAATATATTATTTTGTCTCTGAAATGAAACTGCATGAAAGAGAATGGAAGTCATGAGAGAAAAGCACCTATGTATTAGGCTATGCATGTCATGAGGCTTAATTTACTGTTTTAATAGAAAATTAAATGCATAGTAAATGTAGTAAAATGTACCCCCTTTTGTCATTTTTCAGACTTCATGATTTATGTGTTGTTAAATATACATAAAGTGACTTCTACAGGATGTGCTCATATGAGCGTTGGCTCAGGGAGGGGGTATGGCGATGTGATACAGGGGCATCAGGGGGTAATGATGGAAAGGGAGGAAAATTGGGAGCCTTCTTTTCATCAGAGGTTCCCCCATAAATTACCTGCAAGGTGGAGATATTAATATAATCAGTGACAGAAAGACTCAGCCTAGTGAAAGCCGTAACACATAAGCCAAAGAAAATAAACCCACGATTTTCTTACCCTGCTACTCTACTCCCATTTTCTACATTCTCATCGAAATAGCCAAAAGTGTTTTTCCTTTCAAACTGAACAGACAAAAAACTATCACCTGGGTTTGTGCTTCCAGCAGTACAGCAGAATAACAGTGATATGAGCTGGAAGAGGGAGCGGTGAACCAGTATCCATGAGATACTGGGAGGTCAGTTACCCCGAGGAAAACGACTCAGATTTCTTTACAGAAAGATTTCTTTGAAGTTTTATTTTTCTGATTTTACTGATAAGCCTTGGAGTCCCAAGGTGTAAAGCCAAATACGCGGTTTCTCTATAAACCTGAGAATAATTGGATTTTAAGTCTTTGTATTGTGTGTGTGAGTGGGAGAGTGTGCGTATGGGGAGTGCAGGGTTGTTGGTTCAGAAGCCAGTAAACTTTATATTTTAAGTTACGCATGGCCAATTTTAATATTGATAAGTAACTACTAAAAGATTGTTAATAGCATATGAATGTCAAGCTACTAGAGAGATAGAATGTAATTAGAAAAATAAATCTTGATCAAAAAAGTCAATAAAGCAGAAAAGCAAATAAAAAAATAAGAGAAACACAATATAATATAGGAAACAGTTTCAAATATAACAATAATTACATAAAGGTAAATAGATTAAATCTGCCAACTAAAAGAGGAAAATTAGCATTTAAATAATTTAAAAACCCCACCTAATATGCCATCTGATAAGAGACACTCCTAAAATGTGACACCAAAATTTGAAAGTAAATAAATGAAAAAAAGTATGTACTATGTAGATGCTAAAAAAAAAAAAAAGCTAGGATAGTTTATAAATACAGGAAATTGTCTTTGAAATAAAGTGGACTATTAGAGTTAAAGAAGATCATTATATAATAATAGAATGCTTAATTCATGAAAAAATATTCTAAACTTTTTTGTACACTTAATAAAAATATTCTTAAGATATGGGCTTTCCTGGTGGCTCAGACAGTAAATAATCCACTTGCAATGCAGGAGACCCAGGCTCGATCCCTGGGTTGGGAAGATCCCTTGGAGAAGGGAATGGCTACCTACTCCAGTATTTTTGCCTGGAGAATCCTATGGACAGAGGAGCCTAGTGAGCTACTAAAGAGTTGGACGTAACTGAGAAGCTAACACTTTCACTTTTCATGGGAAGCAAAACAAGGCATAGAGGTAAATTAATAAATCACCATCATAATAAGAGATTATAAGATACTGCTGAATTAGTAATCAAGAGGTTAAAAATGTCTATTTCTAGTAGTATGGTAGACTCTGCTATGCTATGCTAAGTCACTTCAGTCGTGCCTGACTCTGTGCGACCCCATAGACGGCAGCCCACCAGGCTCCCCGTCCCTGGGATTCTCCAGGCAAGAACACTGGAGTGGGTTGCCATTGCCTTCTCTAATGCATGAAAGTGAAAAGTGAAAGTGAAGTCGCTCAGTCGTGTCCAACTCTTCGTGACCCCATGGATTGCAGCCTAACAGGCTTCTCCGTCCATGGGATTTTCCAAGCAAGAGTACTGGAGTGGGGTGCCATTGCCTTCTCCGGTATGGTAGACTACCTCCACCTAAAATACAAATAAAACCATTAAAAAAATTAGGTGCTTAAGAATTAATCAAGCAACATCTATACAAAATCTTTACAGAAAAAAAAGTGTGTTAGCCTTTATTGAGATATATTAAATAAGATTTAAACCCAGTGCATGCCATGCCATGGATCTAAAAATTCAATAAAGATACCATTTCTTCCAAACTGACCTGCAGAGAGTCAATAGAATTTCAATAAAAATCCCAACAGGATTTTTTGACAAGCTTGACAACCTAATTTAAAATATAAATGAGAAGAGTAAAAGATAAGAAATAGCTAAAACACTCCTGAAAAGATGAGCTAGGTGGGGTACTTGGCCAACCAGAAAACAAATACTATATACTAAACCAATTCCAATGAAGACAGTGGATTGTTAGAATTGGATAAGCAGAGTAATTAACCAAACGGAGGACCTTGAAACAAGAAGTTAAGGGTACCAGTTCTTGACCCAAGTTACTAACTCATCCATGCCTCTGTTTTCTTCTTATTAAGAAAGGAATGAAAATAATACCTACCTAAAAAGGTTATCATGCAGATTTAATGAGTTAACTGAACACGTAAAGTTTCGTTGTTCACTCAGTCTTGTCTCTCGGCAACCCATGGGCTGCAACACGCCAGGCTTCCCTGTCCTTCATTATCTCCCAGAGTTTGCTCAAACCCGTGTCCATTGGGTCGATGATGCCATGTAATTATCTGACCCTCTGTCATCCCCTTATCCTCACGCCCTCAGTCTTTCCTAGCTTCAGGGAAAATGATGTAAAACAAAAGTTTCGCTTTGAGTTAAGACGCTTATACGTGGCACATGGTATAAGTATTTGTCACCTATACAGCACTGCAGAACATTTAAGAAGTGATGACCAATTAATAAACAGTAAAAAACGAAAGGCTGGCTAAATACATAAGTGAGAAAAACAAGGTTGGCAGCATTTTAGAAGAAATATGAGTGAATATCACTATAATCTTGTCTTAGGAAGTACTTCTTAAACAAAACACAAACCCGTAAGTGAAGAATGTTGAAATCATTTACATTAAAGTAATTCTGTTTATCAAAGATACCACAAGGCAAAGGGAAATCCAAATCCCAAAATGGGATTTGCAACAGAAAGAGCCAACAAGGAATTTTATCAAAAATGTATAAAGATCTCTTTGTCGTTGTTTAGTCGCTAAGTCCCGTCTGACTCTTTTGCGACCCCATGGACTATAGCCTTCCAGGATCCTCTGTCCATGGGATTCTCCAGTTAAGAATACTGGAATGGGTTGCCCTGCTCTCCTCCAGCAATCTTTCTGACCCAAGGATCAAACCTGCATCTGCTGTGTTGCCAGGCATTCTTAAATCTGCCAGCCAATCTTCCCTGAGCCACCAGGGAAGCCCATAAAGATCCTTACAGGCCAATAAAAATGAAATAACCAATATGTGGAAAAAATGGTCAAGAGACATCCTTAAACATTTCAAAAAGGAAAGTTAGCATAACATTGTTGTAATAAACATGTAACAAGATACTAAATTGCCCATGTAGTAAATCAAATTAAGCCCGATTCATATTATACCCTTTTCATACTGTCCATTGAGTTGGTGATGGACAGGGAAGCCTGGCGTGCTGCAGTCCTTGGGGTCACAAAGTGTCAGACACAACTGAACTGAACTGAACTGATATTATACCCATGTATATGAGCATAATCTTAGGAAGCCTAACACACCAAATGCTATTGTGATTGTTTGTTATACACTACTGGACAATTTTGTAAGACAAATTGATACTGTTTTATGAAACTGAACATTATGATTTGGCTCTTCCACGATAAATTTTTAAATATTCATTGACCACAGCAACTTTGTTCCTAAAAATGTATATATGAATATGTATATATATATATATATATATATAAAACTTGGAAAAGCACAAAAACATATCAACAAAGGGATTCAAGTATAATTATTTTATAGTATATTCACACACTGGAATAATATAAAGCAATAAAAATGAATGAATGTGAATGAAACAATATTGATAGGGAAAACTAAGTCAAAGAAAACTGATATAGTAACATGTACATGAAGCTAGAAAACAAGCAAATCTGAACAATATCTTTTGAGTGGATTCATATAAAATCATAAAAGGAACGCTAAAAAATTTAGGACAGTTGTTAAAGCAAAAGATATACAGAAAGACAGGATTCATAGTGGAGAGTAGAGTACAAACCCCTATCTTTTTGTAGTTTTAAAGTTAGTCTTTATTTTATTACTACACTTCAGAATTTTCACTTGCATAGATTCTTTTGCATATAAAAGCATAATATAGTCAAAAATATTTTATATACCCTTAGGGTACATTAAGATGGAATTTTTTTTTCCTTTTAGACTCAACCCTTGAAATAAAGATGGACCTGTAAGGATTTCTGTGTTCATTGCACTGATGCTGTCTGAAAGTGGACTTAATTTTACTTTGAAGAGATGATAGATATGAAGTTCAGCTCTTCCAAACAAAGCGGTTGTTCATAGTGACATATCTTCTGCATCTGTGATAGCAGATGCTTTTAAAAGCAACAGAAAGAGGGAGCAGTGGTGGGTGGAATTAGAAGCAAATGCTTATTCATATGCTGCCATGTGAAGCAGATCGGCCATGCTTCTATCAGATGTGCTTAAGAACAATCTAATCTTAGCTGGAATTGAGATATCTGGCACTGTTGAATCGTCATTGATAGGAGTTGGCTATTTTCTGAGTTTTTCAGTGATGAAGCATAAAAACACAAAATTGTCAGGCTAGCATAGACCTTTCAAGAAAGCTTGGTGTTCCTATCTCTTTTTTTTCCATTGGATCAAATATAAGCAAAACCAAGAAATTAGCTTTCTTTATTCTTGACAACGACTGATATTAGGCAGCTCTTTCAGAAATGGAATCAGGAAGATACCTAGTCCTTAGCTGAGCTGCTTGTAGCAAATGTACATGCATTCCTGTCCTAACCTATAGTGATTTCCAGAAAGAGATACCATCACTGTCATTCCACATCAAAATCATTCCTCTTTCCTATAAGCCTTGCGTCCAGTCTAAATCCCTCTTTTTGCCATTCAAGACTCTTTTCTTTCATCTTGACCTTACGGAGAACAGCTAGTTTCATAACTTAATAAACATTCTTTCACTAAAGTTGAAAGGTTATAAAATTACTTTTCCAATTTTTACAATATAGGTATAGATCTAGATCTAAATACAAATATGTACAATTCAGACTTGGTCCACTTAGTCCATAATTCATTATTATCATTATATAATTCCTAATTCCATTTATTAGTATTTTGGATAATACTGACTCCTCCAACTTTTTTTCTATGTCTTATCTTTGCCCCCTCCAAACTTAGTATACATATTTTTATAGATATTAAGCTTTCCTCTTCATATTCAATTTATTTCTTCATTTATTTTAGTCTTTGACCACACCAGGTAGCATGTTGGGTCTTCCCAAACGAAGGATCGAACCCATGCCTCCTGCATTGGCAGCTCAGAGTCTTAACCGCTGGACTTCCAGAGAAATTTAGTCTATTTTTTTATCCCTGCAATCCAAGTCCCTGAATTGAGTCTTCCTAAAATGTAATTTTCATTACGTTGCCTTTTTGCTTAATGGAACCGCATTGATTTCCAAATGTTTGTCCAACCAAGTTCAGTTTCTCAGACTAGAATTTACAGCTGTGGTTCATCTCACTAACTTTATCTTGCCAGCTTTTATCTTTCTATCTTTTACCACTTTCTAAATGGTACTAGTTATTTCAACTCAGAACTCCAGGTTATTTGTGAACATGAGCAATAAATAAATGTTGATTTAAAAAAAAAAAAAAACTGTCTCCACTTGAAAAGATGGATAAATCACTTTTTAAAAAGTAGTTAATACATTGTCTTATAATAATTATAGCTTTGGTACAAGGTACACTATAAAATTGGAATAGCAGTGCCTGTTGCTGCTGCTGCTGCTGCTAAGTCGCTTCAGTCGTGTCCGACTCTGTGCGAGCCCATAGACGGCAGCCCACCAGGCTCCCCCATCCCTGGGATTCTCCAGGCAAGAACACTGGAGTGGGTTGCCATTTCCTTCTCCAATGCATAAAAGTGAAATGGAAAGTGAAGTCGCTCAGTCGTGTCCGACTCCTAGCGACTCCATGGACTGTAGCCCACCAGGCCCCTCTGTCCATGGGATTTTCCAGGCAAGAGTACTGTATTAGTGCCTATCATATCATAAAGATTAAATTAGACTTCAACAGTAGCTTAGCAGACTTGTCCCAGAGTAGGTGCTCAGTAAACTTAAAAAAAAAAAACTCCCTCGTCCTTGCTTTAGGAAAAAAAAAAAAAATTGACTTAATGCTGGAGAAATGATCGTGATAAGAATGACTCATAGAGAAGATAAATATAGTCCATGGTGATGAGATTTTTCCTTTACTAAGAAAGGTCTGGCTGGATGAAGGAGGATGCGAGGGAGAAAACCCAGCTCTGTCAGACCTCCAAAGATGGGATGTCCTTTGCATTCATGTCACGGCTTACATCAAGGGCCTAAAACGTGAAGGATTTTCTGACTGCAAAAAAGCCCCCAGATTTCTCATCATTGTGTTTACTGCAGTGCTCCTCTGTTCATTAAACATTTATTTTTAAAAAATGATAAGTTCTACCATCAGGAAGGAAGGAAGCAGTTGTTTAACCGCATACACTGGAGTCATTGTGTGTAAAGAAGAGGGTGACCTTCCTGTGCTTCTTTAAAAGTTGAGAGCTTTAGAAACCGGTCTCAGCATTTAAAAAAAAAAAAAATATATATATATATATATATATATATATCTGTTTTTTCCTTTGTTGTTCAGTCACTAAGTTTTGTCCAACTCTTTTGCCACCCCATGAACCATAGCTGGCCAGTCTCCTCTGTCCATGGGATTTTCAGGGCAAGAATGATGGAGTGGGTTGTCATCCTTTGGGATTTGTAAATTCTGAGTATTCCTTACATTGAAGCTACATTGGTAGTGAAAGGGTTTTGTTTTTTTTTTTTTTTTTTTTTTACGCTTTATATTATGTATTTTGAAGGCAGCAGGTAACAGCTAAATATGAAAGAAGCATCTGACCTCTTAGCAGGTAGCTTCTAAAGTGAGTAAAATGAATTCAAGATCTATGAATGAGTTGTCTCGTATAGAGTAAGAATAAAATTGCAGGCCCAATATGATATTCACTCCACGCTACTGTATTCACTCCAGAGCAACTGAAATGTCTGAATAGCTTGCTGTTTCTTTCCATGTTTCAGTGTTTCAACAGGGATCCTTTTGGTCTTTTCAAAATACGAGGAGACAGAGTTAAGTGAGAACACAGCGATTGCTGGCTGCCTTAAAGGCACAGCCAGAATGGGTGTCAAATTCTTCTAGGCTGACCTCTTGAATGGGCTGCTCACAGGGACCCGAATCACACAGGGCCTGTGAACTGCTTTAGTGCAGTCTCGTGTATGTGTTTCTTCCAAAGGACCAGAGACAGAGCAGGGTGAATACACAGCTTAGGTGTCTATGGATGTGGTGTGAGGCTGCAAGTGTAAGTGCCAGTCACAGAGCCAGCGATTCATTTGGAGACTCTGGTTTTGTCCTAAAAATCCATTCAGATTTCACACTCCAGACCTGAACATATTCACATTTGTTTTAATATGCATTTTCCTTCTTATCTTTAAATACATTTATAGCCCAGGAAAATCTCCGTGGTTTTGTGAAGCCCCTGGCATATTACTGTAGACCCTGACTACACTAAAGAAGGGTATAAGCAATGAGAGGGTTACTGAGGCTCTCGGGTGCCCATGGTACCTCTTTATTCGCATCTTCCTCCCTGTGAGTTCCAGAAGTCGGCCAGTAAGACACACTCACCTCACTACTCAGCAGCGTGGACTTGACATGCGTCAAACTTGCTCGGCATTGTGCCTTCAACTTGCCCTCATTCTCGTGGTGAGTGACACCTTCCAGGCACTCCAGTGCTCACGCCAGAAACTTGGGAGTCATCCCAGACATCTCATTCTCCATCAGCCCCCACATCCCATCAGCCACCGAGTCCTGTCAAGTACGCCCCCATCTGCGGTTCTCTCTCTGGACTGACATTGCTTTAATGTAGCCCTTTCTCCTGTCTGCCCTGAATTGCTATTACAGGGATCACTTAACTAGTCTGTCTGCCTCCCTGCCTACTCACCCACTCCATCCCTAGCTTATGGCTGCCATTATCTTATTCCTCAGTGTATCCAGTCCTTTAAGACTTTGACCTATTCCTGTGTTTTTCACACTGGGTCCATATCCCACAGATGCTCTTTGCCAACTCCCCCATATTCCTATAATACTATAGCAACATATTCTTAAGATCTCCATGCTAGCCATTCTTCATATGCCTCTGGGCTTTTGCATGTATATTCATTCCATTCTTAGAATGTCCTTCCTCCCTTCTTTTCTCCACATGGTTAATGTAATCACCTTTGATTACAGTTGAATCATGGAACTTCTGAGAATTTTCTTGCCCTTTAACAAAATCCTAGTACTTTTTTCTGTCCTTTCTCATAGGAAACAACAAATTATGATATATTATTAATTATTAGTAGTGATTTTTGAATGAAAGAGAAATGGATTAAGGTATTATCAGAAAACTTTATTTCTCCTTTAACATGCGATTTACGCAGGAGAAGGCGATGGCACCCCACTCCAGTACTCTTGCCTGGAAAATCCCAAGGACAGAGGGGCCTGGTGTGCTGCAGTCCGTGGGGTTACTAAGAGTCAGACACGACTGAGAGACTTCACTTTCACTTTTCACTTTCATGTACTGGAGAAGGAAACGGCAACCCACTCCAGTGTTCTTGCCTGGAGAGTCCCAGGGACGGGGGAGCCTGGTGGGCTGCCGTCTATGGGGTCGCACAGAGTCGGACATGACTGAAGCAACTTGGCAGCAGCAGCAGCAGCAGTAGCAGTGTCTTTTTAATGGTATCATAATTATCTCTATGAGAATATATCTCTGAAAATAAAATTTAAATCTACATAAAATATCTGACATGTGCATCATTTTCAGAGCAAAAGATGCCAAGAATAACATTGTCAGGAAGTGTCCCCTGGGCCTTGTCTTCATTATGTTAGGTTAGCTGCACCTATTGTGTTTATAAAGTACTCCAGGGTCACCCACAGTATAGCACTTACTCCATGAGCTGGGATTGTTTCTTTCTATCCCCACTGAGATTTCATAGCAGAGGTTAAATTCTGTGCCTGTGTCTCTAGTCCTTAATACGATGTCTGACATGTGGTGCATATTGAGATATAGAATAAGCATTTTGTCTAAATGAATAAAAACAGGAATGTATTTCTAGGAGAGCTATTATTCGTTAATAGTCTTTATGGACAATACTGGGAACATACTGCTAGCGCGTACTCCTAGCATACATGTGCCCTGCACACTGTTAGAGCATGCTGCTGCAGTGAGTGCAAAAGAAAGACCACGAGGCCCTTATTTGTGTTACTGGAAATTCCGTGTCAGTGGGTAGAACATACACACACACACACACAAAGTTGAATAATAATGGAAGGCATATGTGAAAACTAACAAGAACGATATGAGCAGCAAGTATATGATAGTAACTCATATCGTAAGCATGCATATATATGAACGAGATACTAAAAATACATGTTGATTCTCTGAAATGAGTTAACTATCTAATAATAAGAAAATTCTTTAATTTAGTCAAAATTCATCAGTTCGGTCTTTTCACTTATGACTTGCCCATTCCACCCATTCAACATGATCCATGACCTTTCTCTTCTCCGTGCTTGCGCCATTCCCTCTGAATTTTCTGTTGGTGTTAGTAAGACCTTACAGAATGGCCACAATATGTTGGACTGTGGGCTTCGTGCTTGCCAAGGCACTGTGTATTTTAATAACTTATCCTCTTTCTCTGCTTAGAAAGTCCTTCAAGGCTCAGCTTAATTATCTCCTCCTTCTTGAAGCATTTCTTGATTCCTAGGAGGCAGAATTAATCAGTTCCACTTCTATAGGCTTTCATAACTTTGCAGACATACAAACATCTCTTTCCACTAAACCAGAGATGGCAAGTAGAATCCACTCATTTATCTATTTAAACATAATTAGATAATGTTAATTGTTGTCTATATTATTATATAATAATATAGATATCTGATGTTATTAGATAATAAGCATCTACTATGTGCGAGCCTCTGATGCGACATTTAGTTCAGTTCAGTTCAGTCGCTCAGTCGTGTCCGACTCTTTGCGACCCCATGAATTGCAGCATGCCAGGCCTCCCTGTCCATGGGGTCGCTAGGAGTCAGACACGACTGAACGACTTCACTTTCACTTTTCACTTTCATGCATTGGAGAAGGAAATGGCAACCCACTCCAGTGTTCTTGCCTGGAGAATCCCAGGGATGGGGGAGCCTGGTGGGCTGCCATCTATGGGGTTGCACAGAGTCGGACACGACTGAAGCGACTCAGCAGCAGCAGCAGGCCTCCCTGCCCATCAATGAACCAAATAACTGATTCTTGCACCAGGGGAGGCAGACAGTAAACGATAACCATAGTTAAAAAGTGCAGTGTATAACATGGGAGACTGATATGTGCTATTAACCCAGGAAATGTGGGTTAAATGTTCTACCAAGTTTAAATAGATCAGAAGAGACCCCATTGAGAAAGTGACATCTGAGGAAGACTTGGGGAAGGAGAGGGAGTGAGCCTGTGAGAACTCAGCTTTCCAGGCAGAGGGAACAGTCAGTGCAAAGGTCGGGAGGTGAGGAGTGTGTCTTGTTTACCCCCTGAGATTCTAATCGGTCTGGAGTGGGACCTGGCCAATTTTTTTTAAGTTTTCCCAAGTGATCCTACTATTTAGCCAAAGATGAAAACTGCTATGCAGGATGTATGATAACATAAATCAACTCAAGTCTCAAAAAGCCTATAGGTCATAGGGGATGGACACACGAACCCCTATACTTGATACTTCAGTGTGAAAAGTGCTCTAAGGGACTTGTGCACAGGGTTTTACAGAAGGACGTACTTCTCTTTATCCAGCCTGGGAGTTGGAGGTTAGCACAGAGCTTCCTGGAAGAGGCTGACTAAGTCTTGATGTATAGGAGGTAACTGAGGAAAGAATGGTTGTGGTAAAAGTGGAGCGTGTGACTGCTCCTTGTGGAGCCTATGAATTCTGTGTGTCAGAAGGAGCTAACTCTAAGTGACTCAACATGGACAAAATGGAGATTTACAGGAGATGAAGCTAGAAACATGGAGAGAGCTGAGATCACAGAGAAGCTTGTGTAGAACTCTGATTTTATACTGAGGGCAAGGGAACATTAATGGCGTACAGGAAGCCAGTGACAGAATTTGGTTAGCTCAAATGGCAAATTGCTTCAGTGCCAATGATAGGAAACTTTTTTGTAAAGGACCCGGCTTAGATAGGGCAGCAAATCAAAGCATGTATCCAAGAGAGAGCTGATGGTGGTTCTGAGGGAGGGAAGTTCTGTGGAGCTGGGGGAGATTTCAGAGGCATATTAACATGGGCAGGTTTATGATCAGGTGGCTGGGTGGATGCTGGTTGAGGGTGGAAAAGCAGCAAGGGGAAGGGTGAGACAATGCCCAAGGTTTTGCTTTGGGCAAGTGTGGAGATGGTGATGCCAGCCACCAGGACGGGAAACCCAGGAGCAAGAGTACCTTTCAGGGAAGGAAGGGGCTTCCTGGCAGGAACATGCCACAGTTGAGGTACCAAGAGCAGTGGGCACGAAGTGATGACCAGCAGGCTGAGGATGTAGAGTGTCCTGAGATTCCACATCTTTCACTATGGTTCCAGACATAGGCAAGCCTGTGCTCATTTAATTGTCTTCTAGATGGACACACAAGTATTAACATGTTCTGAAGATCATTGTAGACAATGTTCAGAGCTCAAGAAAAGATTTAAAGGAGCTGCTGTTGTTCACTCACTAAGTCCTGTCTTTGCAATCCCATGGGCTGCAGCACGCCAGGCTTCCCTGTCCTTCACCATCTCCCAGACTTTGCTTTAACTCATGTCCATTGAGTCGGTGATGCCATCCAACCATCTCATCCTCTGTTGCGCCCTTCTCCTGCCCTCACTCTTTCCCAGCATCAGAGACTTTTCCAGTGATTCACTGTTTACATCAGGTGGCCAAAATATTGGAGCTTCAGCTTCAGTATCAGTCCTCCCAGTGAATATTCAGGGTTGATTTCCTTTAGGATTAACTGGTTTGATCTCCTTGTTGTTCAAGGGACTCTCAAGAGACTTCTTCAGCACCACAATTCAAAAGCATCAATTCTTTGGTGCTCAGCCTTTTTTATGGTCCAGCTCTCACATCCGTACATGACTGCTGGAAAAACTATAGGTTTGAATATACAGACCTTTGTTGGCCAAGTGAAGTCTCTGCTTTTTAATATGCTGTTTAGGTTTGTCTTAACTTTTCTTCCAAAGAGCACGTGTCTTTTACTCTCATGACTGCAGTCACTGTCCACAGTGATTTTGAAGCCCAAGAAAATAAAGTCTGCCACTGTTTCCAGTTTTTCCCCATCTATTTGTCATTAAGTGATGGGATTTGATGGGACCGGATGCCATGAATTTAATTTTTTGAATGTTGAGTTTTAAGCCACCTTTTTCACTCTCCTCTTTCACCTTCATCAAAAGACTCTTTAGTTCCTCTTCATTTTCTGCCATTAGGGTGCTATCATCTGCATATCTGTGTTTGTTGATATTTCTCCTGGCAATCTTGATTCCAGCTTGTGCTTCAAACAGCCCAACATTTTGCATGATACACTCTGCATATAAGTTAAATAAGAAGGAGCCATAGCTTGGTTCATTCATACATATATATATATATATATATATATATATATATATATATATTTGTTTCAATAAACAACAATATTGATTTTTGTAGCGATTCCTAAAAATAAGTCACTTAGGTCCTGTCATAATAGTTGTTTTTTTATAATCAAGAACCAGTTTTATTTGTTGTTAATTATTTTCTTTAGATCAATTCACTTTTTGATTGTGTGTAGGTACTATCAGTGAAAACTGGCAAAGCTTGCTGATCCGTAGGTAACTATAAATAGAGTTTACATTTTAAATAATAACTAAAAGGCTGGAACTCTTAACTTCTAGAGCTGGGAAATTCTAACATTTTATAAGTGAGAGAGAAATTAACATCAAAGAGGAGAATAAAAGAATCAAAGAAAAAAAAAAAAACTAAAAGGAAAAAAAAAAAGAAATTACTCCTAAGATGATCTCAGTCTGTATGTGGACACATATCAGGCAACACTGGCTTTTTGTTCCAGAGGGAAACATTACTTTGTTTTGCAAGTCTTCTCACTGCAAATACAACTGTGAGAAATGTCTCACATGGAAGGTGGTCAGGGTGTTTTTTTCTTGCACACCCAGCAAGAATACGCAGGAGCTTTCGAGGCTTATAGTGAGTTGCTGCTGGTAATATTCTGAAGGCCGGCAGTCTGGATTGTGCTCAGCTGGGTAGGTTCTGCTGGTCTCGGCCAGGCTTGGCTAATCTCACTTGGGGACCGATGAGGCTGAAGGGTTTCAGCTGCAATGGATCGTCTCCATTCCATGTAGCCTCTTATCCTCCCCGAGCCCAGCTGAGGCTTGTCCATGGGGCTCTGGTGGCAGGTGTCGCAAGAAGGAGGAACGGGAGACCTCTTGAGATCTGGGCACAAACTGCCACACCATCACTTTCGTTGTGTTCCACTGGCCAAAGCAAGTCATGAGCCAGCTCACTGTTCAGGGGTAGAAATAGACTCCACCTCTTAATAGAAGGTACTAGAAAGACACGTGACTAATTTGGCAGCACATGTCACCTCTCCTGAAGCCTGGTGGAAGAAAAATGTGCTGTTGGTTCATGAGTGGGAAAAGGCATTGAGGATGTACAGAAAGAAGGTTGTACGTGTGAGCACTCGAGGTTGGTGAACAGAAGGAGGGGGCAGTGCTGAGTTGAGCCACCAAAAGGAGGATACCCTAGAGAACAAGACTGATCTCTTCATGAGGAATTCATTTAAGCCTAGACTCTAAACGAATCTAGATTTAAATTTACTTCTTTTTGAATCTCAGAGTCTCAGATCTCTCGGCGTCTCAAGTTTCCTCTGTGTGAAATGAGGATAGAATATGTTTACCTCATAGTGATGTAAATACAAACTGAGAAGAAACAGAGGATGCACACATACATAGGAAGTAGGCAGTAAGTAAAAGTAGTTGTTCTTAGACCTCGAATGTCCACGTGTCCATTTAGCCAGCTGGATTTAATGTGTCTTCCATGCTTGTTTTCTGTTCCCTGAAATGATGAAAGAAAGTGAAAGTGAAGTCGCTCAGTCATGTCTGACTCCTTCTGACCCCATGGACTGTAGCCCACCAGGCTCCTCCATCCGTGGGATTTTCCAGGCAAGTGTACTGGGGTGGGCTGCCATTTCCTTCTCCAGGGAATCTTCCCAACCCAGGGATTGAACCCGGGTCTCCTGCATTGCAGGCAGTCGCTTTACCGTCTAAGCCACCACATGTTTGGAAACCTGGGCCTTCCCCCCCCCACCCCACATAGCCACTACTCCTTCATTCATTCTGTGAGTCTCTACAGTTAACTATAGCTGGAATTCTGAGGCTTTGTGCATCTATATGTCACCTCTCCTAAGCTCTGTGGGAGAAAAATATGCTGTTGATTGGCAAGTGGGGAAAGGGCATTGAGCGTGTACAAATGAAGGATATACTTGTGAGCACTTGGCATTGGTGAGCAGGAGGAGGGGAAAGCGCCAGGCTGAGCCACCAAGAGGAAGACACTAGAGAGACCAAGACTGGCCTCCTCGTGAGCAATCCATTGCCAGAGTTCTGTTGGTCTGTGCCCCACTGAAATGGGTATGAAGTAGTCTTTGGTTTCTTCTGATTGCAAGGGGAGGGGGTGGGGGAGAAAAAAGAGAAAAGGGAGAAGGAGGAGGAGAAGGCATAGACAGAGACAGAGATGATGAAGCAGAAAGAGAAGAAGGAGAAAGGAAAGAAGAATAAAGGACTAAGGAGAGAAGGAGAAGAGTGGGGAGGAGGGGGAGGGAGAGGAGAGGGAGGGGAGGCGGGGGAGGAGAAGAGCATCCAGAGTAAGAAACAGCCAGCCTAGCAGCAGGACCCTTGTATCCATGACAAAGCAGGACTTCTCCTTTATGTCCACGCATTCTCCTTCATAGCCTCGGCCTCTGTGGCCTGGAGAAACACAAAGCTGGGCTATTTCGAATGTTCATAAATGTGTGTGGCCTCATCTGACTATTAAATAGAAGTGCTAGCTGTTCCCTAATTTTAGCACATATCTCTTAAATGTCAAAAGACAGATTTTCCTCCAACCCCCCACTTTCCTAGTCCTCAAGCTTTGAGTCACGAGGATAACTTCACTCTATGAAGAAACTGGCAGAAAAGAATAAAATACAGAGGAAAAAATTTTGACAGACTGATTTTAAAACATTATTTCCAGTCCGGTATCTGGCCAAGTAGGCACCTAAAATACATTTGCGGAACTAAGTTGATACAGAGGAGGGGAAGGGAGAAGGAAAGATGTCCTCAGAGACAAGGGTCATGAAATTCAAGGAACTGTCTGCTACAGGATTCAGGGATGACCCAGACTCTATGAACTGACCAGCAGTAGGTTTTAGGTCTTTCATCTTATTGAAAGGAAAGCTGATAATGGGATGGGGTAGCTGTGTAATACTGCTATGTGCTATTATGTGACAGCTACTGTGTGATAGACATTGAACTTTTAGAGATCCAATGTTATCCTCTCTTTCAATAATCTTACAATTTATAGAAGAGAGAGAAAGAACAGAGCTGCTGCTGCTGCTACTAAGTAACTTCAGTCGTGCCCGACTCTGTGCGACCCCACAGATGGCAGCCCACCAGGCTCCCCCGTCCCTGGGATTCTCCAGGCAAGAACACTGGAGTGGGTTGCCATTTCCTTGTCCAATGCATGAAAGTGAAAAGTGAAAGTGAAGTCGCTCAGCCATGTCTGACTCTTCCCAACCCCATGGACTGCAGCCCACCAGGCTCCTCCGTCCAAGGGATTTTCCAGGCAAGAGTACTGGAGTGGGGTGCCATCGCCTTCTCCGAAGAAAAGAGCAAAAGATTACAATTATGAGAGATCAGATCTAAGTCAACGGTATATACTTGGGACTACAAGTGAGTACAGATGAGGTGCCTAGCCCCGGAAAGGGAGTCAGGGGAACGTTCTTTTTGGAGACAACACCTTAGTGTGTCACATGAAGAAAAGAAGTGAGCAGAGGGCTACGTACTCAGAGACAAGAGGGCATGAAACTGCAAGGGGACTGATGTGGGTGACTGTCAGAAAGTCATATAGATTAAAAGTCCTTCCTTCATTGTTCAGTTGTTACTCATTCGAAGGTCGTCCTCACATACAGACATCCACCTTCCCATCTAACCACCGCTCCCACCTCATCCACAGCTGAGTGGAAACCACATGTCAACAGTGATGTTTAGCTGGGACTGGGCACCGCTTCTGGTTGGCAGGACACCAAAGGAGCAGGAGCTGAGTTAGAGTGGAGGCTTGTTTCCCTCTGCTTGTACGGCCCAGGTATTCATGCAGGGTAAGTCGCTACCGGGTCAGTGCCCCGGTCTTTTCCCCTCTTGTTGATCCTCAAGAGGCCTCCATCTTAGGTCAAAACGGCAAGACAAAGACGCCCGGGGAAAGGGAGTACAAATGCCCTGTCTCGAGGAATATTTCCAGAAACTGCCACAAAGCGCTTCTGCCTGCACTCCATTGGTCCAGGTTTATCACATGGCCGCCTGTAGCTACAGGGAAGTGTGTGGAATATTTTGTAAAAGTAATGAGTAATGAGTATTATTCTGTAGCAGCTATGAAAAATAGGTAGAAATTCATGAAAGAGGAATCACTTTTACGTATAAGCAGTTAAAAAAAAAAAGTTGTTCAACACATAAGACTTATTTTAAATCCTAACACAGCAATATGGCCTCTTTTCTCAAGAAACCTCCTTTTATAACATACTGGAATGCTGAACAGTGTTAGCAAGCCTGGGAAGCATAATTTTCTTACTTTCTAGGATTGTCTGAGCTCTCATAGAAGAAACTTCTTCTTACCTCTTTATATTCAGCTAAAATGTTGAGGCTTTGTTATATATAGTGGAAGAAGAAACAGATATTGTGAGAGAACTATGGTCATGCTCAGGTCTATTAGTCTATTTGATACAATAGAGCAGTTGGTTAGCCACTGGCGGTTATGGAATCCTGGAAATCACGGCTTCAAACCTACAACAGTTCAGCAACAGGTTTTGCATTTAGGAGACACTCTTTCTTTTAACAGTATCAAGCACAGCATCTGACACACAGTAAGTGCATGATAAATTAGAGGTGTATTGAATTGAATTGATTTGCATACTCTAGCAATGAGGTTGAACACATAAAGACATCTATATTTTATCAACCATATGTTTACTCAGATTGATTGACTAACTCATTCAATTAACATTTATTGAACTCTTAAGGTCTTGCCTGATGCTAATTGCTGCGGGAGTTAGAAAAATGATCAAGTTATAACCTCTGCTTTTAAGGAGCTCATAATATAGCAGGAGGGCTTCCCAGGTGGCGTTAGTGGTGCAGAACCTGCCTGCCAATGCAGGAGACATAAGAGATGAGGGTTTGGTCCCTGGGTCAGGAAGGTCCCCTGGAGGAGGAAATGGCAACCACTCCAGTATTCTTACCTGGAGAGTCCCATGGACAGAGGCGCCTGGTGGGCTATAGAGCCACAAAGAGTCTGACACGACTGAAGCGACTTAAGACACAGCATAGCAGGAAGGCAGATGTATACACCACCGATTGTGATAGTTCGGTAAGTGCTGCACAGCACCAGAGGAGATGCAAAGAAGAGGCGTTATTTCAGCCTGGTTGTTGGAGAAAGGCATTACAGAGGAGGCAGGACTTGAACTCAGCCTTGAAAGATGAGTAGTGATCCACCAAGGAGCCAGCAAATGTATGAAGAGTTCCTTTAATGTCACATCGTACCAAATACCTGTTCCAAATCCCGGTTAAGCAATACAGCCTCTCTTCCCCAGGAGGCCGCATTCCATGCCATGTTTGATAACTGACTACTTTTAGTATACTTTGCTGCTTCTTTTCTCACCGCCTAGGGTAGTTTGACTCTTCATATGTACCAAAGAAATCTCTGTGACTCCCAGGTGGCTCAGTGGTAAAGAATCTGCTTGCTAATGCAGAATCTGCAGGAGATGTGGGTTCGATCCCTGGGTCTGGAAGATCCCCTGGAGGAGGAAATGGCAACCCACTCCAGTATTCTTGCCTGATAAATTCCATGGACGGAAGAGCCTGGCGGGCTACAGTCCATAGGGCCACAAAGAGTCGGACACAGCTAAGCAGCTGTGTGCACAGGTACACGTTGCAGATTACGAAGAAATTCCTCATTGCCCTTTAGGTGTCAAAATCATAATCACCCATAATCACCAGTTATTCATTACTCTCCCTCACCCCTTTCTTCTTCTTCTTTTCTGTTCTATTCAATCACATGCATGTGTCTAAGTTAAATGCTACCATTTACACCCCGTGGCAAGACATTCTCCTTGTCTTCTTTTCTGAGGTGAAATCAGCTTCTCAGCTATAGTAAGCACGCCCCTGGAAGCGTGTCACTGCTCCTATCTCCTCAACAGCAAGAATTTTCTGTTTTTCATCACCAAGTTGTTACGTGTTTCAGGCTTTGAGCAACATCTGAGTTTCCACCAGCTGTGTTTTGCATTGTCCCCATTTTGTATAATTAAGAAAAACAGGAAGCCAATCACTTAAGTAAAGCTGACCCTCTTCATGCTGCAGACCCGAGAAAGGACGGCATCAGGGCTTTTTATAGCACAGTTTTCACAAAATTTGTCCTAAAATCCGCTTGAAAGTGGAGCGAGGAACTGTGGCAGCGTGGTGGCCTTGCTCTTGATGACAAACAGCTGTGCTTCTCTAAAACCACACGCTCCCGGTTAACACTCATACAGTTGATTACCAACTCGGTCTGTCACACTGTGACAGAGGGTTTCCCCTGACATTTTTTGCGCCAGCTGAAATCTTGGGGGTCAGAGGGTCTTGCCCTTAGCCCTTAAATTCTCTGTGTGTCCAACATTTAACCATTTTTTGCCTTGATGTCTATAGATAGTTGGGAGTCAGTTTCTAAGGAAACCCTGGGCTATTAAAATCAATAATGTGCATCTGAGAAAGAGCTTCTGATTCTATTTGCCTACAGTTTCATTTTCTTATATAAAAGAGAAATATCATTACTTCATCAAGTGAAATTGCATCTAGAAATACTGGTTATGTTAGGGGTCAGTCGAGTTCAGTTCAGTCGCTCAGTCGTGTCTGACTCTTTGAGAACCTATGGACCACAGCACCCCAGGCCTCTCTGTCCATCACCAACTCCCGGAGTTTACTCAAACTTATGTCCATTGAGTCGGTGATGCCATCCAACCATCTCATCCTCTGCCGTCCCCTTCTCCTCCCGCCTTCAATCTTTCCCAGCATCAGGGTCTTTTCAAATGAGTCAGCTCTTTGCATCAGGTGGCCAAAGTATTGGAGTTTCAGCTTCAGCATCAGTCCTTCCAATGAATATTCAGGACCGATTTCCTTTAGGAAGGACTGGTTGGATCTCCTTGCGTCCAAGGAACTCTCAAGAGTCTTCTCCAACACCACAGTTCAAAAGCATCAATTCTTTGGCACTCAGCTTTCTTTATAGTCCAGCTCTCACATCCATACATGACCACTGGAATAACTATAGCTTTGACTAGACGGACCTTTGTTGGCAAAGTAATGTCTCTGCTTTTTAATATGCTGTCTAGGTTGGTCAGCAGTACTCAGTTAGATTAAATATTAATAAGAAGGTCATATTAGTCAGTCCCTAGGTTGGGACAATGGAGAAGGCAATGGCACCCCACTCCAGTACTCTTGCCTGGAAAATCCCACGGACGGAGGGGTCTGGTGGGCTGCAGTCCATGGGGTCGCTAAGAGTCGGGAACAACTGAGTGACTTCCCTTTCACTTTTCACTTTCATGCATGGGAGAAGGAAATGGCAACCCACTCCAGTGTTCTTGCCTGGAGAATCCCAGGGACAGGGGAGCCTGGTGGGCTGCCATGTATGGGGTCGCACAGAGTCAGACACGACTGAGGCGACTTAACAGCAGGTTGGGACAATGCCCTGGAGAAGGGAATGGCAACCCATTCCAGTATGCTTGCCTAAAGAATTCCATGGACAGAGGAGCCTGGTGTACTGTATACTCCATGGGGTCACAAAGAGTCAGATATGACTGAGCGATTAACACTTTCACTTTAATTAGTGATCAAGTATTAGTGATTAGTAATAGTTATAATAGATAGTGAATAGCAATCACTATTAGTGATTAGTATAGAGGATGGAAATATACTTAAAATGTAGCCCCTGCCTTGAAGGAGTTCATAGGCTCCTAGGGGAAGCTGATATCAGTACAACTAAAAACAATTTGTAGCAATATGTTACATGATCTGTGTCCTATTCTCCTAGTACCTGTTCTGTGATCAGGCTCACCTCCTACCCACATAAATTTGAACTAGAGCATCAGTGCCTACCAAGTGATCCTTCTCAACTGACATTTGAATGTGAGTAATACTTTATTTTTGGGGGCTCCAAAATCACTGCAGATGGTGATTTCAGCCATGAAATTAAAAGATGCTTACTCCTTGGAAGGAAAGTTATGACCAACCTAGATAGCATATTGAAAAGCAGAGACATTACTTTGCCAACAAAGGTCCGTCTAGTCAAGGCTATGGTTTTTCCAGTGTTCATGTATGGATGCGAGAGTTGGACTGTGAAGAAAGCTGAGCACCAAAGAATTGATGCTTTTGAACTGTGGTGTTGGAGAAGACTCTTGAGAGTCCCTTGGACGCAAGGAGATCCAACCAGTCCATCCTAAAGGACATCAGTCCTGGGTGTCCATTGGAAGGACTGATGCTGAAGCTGAAACTCCAATACTTTGGCCACCTCATGTGAAGAGTTGACTCATTGGAAAAGACCCTGATGCTGGGAGGGATTGGGGGCAGAAGGAGAAGGGGACAACAGAGGATGAGATGACTGGATGGCATCACCGACTCGATGGACATGAGTTTGAGTGAACTCCTGGAGTTAGTGATGGACAGGGAGACCTGGCGTGCTGTGATTCATGGGATCTCAAGGATTCGGACATGACTGAGCGACTGAACTGAACTGAACTGAACTGAATACCCATTCACTCATTCAACAGATACGTTGAGCACACGGTGTGCTCCAGGCATTGTGCTGATTTTTTCAGGGCTGGAAATCTTTCTTCAGTAGCATTCATAATGCTTTGTGTGCCGCAGAGAGCTAGCTAACATTTATTAGACACTGCTATATTCTAGTCACTTTATTTATCCAATAAAAGCTATAAGGTAGGAATTTTTATCCCCATGTACAAATGGAAACTGATCATGAAATTAATCTCCCCAGTGTTGTACAGCAAGTAGCCCGTAGATGATTTATACCAGATTCCTACAGCCACGCTGATTCCCCCTTCTGCTACTTTGACAGCCCATGCTTCAGCTAATGGAGAAATTGTATGGATATTTTTAAGTGCATGGTGGTGAATGAGAGAGGCCTAAATTTTATATGTCAGAGACTTCTTTTGGAAACAGTGTTAACACCTGTGTGTATGTCCTTTTAATTTCCTCCAACAAAGATGAAAACATTTTAGCTTTGCTTTGGAGTTTAGAAGAAAGTGCTTTAAACATACATCAATAATGCAATAGGAAGGATTAATACCAGGAAGAACTTCAAATGTGGTTAAACACAGAAACGGTGACGCAAGAGAAGTTGGAGAATCTGTCTCTAGAGGTCTTTAAAATTAGAATACAATTTTTTATGTCTCTTTTAATGTCTCACAAAATCATATGGAATAGCTTGCGAGGCCACTTCAAGTTACAGATTCATCACAGCAGGTTGTACTGGGATCCAGTCACTAAACAGGACTGAAACTGCAAACATAGCTGGAGAACAGGAGTGAGTTACAGGTTTAATAAGTACAGTTCAGGTAGCAGCCACCAGGTGGCAGTAGTCATGCACTCACATCTGCTATTTAAAAAATTGAAACGGGATGAGGGACCTTAGATACTCTTTAGTCCAAACCATTTAACAATTATGAAAATTTGAGACCTATAACTATGATTAAAAATAGTTCTGTGAGAAGTACTTTTTATTAAATAAAAATCTATATAAATATTAAACACGTTATATGTAGAATAACAAAGAAATGGAGGTGCTATTTATTTGAAGTTATATATTTGAAGTTAGAGGCATTTCAAGCTTTTTGAGTTGTATTACTTTTTCCAACCAGCCGTTTTTCAGTCTCACCAAATTAAGGAAGAATAAAGTAACTACCCTCTTGGGCAAGGTTCTTTCAGGAGATGTAAGTCTTCCTTTAGGGACATTTGCTGTGTCCCCAGTAACTCTGCACAGCCAGTACTCTGAGGTCTACTCTGATCCAAATTGCTACAGCTCTGTGCTAGCAAGGATTTAGCCAGCCTCTTGCCCACTGTTTTCAGAAGTTTTTTTTCTATGACAGGCAACTTATTCCTATCAACATACCCAAGTGTTGATTAAATCCCTCAAAATATTACAGAGAAAGAGAACTTTGCACCTAGCTCTTATTATCACATCAGTTAGGGTCCCTTACGATAGTTCTTTCTGGAAAAGACCCTGATGCTGGGAAAGGTTGAGGGCAGGAGGAGAAGGGGGCGGCAGAGGACAAGATGGTTAGACGGGCATCCCCAACTCAATGGACGTGAGCCTGAGCAAACTCCAGGAGATGGTGAAGGACAGGGAAGCCCAGTGTGCTGCAGTCCACGGGGTTGTAAAGAGTTGGATGTGACTTAGCTACTGAACAACAATAGTTCTAACTGAGATAAAATAGCCATGCTTTTTTGTGGTTGAAATTACTGTAATCTGACTCCCTTCTCTTCCTTTAAAGCCAACACAACAGAAAGCAAGGGAGTGAGATTTGATGTTATAGCCTCTAAAATCTGCTCTCCCTTTTCTCAAGTATATGATTTGCAATCAGAATACCTTCAGTGCTTCTCGCACGTGAAGATGACACTTCAGAAACTCCCCAGCACAACAGAGGACCACTATTCTAGCCTCGTTCCCTAATAAATTTTGGATGAGGGATCTGCCTGCCAGACAAAGAAAAGTACTTTTGCTAAAGACACTGTCTACTCAGGGGCAGAGACAGGACAGCAAGGCCTAAGAATCATGGTAGTCATGCTGTGTTCATTTAGCTGCTTACAGAAACTTTCTGGGGCTAAGAGCTCCAGAGCTGCAAGAAGTTGCAAGTACAAAGCTGATTTTAGGGTCTGCTTTTTAATTGCTTTTACAGGGATGGCATCCAAACCCCATCTGTCAGCTTTGCCCCCGTGTCCTGTACTGGGACACATTTTGACCCTTCCAGGGAGCTCCCAGTGCTGCTGCTCACAGCAAAAATTCCAGTTTCTGGAGAAAAGCATGATTTCTTTCAGCTCTGGGGATTGTTGTTAAAAGGTCATCCAGCCTTTTCTCCTCACTAATTATGTTAGAAAAAGGCCTCAAAAAATGTCAGGCTTTTTAAAAATGTATCAGCATTGATATTAAATATAAAGAAAATCACAATAGCTTTATGCATAGTGTTGCTTGCATATATGGACATATGGGTGTGAACTCACTCACTCATTTACTCACCGTCCTGTTTGGAGACAGCCCACTGTTAGATGAGGCTGGGAAGCCCACAGTTGTCAGTAGAGTCTTCCTTCATTTACTCAACGTGTTTTTATTCAGAGGTCATTGTAGATCAGTCACTATGCTAGGCACAAGGAATGTGGCCTGATAGGGAATGGATTTTTTTCTAGAAATGTTACCCAAGATAAACCTATTTATATGGAATTGAACTGTGCTTTTAAAAAAGTTGGATTTGCTTCTTCTAAGAAATGAAGTTTAAATATTTTTACATCCTTATTATAATATGTACAAGGTGCAGAGACTATGCTAGTTGCTTGGAGGAATATCAAGAAACGTAAGACAAGAGCACTGTTAGAATCGATTTAGTTGTAAGGCGGGATGCATACATCTCTGAGATTCTTACTTGAATAAATGATGCAGGCAATTCCAAAATACTCTACTTTGATCTCAAGCTGGCTATGATAAGCATTGAGTGATAAAACACTTTCAGAGGACGCAAACGCAGAAGGCTTCACAATAGACAGTGGGAATCTGAATCTAGCTGGACTGTCCCTCAGAAACAAGTGAGTTCTCTGGATGCAGAGAAGGAAGTTGGGAGCAATGTTTCTTTTCTTTCTTTGTTTTTCTTTGTTTTTAAATTTTGCATTTAATGGTGCTTTACAGCTTATGTTCCAGAGAAGGCAGTGGCACCCCACTCCAGTACTCTTGCCTGGAAAATCCATGGATGGGGGAGCCTGGTGGGCTGCCGTCTATGGGGTCACACAGAGTCAGACACAACTGAAGCGACTTAGCAGCAGCAGCAGCAGCAGCAGAGCTTATGTTCAGCAGAGTATAGACAGTCGTGAGAAGAGCTCCCGTTGAGAGGAGATGGATGACCTGGGTGTGGCAGTCGTCGTTCAGCCTATGAACGTCGTCAGGCCTGAGCAGGTCACGGAGACAGGAGACCGAACCAAAGGACGCGTCAGCACCCTTTCCAGCTTCCGAGTCGCGATGCTATTAGACTTTGCTTGATCTTGCAAAGTGTACTTTTTCAAAGCACATTTTTCCCCATTATACTTAGCATAAGTCAAGATTGCAAAACAAGCCCAAGGCTAAATTATCTAAGCGTGTTCTCTTTGGTTGAAACCCAGTTGCTACTTTCTCTGACATTTAGACAGTGTTCATCAACACAGGAAATAAAGAAATTGTCCATCTTAAATCCTCAAATGGATATCTGTTTTGTACCAGGTGCAAGTTTCCATTCTAGATACTTATCAATGAACACTTTGCCTTTCAAATATTTTCTTTGTAATTCAAATGAAATGCTCTCTGTAGTTTCCAGTATGTGTGGCAGTCTTGTTGTAGAGTATAAGAGCACGTTTTATTTCAGTTGACAAAGATTCAATACATATTTATTGAGTACCTATATATATCAAGTATTGAGCTTATAAGATGCAAGAGATATAAAAATAATTAATTCAGTTAAACCTTAGTCTCATTCATCAAGATTATAGCCCAGTAGGGGAGTCAGACATATAAATAGACCAATTGCATCTCAATATATGGGAGTTTAAGCCATGAGTATTGGAACCACAGAAGAGAAAACACTGGTTTCCTGGGTAGAAGGCTTCACAGACAAGGAAATATTTGAACATGAAACATTTAACATTTAAACATTAAATATTTAAAAACTCTACTCAATATTCTGTGATAACCTGTATGAGAAAACAATCTTACAAAGAATGGATATGTGTATATATATATATATATATAAAACTGTGTCACTATGAAACTGTACTTATTTACAACATTGTAAATTAACTATACACCAATACAAGTTTGAAATATATAAGTAAACTGAGTTTTAAAAACAAGTTGGCAAAATGGCAGCCCTCAGACTATAACCAGCTTGTTGCTGAGATACGTTTTATAGCATCTGGCATCGTGAAGTCCACAGGGCAAGAGTCTCATCAGTGACAGGAGTTTATCTGGTTCTTACACAGTAGATGTGAAATAAAAAATAATGCAAAGTACTTAGGATAGTGCCAAGAACAGCATAGGTGATCAGTAAAGCGTACCTATCATATGTATTATCATTCAGACCTGTTGAACCATATGCATTACTAGTTACGGGTACACATTCCAGAAGTTTAGTATACTTTATTATGGCTATATTTAAGTGGCCATCAATGCATTAAGTTTCTGTCTTCCCTACTCTGTGTAATCTCCATGAGGGCAGGGAATAAAATTATTTGGTTAATTATTATATTCCTCATATCTAGGAATAGATAACAGACTGCTTAGCTCGAAAGAAATGCTTAATAAATATTTGTTAAAATAAGATGTGATGATCGAAAGACACTAGTAAGAAATCGTTAGGAAGATGTACTATCAAGTCATATAAGAATGTGAGTACTCTGACTCCAGAATATTATATTCCTCATATCTAGGAATAGATAACAGACTGCTTAGCTCAAAAGAAATGCTTAATAAATATTTGTTAAAATAAGATGTGATGATCGAAAGACACTAGTAAGAAATCGTTAGGAAGATGTACTATCAAGTCATATAAGAATGTGAGTACTCTGACTCCAGAATATCTGACTTCTAATTACTTTCACAGCAAGGGAGGGCGCCCAGAACTCTTAGAGGAGCAGGTTCTCAAGTTCAGCGTGGGCTTCATTTTCTTCTCTCAACCCTCCATTACTCTCATCCTTAAATTGGTCTCAAAGGGAGTAGTCCTTGGATGGCCAGGGAAAATAATGTGATTTCTCTGGTTCTTTGGCCACAAAACTGTAGATGTTATTCATTTGAAGTCCTTAAAATTTCTAAAGAAGACCCCTCTCCTCCTTCAACCCATCTGTCTTATCTCATGGAAAGTTTTTTTAGATGAGCCCATTCAGATGCTCTGAGGTTTCATTACTTTCCAAAGCCATAATGGAGCATTATTCTGAATAAAATTAAGTTCTACTTCTTCCAATTAACAGCAGATGATGGAAGTGCCTGCCAGTTCTGTTGCCTTTCAGCTGGGTGTTTTTCTCTTGCTTGGTCATTTGTAAAATGTGAGCCCTCTTAATGCGGACCTAGTTATTCACTTGAATTAATGAGTTTCAGCTGAATTAATAGTGCCTGGCATACTGTGGGTATTCAATAATAGTCAACAGCAATTTATATGCTGACTTGCTCCATTTGAGAATGCTGGCTAAAATCAATATACTGTGGCTTTCCTACTAGATTTGACTTAAGGAAAAAAGATCAAGTTTTCAAATGTGTGGCCCAGGCTATATTCAGTCTTTAGCAACTGTCTTCTGTAAAAAATCTAAAAAATATATGCAAAAACTTTTGGGATGAAGTTCTTTCTGTGTATCCCCAACAAGTAGATAAGATCCTCAAGCATGTGATAGAAATCTTTGCTACTTAGATTCTTCCTCCTAGAAGACTACCTGGCACAGAATAGGCTTTTATCAAAAGAGTAGCTAAAAATAAATAGGAGTGCATCACAATGTTTGAACACAGCCCATTTCCTTGCACTCAGTAGGGGTTCTATAACTATTAATATAATTAATTGTAAATTAAAATTGAATAAAAAGTCTAGAATAAGTTAATACAGAGAGGAAACCTGCTAGGTTTAAACCCAAGAAGATCAAAGGCAAAAAAATTACTGATGAGGAAGGAGTTTATATTCACAGGACGAAAGGGGTGGAGTCAGGTTTGAATTCCAGTACAGCATATGGTGGCTACTGCCTTATGGCACATGTGTGCATGTTGAGGCTTTTAATTAGAAGGAATTACAATTCCACTGAGATCCTTGTAACTCTAGACTGAGAACCTTTCAAAAAAAATCAGTATCATGTGTTTATTAAATTGTAACCTTTGTGGAAAATCAGTAGTATTGTTTGCTGAGAAAAACATTTGACGTGTCAACTGATTATGGAAACTTCCCATGTCAATGGCTAAACTCAGTAATTTAACCACATTTACTAAGTGAATCAGTTTACTAAATCGGTATTTAATGCTGATTTACATGTGCACTCATTGCCTGGCTCTCTGTTTCCTGAGCTATACCATTTCCCCAAGTCCTCTTGGCTTAGACCCTAGTGGGCAGAAGCAGCTTCTTGTTCACAAACCTCTCAGTGTGTGTTTACTTTTAAATCAGTTTAATAAATTATATAATAGAAGTTCTAGAAGTATAAGCACTGTGTTAAGTACTATACATATTGATGGAAAGTATTAATTACTCAAAATTACAATATCCACCTTCATTCAATATTCCTTTCTTCCTTTTCTTCATTCATTCAGCAAGCTAGTCAACATTCATTGAGATCCATCAGCTGGGCAGCCGGAGTGCAAGGCCCTAGAATAGAGAAAAGAAAAACCTATCTTGTCTTCCTATTGGTAACTAGCAAACATTTGGGGAGGGGGAGACAAAAATATCAAAAGAAAACATGCCAGCTCTAATAGTCATATGTAGAAAAATATTTTAGGGCATTTGGAGGAGTGGTGAATCACTGCTGGAAGAGACCCAGACCTCTCCAGAGTTGCCTCTGAGACTTGTGTGTGATTTTTCTGTTGAGTAGGGGGACTAGAAATAGCAGAGTATCCACTCAACAGCCCCCCATGCCATGGAAGCAGAAAAAGAGTGGTATACACATCTTGGAGGAATTTGGTGTAGCTGGATCATGTCCTGAGGCTGGAATGTGCAGAGAGAGGGAGACATAGCAAGGCTTCTGATCACTCCTTTATAGAAGAAAGTGGTAAATACGAAGATATTACAGTGTGTAAGAATCATGTGTATTACATCCATAAAGAATCTACGGAGGAAAGAATTCTTGCTTTATAAGCTTTCTGAGTCAAGTTCTCTTAGATCTCAGCGTTGTGCTTTAAATTTGAAGATGCTTAGCTTGCCACCTTGTGGCCGAACAAAGCTCCTGCACATTGATCTGAGAAATACAGACAATCCCGAAACCAGTTAAGGAACTATAAACAAAGTTTATACATATACATATGTATAACTGAATCCGTTTGCTGTTGCCTTACATGCAACGTGATAAATCAACTATTTTTAATGCCTGTTAAATTAATTTTTTAAACATGTTCAAGTTTATCACAAGTATTTGAGATAAAAACAAAACCAGAAAAGACACCTGAGGCAAATATTAATTGTTACAAAAGTCAAAAATCTGAGAATGATTCTTGACTCCTTTCTCTCTTTCACCTTTCACATATAAGGCCTCCTTAAGCTCTATTGATTCATTTTCCAAATAGATCTGATATCTGTCTTTGTTAGAAGTGCTTTTATTGATAATTTCAGGTTTTATTGAGAACATCGAGTAATTAAAGCTGCAACATATTGCTGGCAGGGTGCAAATCGTTTTTTTTCTGATGAGAGATGCAACCATTTTGGTGCAATTTGGTTACTTAGGAAAGTTGAAGATTCAGATACTCTGTGATCCAAAAATTCTACTCTTATTTGTATGCTCTAGTGAAGTTCTTATATATGTGCACCAAGAAACATATACAAGACTATTATAGCCACATTGTCATAATAGTGTTATTATTCCAGAAAGGACAGTGTAAAAGTAGTGTGAATGCCCTTTAGCAAGAAAATGGTATGTGTTATATCATATAATGTCATACTGTACAAAAGTTGAAAGAAATGAACTAGACCTGTATACATCAACATGAATGGATTCCATAATACTGCAGAGAAAGAGCTACAGTATGCAACTGCTTATTTAAAGTTTCAAAAAAGACAAACTATACAGTTTTTAGGGCTTCCATATCAGTCAAGGTCCTACCACAGAAATGAAACCAGTCTCTGTGTGTTGTATGTGTGTGTGTGTGTATTAAAGGAATTTTTAAAGGAACTAGCTTATGTGATTGTGGAGGCGGACAAGTCTAAAATCCATAGGGGAGCCCAACAGGTTGGAGACTCTTTAACATTCCAGTAATGAGATTTATTCTTCTCAGAAATCTTAATTTTGCTCTTAAATCTTTTCAGCTGATTAGAAGAGGCCAAGTTAGGTTGAGGTTAATCTCCTTTACTTAAAATCAACTTATTGTATCTATAAACCACAATCACAAAATTTCTTCACAGCAAAACCTAGATTAAATAATGGCATACTCTAAGTTAGCCAAGTTGACACATAAAATTGACCATCAGAGATGCATATCTCAATGTAGTGATATCATTGAGAAAAACAAGAAATTGTAAATACAAAATGTAGCAGTGACTTTGGGGGATGGGGAGATAGGTATGACTGAAGATAAGTACCCAGCAGTTTTCCCTCTGTTGAAAATATTCCACTTCTTAAAGCTGAGTGACAGAGCTTGTTATATTCCTTATAGCGTGTATGGCTGATAAAAAATTATTGTGTCTGCATGAAAGACTTCCTAATGAATTTTAAATGTAATTTTATTGGAGTGGTTTGCCATTCCCTTCTCCAGGGGATCTTCCCAGCTCAGGGGGTGAACCCAGGTCTCCTGCATTGCAGGCAGATTCTTTACTGTCTGAGCCACCAGGGAAGCCCTTTTAATCGAAATACAAAATAATTATTTTCTAAGAACATGTAATGTTGGAATGTTGGAAAAGACCCTGATTCTGGGAAAGATTGAAGGCGGGAGGAGAAGGGGACAACAGAGGATGAGATGGTTGGATGGCATCACCGACTCAATGCACATGAGTTTGAATAAGCTCCGGGAATTGGTGATGGACAGGGAGGCCTGGCGTGCTGCAGTCCATGGGGTCGCTAAGAGTCGGACACGACTGAGTGACTGAACTGAACTGAACTGAACTGAAGAATGTATAAGCTGGGGAGTTGGCCTCTCCTCTCTGCCCTTGTGTGCTTTAGCCATATAGGATTGCTGCTGTGATCCAGATCATAAAGATGAGTCAGGATGAATGTCTAAGTCGCTGTTAGGCCAATGCTCAGGTTTATTAGAAACAATGAAAGGTCCATCTTTGGTGGGAGACAGACACAGAGTATCTAATGCTTCAGGCAGATTATGTCCAGTTACTTAGAGCCTACCTGTTACCTGACTTCTTCCTCTTTCCTCCAAGGCAAAGACCTATTCCATCACCAGCTGTTGGAGAGTTTCTTATATTTTATTACATCTGATTTCTTCGGACACAAGATGTTACAATGTTGCAGGAATGAGATACATGGACATTTGAAATGGTTTTGTGGGTGAAAACTTGGAGCTGTGGGCCTCGGATGTGTTCTCATTGTAGAAGGAGCTCGCTGACCTGCAGACTCTGCTGCATGCCTATGCCAGGAGCGAGCCTGGGTGCTGAGAGCTGGTGCCCCACCCCCGCGGCTTCCCACTCCCCCTTCTAGCCCGTTCTCCACCAGCTGCCAGAGGGCTAAAGTAAAAAACACGCAACATACAGTTTACTATCTTAGCTATTTTTAAATGTACAGTTCAGTAGTGTTCAGGATGCTTACATTATTGTATAACAGATCTCCAGAAGTTTTCATCTTGAAAAACTGAAGCAATATGTATTAGGTAAAAGCTCTCCTTGTCCCCTTCTTGCCCTTGGCGCTCACTGGGCCTCCTTTCTCCTTCTGTGAATTTGACTACACTAAATACCTCATATACGTGGAATCATACAGTGTTTGTCTTTTTATGACTGGCTCCTTTATTTTAATATCTTCAAGGTTTGGATCATTTGACAGAAATTTCTCTTTTTAAGGCTAAACGGTATTCCGCTGTGCATATATGCTGCATTGTGTTTATCCAGCCATCTGTCGATGGACTTTGGGTTCCAGCCACCTTTCTGCTGCTGTGAATAGTGCAGCTATGAACATGGGTGCGGATATCGCTCTGAGATCTTGCTTTCAGTTCTTTCAGATATATTCCCAGAAGAGATAGCTGCATCTATGGTAGTTCTGTTTTCATTCTTTTGATGAGCCTCTCTAGTGTTTTCCAGAGTGGTTGCAACATTTTTCAAGATCACCTGTAGCGCAAGAGTGAGACTTTTAAAACTAAATCAGATCCATAACTTTTCTGTTGACATCCTTTGTTGGATTCCCATTTTTCTCAGGACCTCAATCCTTCCCAAGCCCTCCAGGGTCCTGTGTGGTCTGATCCCAGGTTACCTTTCCTGCTTATATTGCATATCACCCCTATCTCTTCAGAAAACTCTGTCAGATGTTAAACCCACCTTGCTTTGGTGGTGTTGTTGTTCAGAGCTGTTTATGGTTATTCTTGCCTTTATTTGGAATACTGTCTGCCCAACTCCTTATACAGAAATGCTCCTACCCTTCAGGATTCAGCTTTTATAACATCCTTATAGAAAATGTCCCTTGACCTCCTCTATTGAATAAGTTTTTTTTCCTTCGTGATCTCTTGGAGCACCTTCACTTTGCCTGGGCTACCTGGGGTTGTTTTAGTTATTTTTTAATTCTATTTTGTCTTTCACTTGTTGTAGAAGCAAAGCTTCATAGAGAACAAATATTGTCTGTCCTGTTCATTATTGGATTCCAGCACCTAATAAACTTACAGCTTATCCTACGCTCAAGGTTCAAGAAGTTGCATCCAAATTAAGGTGGGGGAATATTTTTAGACTAAAGAGTGTCATGTTTGGAAAATTTCCCTATAATTGTTAACCTTTCATATCTAGGTAGAACCTTTAAACAGAAGAAAATAAAACACACACAGAAACTGGAAATGTAGCC
Source organism: Bos javanicus (assembly GCF_032452875.1). Lineage (NCBI taxonomy): Eukaryota > Metazoa > Chordata > Mammalia > Artiodactyla > Bovidae > Bos > Bos javanicus. The sequence goes on from NC_083896.1 coordinate 11,233,565, forward strand.
AAGAACTGAGTGGACCAACGTGGGTCTAAACAGAGGCTGGAGATCGCCTGTGGCTTTTAGAGCAAAGTTGTTTTTGTTTTGTTTTAGTTTTTTGGTTGGCTTTTCTCGTCTCTTCTTTTTATTGATGATGAAGAGGGAACACGCACTAGGTGACCTCTATTAACCCTGCCAAGTCTAGTTTACAAAAGTCCAAACTGCGTAACAGTGTAATCGTTCAGGCTCCATTCTTGGGAACGATAAACTTATTAGTTATATTTCAGATTTTGAATTGGCTATTTACCCCAAGCAGTTCATTCTTCAAACTTCCCTCAGCTGTGAGTTTCATATCTCAGAGTTTAAGGAGTGGGTGACACACTGATTTATATCGTAGCATATGCGTGGTGAGGATCCCCAGGGGGTGCCCTGGTAAAGAGTCCACCCGCCCATGCAGGAACTCGAAAGATGCAAGTTCGATCCCTGGGTTGCGAAGATCCCCTCAAGTAGGAAATGGCAACCCACTCCAGTATTCTTGCCTGGAAAATTCCATGGACAGAGGAGCCTGACGGGCTACAGTCCATGGTGTCACAGAGTTAGACATGACTAAGCACACATCACTGACTGATGTAAATGTTGATATCCTTTGACTGATATTTCTGTGTCCCAGAATATATTTAATTTTAATCTAGCATACCCATTTAAGGCTCTAAACTAAACCCTCTGGAGAAAATGAATGTAAGAACTTGACTTCACGCATTTTACCATCTTAAGAAGTTATGCTCTGTCGTCACTCCTCCCTGACTTTGAACCTACTGGTTTTATTTTGGGGGCCAGTATCCTGGCTGCCTCTTGCCTAATGTATTTTCAGTCTATAAGAGAAATCACAGGCACCTTATTCTCCAGGAAACTGCCCCTGTCTAGTCCCAAACCTAGGTGAAGTGCACTTCTAGAGGAACCTGTGAATACACACTTTAGTGTTGCATTTCATCAATTCTAAGACGTACTTTGAAGTATTTAGCTTTTCTGAAATAAAGATTTCTTGTCAATGATATCTTCAATTGATTATATTTGTTAGTCTTAGCTACTGAAAAGGGAGCTCAGTGGGGAGCGGGACTGTGTTTTACCTCTGTAAAGATTAGCCATGTCTATCACGGTGCCTCAGCAACTCACTGCAAGTGCTTAATGAAAGGGTGGACAGATGGGAAAACTAGAAATTCAGTGATAGAAAGTTTCATTGTGAGAGCAGTACAAACCAGAGATAAAGCGCATCTGTGTGAGAAATATCAGGGGAGACTGAAGAAAAAGATACATTTGAACAGAACTTCAGAAAAGAGCAAGGCATTCCCCACTTGTGACGTAAGGAGCATTTTTCACAGCAGAAGAAAGAGCGTAAGACAGAAAGATGGGAAAGATGAGTGAAACTTCAGAAAAATGTTGCTTGGCTACTTTCAAGGAAATGCAAGTGGGTAAAAAGGACATAGATAGACACAGGATTTTAGAGAGTTTGAGTGCATCATGAGTGTGATGGCCAACCATCCATGTTCTATTCTGGAACAGTAGTGAACGACTCAAGGGCTTTCAAGGGTTGAATGGCCAAAGTTGTGCTTAAAGATGTATCTAGGGGTGATTTGTTAAGTGAATTGTTTGGTGGAGACAATATAGATAATAAAACTAGTTACTAAGCGGCTTTCACTCATACAGCAAACATTTGTTCAGCACTTATTGAGTACCGGACACAGGTGCCATAGCAATAAATAAGAAACTCAGTTGTTATCTTCAAAGATCTTATCATTTATAAAGGCAGACAGTCAAATCAAGGAGAAAAAGTATACAATAAAGCGTGTCCTGTGTGTGCACATGGTCCATGAGTCCTGACCCCCGTCTAAGACTGGGCGCAGACAGGGGAAACGGGTCGATCAGTGAAGGAAGCCCCTGGGAAGGAGGTATCTTCTTAGCTGAGCCCTGAACGTGAAAGATGACAGAAGGCATCTGAGAGGCGGTAAGTGCAAGGTCCCGGGGGTGATGTATCTCTCTTACTTCCCATCGTAGATAATTCAGAATGGTGGAATGATGGGTTGTGGGGATGAGGTGGGAAAAGATGGAAAGGTGGAGGAAGGCAGGTTGGTGTGTCAGGGCAGGAAGAGAGGCCAAATGTGCCTGGAGAGGGAAGGAGGAAGCAAGTATAGTATTCTGGAGGGAGTAACCAAGGGCCTGATGGGGCAATGGAGATGGAAAAAAAAAAAAAACAAGAGTCTCTTCTGAAGTAGAATATATTTAACTTATAATAGACTCATGCACTTGGCAGAATGTATTAGGTTGGCCAAAATGTTCCTTTGAGTTTTTCCATAAGATGTTATGGAAAATCTCAAACAACGTTTTTGGCCAATTCAGTTCAGTCGCTCAGTCGTGTCTGACTCTTTGCGACCCCATGGGTTGCAGCACACAGGCCTCCCTGTCCATCACCAACTCCCAGAGTTTACTCAAACTCATGTCCATTGAGTCGGTGGTGCCATCCAACCATCTCATCCTCTGTCGTCCCCTTCTCCTCCCGCCTTCAATCTTTTGGCCAACTCCATATTAAATCCCTCCTGTGTACCAGAGGGTTTCTAAGATGACGACAGCTATAGCATCACAATCTTATCGAAATCATCTTGGCCTTGAATATGACATTAAGCGTCATGTCCTGCTAACCGAGTCATGTTGATCTTACTCTAGAAGTCATGAGAAGGGAAGGACGCTGAAGGATCATCTTCTCTGTGTAGCTTTGCATTTGGGTGACTAGGGAAATGGCAGTATCGCCGGCTAGATTATCTCTATTTTCACTTTCTCCCAATCGGATTCTGTGGCTCCACCAGGATAGAGAGGAGCTTGCAGACCTTGACATTTAAACCAAAGGACTGAAGTATCTACCATACACGGAAGAAATGGTTGAGTCAGAGAATACGAAATGCACAATACCTGAGAGAGAGCGTACAGCTCAGTATTAAAGGCAGGGGTTGTGAAAATAGTGAGCTATGAATCTTAGCTCCTATACCAGCTGTGTGAACTAACTTACTTAACTTCTGCCTCTCATTTCTTATCTGGAAAATGAGAGAAATCAATTATAACTACTATAAGTTTGATGTAAAAATTAGATGAATAAAATACTTACAAGCACCAATATATACACGTGCCACATTGTAGGCATTCATCTGAAAGGTGGTACTGCCAGTTTGCAGTAGGGCAGAAGAACAGAAAATGAGAAAACATTCTAGGTTTTTTAAATGTGGGGCTTACACCTTAGAGGCAAAATAGCATCCTGCAATTGTGCTTTCAATTGCATGGTCAAGTAACCTAGATTCTCTACAGAAATGACTTCCCAAGAGAAGTATATCTCATTTGGAGATTGAACCACCATAAGCACGCACAAACTATGAAGCAACTTTGAGGACATATTAGTATTTTTATAACAGTATTTGATGGCCAAATAATCCTCTTTGGTTAGAACCTACTGCCAGTGAGGCCAGGGTCAAGGCCATACCTTCTGTCTTTGATCTTACACCTGTTTCATGTTCCAAAGTCACTCAAGGGCAGCTTGTCATGAGGGGCTTGGGGACAAAGGCAGGTGGCTGAGAACAGCTGGATGGGTCAAGCCCACTTGGGCCACCAGCAGAGACAGTTTGGGCAGTGGTCCACTTAGACTTGGGCATCTCCCCATGGAGAGCATAGCATTCATGCTTGCTGCAGGGTAATGGAAGCATGTTGAGGGGGAAGAAAAAGAGAATTCAAGCAAAGATCTGTATTATCTAATATAACTAATGTCTGACTCAGAGCTCATGTATTTTTTACTACTGTATCCCCAGCACTTGAAATGTGATTCATATATAATATGCTTGATGACCGCTTTGTTGAATGAATGGATGATGATGTTTCTTATTAGGAAGGGATTTTACTCTCTCTAGCATCCAAGAGGAAGGCTTGTGTCAACAGAATGTCCAGGAAAACCCAGGAACACGCACACGGCAGGTCAGAAAGAATCCAGGAGAGGTTCTCATCTCCGGTGGGCAGGTGGCTTAGTCTTGGGGAGTCAGATATGGATGGAAGGGCTGGGGTGGGGGGGTGCCGACTCCACAGCAGGTTCTGAGGTCCAGAAGCTCAGTGGGTCATAAGAGGAGCGTGAGTGGGCAGTGGTGGTACATTCACCACTGTGTCTGAGACTCTCTTCTCTCTGCCCTCTGGGTGAAAGTGATGATCACGGCAGAAGAGGCCAGAAGCCTTGGCCCAGATGGAAACAGTGGTTCAAAGGGTAAGATGTCCTCACATACAGAGGAAAAAAAAACCAAAAAACTAATCTTAGTGCTTCCCAGGTGACACAAGTACTAAAGAATCTGCCAAAGCAGGAGGCTCAACAGACATGGGTTCAATCCCTGTGTCAGGAAGATCCCCTGGAGAAGGAAGTAGCAACCCACTCGAGTATTCTTGCCTGGGAAACTCCATGGACAGAGGAGCCTTGTGGGCCTGGTCCATGGGGGTCACAAAGAGTCAGACACGACTGAGCAGGCACTTGCTCATTTTAGTGCACTGGAGGCAAGGCCTTCTCAACTCAGTCTGCCTCCTTCAGAGGATTTGTACTGATCTGTAATGCTGCCACACCCCACTCCAGTACTTTTGCCTGGAAAATCCCATGGACGGAGGAGCCTGGTAGGCTGCAGTCCATGGGGTCGCTAGAGTCGGACACGACTGAGCGACTTCACTTTCACTTTTCACTTTCATACATTGGAGAAGGAAATGGCAACCCACTCCAGAGTTCTTGCCTGGAGAATACCAGGGACGGGAAGCTTGGTGGGCTGCCGTCTATGGGTCACACAGAGTCAGACACGACTGAAGCGACTTAGCAGCAGCAGCAGCAACATAATGCTGCCAAGATGCTTGTGAAAGCAGGGAGAAAACCAGCTCCCACAAAGTGATTAGGCTTAATTGAAAGTGTGTGTATGTGTGTATGTGTGTGTGTGTGTGTTGTGACCCTTCTTACTGACTTGCAATGATGGTTGTGTGACGCTGATACAGAAATAGGAAGAGGCTTAGCTTTCCTAATTGTCAATCAGGAGTCAAGCCCTGTGTCAAGACACGTAGACACATCCTCTCATCAATTGCCCATAGCAACACTGTTAGAAGTCTTATTATCTCCGTTTTACAAATGAGGAATCTGAGTTTCAGAGAACTTCCACACTTGCTCCAAGTTGCATTGCTGATTAGTGGCAAGAACGGAATTTAAACGCAGGAAACGGAGGTGTGGGGAGTCTGCGTCACTTAGCTAAGCGTTGTGCTGAGATAAACGTTTCGTCTTTCCTGGGCACCAGGCATCCTGAGCAGAACATGCTTCTAGCCTTCAGCAGTGAGCGACTGACTCTCACTTGCAGACGCTGCAGCAATGGCACAGCTGGTGGCCTGAGTCAGACAGCGACTGCCCACAAGTCTTACTGCCATGGCTCCTTTCCGGCGGCAATGATCCCTGGAGAATTACTCAGTGTTTGAAGTCGTGCTTCAAATGGACAAACTAATTGTTGAGTTTGTTCCCAAATCATTGCTTTGATTTCTTGGTAACAAAGCAATTTGACTTCAAGCCCTGTTTCTTCTCAGCTCCCTCTCCTTCATCTGTGAGCTGCCAATCATCCTTGCATCCTTCAGCCAAAGTTAGCTCAACCAAATTCGTATAATAAACCTTTTCCAGTGAGAATTTTCCCTCACTGTAAAGCTTGCAGTTCACTGGACCTTCTCCATTACAACAAATTAAATGCTTGATCGTATCTTACACACTCTATCGTGTTCACTATTTTTTATTTTCCAAGTAATATTTGCAGCTCAAAAAAATGAAATGAATGATCACACAGAGATGATCACTGTCAATATAGCATGCAAGCTTCCAGAGTTCTTCCCTGCTCTGCATACACTTTCAGTTCAGTTCAGTCACTCAGTCGTGTCTGACTCTTTATGACCCAATGAATCACAGCACACCAGGCTTCCCTGTCCATCACCAACTCCCGGAGTTTACCCAAACTCATGTCCGTTGAGTCAGTGATGCCATCCAGCCATCTCATCCTCTGTTGTCCCCTTCTCCTCCAGCCCCCAATCCCTCCCAGCATCAGGGTCTTTTCCAATGAGTCAGCTCTTTGCATGAGGTGGCCAAAGTATTGGAGTTTCAGCTTCACCATCAGTCCTTCCAATGAACACCCAGGACTCGTCTCCTTTAAGATGGACTGGTTGGATCTCCTTGCAGTCCAAGGGACTCTAAAGAGTCTTCTCCAACACCACAGTTCAAAAACATCAATTCTTTGGTGCTCGGCTTTCTTCACAGTCCAACTCTCTCATCCATACATGGCCATTGGAAAAGCCATAGCCTTGACTAGATGGACCTTTGTTGGCAAAGTAATGTCTCTGCTTTTTAATATGCTATCTAGGTTGGTCATAACTTACCTTCCAAGGAGTAAGCGTCTTTTAATTTCATGGCTGCAGTCACCATCTGCAGTGATTTTGGAGCCCCCCAAAATAAAGTCTGACACTGTTTCCACTGTTTCCCCATCTATTTCCCATGAAGTGATTGGACCGGATACTATAATCTTAGTTTTCTGAATGTTGAGCTTTAAGCCAACTTTTTCACTCTCTTCTTTTACTTTCATCAAGAGGCTTTTTAGTTCCTCTTCACTTTCTGCCATAAGGGTATCATCTACATATCTGAGGTTATTGATATTTCTCCCGGCAATCTTGATTGGAAGAAGCTTGTGCTTCTTCCAGTCCAGCGTTTCTCATGATGTACTCTGCATAGAAGTTAAATAAGCAGGGTGACAATATACAGCCTTGATGTACTCCTTTTCCTATTTGGAACCAGTCTGTTGTTCCATGTCAGGTTCTAACTGTTGCTTCCTGACCTGCATATAGGTTTCTCAAGAGGCAGGTCAGGTGGTCTGGTATTCCCATCTCTTTTAGAATTTTCCACAGTTTATTGTGATCCACACAGTCAAAGGCTTCGGCATAGTCAATAAAGCAGAAATAGATGTTTTTCTGGAACTTTCTTGCTTTTTCCATGATCCAGCAGATGTTAGCAATTTGATCTCTGGTTCCTCTGCCTTTTCTAAAACCAGCTTGAACATCTGGAAGTTCATGGTTCACATATTGCTGAAGCCTGGCTTGGAGAATTTTGAGCATTACTTTACTAGTGTGTGAGATGAGTGCAATTGTGCAGTAGTTTGAGCATTCTCTGGCATTGCCTTTCTTTGGGATTGGAATGAAAACTGACCTTTTCCAGTCCTGTGGCCACTGCTGAGTTTTCCAAATTTGCTGGCATATTGAGTGCAGCACTTTCACAGCATCATCTTTCAGGATTTGGAATAGCTCAACTGGAATTCCATCACCTCCACTAGCTTTGTTCGTAGTGATGCTTTCTAAGGCCCACTTGACTTCACATTCCAGGATGTCTGGCTCTAGGTGAGGAATCACACTTTAGTATATTTTATTGTGCCTCTCAGGTCTGATACACTGCTCTGTGTGCCCAGCTGCTGCTCTGGGTTTGGAGAATCTCGGGTGAGACTACTTCTTTTATGGTTGTGCTTCCTTAGTTGCTCTAACTCGGGGCTGGCAGAGTAGGGGAAGGAGGAAGGGTCCTTGGTTACTGTCCTCCATGTTATATTTTTTCCTGTTCTCAACTCATTGGTCCAGAAAGTCACCATACACGATTGCTTCCAAGTGCCTTACGCCTTAGCCTCGAACAACTCAGTTTCCATGAACCTACCCCACTTCATTACCTGTGCTGCACCGTGAGCCAGTTTCTCATTTTATGACTCAGAATCTGGCAGGGTGCTGTTCCATAATCAGATCTTCTCTACCCTCCAGACAGGTTTCTTGAGTACATTTTATTTTTAGAATGTGCTAGGTGTGGTGGAATACACAAGAGTCCTAGGAATTTATATCTCCACAGGGTGTAGTTTACTTCAGAAACATTTCTTAAGCACCTTCAGAGTCCCAGGCAGAATATTTGCTGCTAGTGTTACAATAATGAAGAAGTGTTTATGTTCTCATGAGAGAATCAGATACATTTATGCTTTAAAAAAAATAATTCTCCAGGTTTCAGTTATGTATACATAGGGAAAGGAGACAGCCATACCTGTGTGTCCAGTGAAAGCATCCTTGAGGACGTCATATATGAGTTGAGTTTTCAGGTTGAGCAATAGCCAGGTAAGAGATAATTGGGAAGGTTATTAGAGGAAGAGAAGATCTCAAGAACAAAACATAGGGAGACTTCTGTGGTGGTCCAGTGGTTAAGAATGCACCTTGCAATGCAGGGGACACAGGTTCGATCCCTGGTCCAGGGAAATCCCAAATGCTGGGGAGCAGCTAAGGCAGTGAGCCACAGCTACTGAGCCTCTGCACCACACCTAGAATTTTCACGCGTCACAAGGAAGGATCTCACATGACACTATCAAAGATCCTGCATGCTGCCAACAGACCAACCCAATGCAGCCAAATAAATAAATACTAAAAAAAAAAAAAAAAAAGAACAAACCATAGGGAGGGGTTGTGTGTTTCCTCTTTACTGTTGTATCCTTAGTACTTAAAATGACTGGTGCCTAGTAGGTGCTCAAGAAATTCTTGTGTTGTTTTTTTTTTTTAAATAAACATTATTTTAAACTATACTCACCATGCTGCATATTGCATCTCCGTGGCTTATTTATTTTTTAAATAGAGGTAAATTCTTGTTAGATGAAAAAATTGAGAGGAGAGTACAGTAGTAGGAGCTGGAAGGGTCAGGATAGGCTGAGTTGAGTGGAGATGGTTTGGGAACGGACGGAAGGTTTTCAGGCTTGAAGATGACATAAAGGAAGGTTGAAAAGTGCTTTGTGGGGTCGGGAGAGCTGTGAGAGTAGAACACAGAGTCTACATGTTGTAGAGTCATGGGAAAAATTGTAATTGCAGGCTTAGGAAAAACTTGAGAATTAAAAAAAAAAAAAAAGCTACATTTTTTCCCCTTCAATTAACTATGTTTTATATTTCCAAACTTTTTGTAATCAAAAATCTAATGTTACAATAGAATAATCATAGCTAACATTAAGGGACCACTTACTGGGTCACAGACACTGTTCTAAGTGGTTTCCATGTATTATCTCCCTTGGGTTTCTCAGAAACTCTGTGAAGGCCTAGTTCCATTTTACAGATTAGATTATCAAGTCTCACAGAAGTTGATAAGTTGCCCAAGGTCATGTAGTACATGGTAGAACTGGAAATTGATCGAGACAACCTCTCTAAAAACTGTACTCTTAGCCACTACTCTATAACTGAAGTTTTAGAAAGTTATTCTAGAATGAGGGACTAAGGAAGAGGAAGCTGAGAGTCATATTTAGAAGCTACAAATGACCGTTCACACTGGTTTCCATTCTGCTGACAATATTAACAGTCTGAAGAGTTCACTCGTCGTCCTCCTCAGGTTTTATGATGCCAGACCTGCAAAGTACAGAACATGACAGCTCCAGAAAGGAGAACATTCAGTTTCATCAAGTAACTACTGTGTGCCAGCTGTGCCGTGTCTCATCCAATGCTCATATGTCTACCAGACTGATCCTGTCATTCCAAGTTTATAGCTTCAGTCAATTGAAGCTCAGAGATACCAGCAACTTGACAAATGTTGCAAGATTTGAAGCCATATTTCTAATGCCAGAATTTACGCACATTCCACTGAATTGGGCTGCCTCTTGGACTCAGCTATGTCCATTTGAAACCCAGCTTTGCCATTTGTTTAACGGTTTGGAGACTCTCTGATCCTGTTTTCTCATTTGGAAAGAGTGATAGTGCCTTCTTTTTCTCAATTCTTGAGCGAGGTACTTGGGCCAATGCTTCTGAGAGTGCTTTGTAAATCATAAATATTGTTGTTTAGTTGCTAAGTCTGACTCTTTGTGACCCCGTGGACTGCAGCCCACCAGGTTTCTCTGTCCGTGGGATTCCCCAGGCAAGAACACTGAAGGGGTTGCCGTTTTCTTCTCCAGGGGATCTTCCTCACTCAGGGATGGAACTAGCGTCTCCTGCATTGACAGATCGATTCTTTATCCCTGAGCCACCAGGGAAGCCCAAAATTGTAAATAGCAACCTGCATATGTGACATTGGGTACAAATTCACTTTACAGTTCCACATCCATCATTTTCCCAAATCATAGGTGTGTGGTCCCATTCTGACTTTTCCAGAGAGCTTAGGCTGTCTAGCCCTATAGTGACCTATGCTGGGAGAGCCCGGCCTTCCCTGGGTGGCTCTGAGTTTTAGGAGATGAAGCTTGCCAAGCTCCATTTCCTGCAACTTCAGTTATAACAGCTGGAGGGCAGCACTGAGCTGGAGCAAGTCCTCTCATGATTATGTAAATCATCAGTTCTTTAAAAAGGATCTTAAGATCAGTTAAATATTCGTGAAAGCATTCTTCCTGGCAGCTCCCGCATTGTAGGTAATTACAGAGGGTTTAAAATATCTGATGTTGCTTGGAAGCACACAAAGCTCAGTCAGCTGCAAGCTGACAGCTGATTTGTAATTTAATTAACATCCTGGCTTGTCCTGTTCTTTGTGGCAAAAAGTAGGAATGTATTTCCTTTCATTAGTGAGTTTGTTTGAAAAAATTCAAATAGAGCACCTGGGAGCGCTTTTCATCCCTCACATCAGTCCCTTCACTTACATCCTGCTCCCGTCTTCGAAAAATTCCTCTTTCAAATGTCCTTTGGGTTAGCTGTATTGCCAATTGTGGATCACTTCATTTTTTTTGAAGGATAACTTCTCTTGGGGAAGATCTGCATGGAATCGGTCATCACTGAGCTTCGACCCACTTTTTTTTATCTTTTATTTTTATTTATTTTTTAATTGGGGGAAGATTACAATGTGGTATTGGCTTCTACACTGCAGCAATGCAAACCATAATTATACATATATCAACTCCTTCCCTTCCCTCCTCCCACCAACCCAGAGCACCGGGCTGGGCTCCCTGTGTTATATAGCAGCTGTCTTATTTTAATGGTAATACATATACATGGATGCTGCTTTCCCTGACCCACTTTTATTAGCTCTTTGAGTGATGGATTTTGCAGAGGGATTTGGCCGCAGACTACTATTTATTCAGTGAGTGTTGGTCGAGAACCTGCCACGTAGCAGATACCAGAGGTGAGTAGTGAACCGAGCAGGCAGGGTGCCAGCCCCATGGAGGTTTTGATTTAAAGGAGGACGCAGACAGTAAGTAAATGATCACAGAAAGAAATGTAAATTTAAAATCTGATGAGTTTTATGAAAAGTGAATACAGGTACCCTGAAATCCTGGTAAGCAGGAAGCAGTGAGATACACGGAGGGGAATTCCATAATCTAGCGGCCCCCAACCTTTTAGGCACCAGAGACTGTGGTCATGCAAGATAATTATTCCATGGACGGGTGGGGAACGTGTGGTTTCAGGATGATTCAAGTGCATTACATTTATTGTACACTTTATTTCTATTATTATTACATCAGCTCCACCTCAGCTCATTGGGCATTAGATCACAGAGCCCTAATCTGCTCAGAGTAGGAAATGGCAATCTGCTCCAGTGTTCTTGTCTGGGAAATTCCATGGACAGAGGAGCCTGGCAGGCTCTGCATGGGAAACCATGGGAGTGCAAAGTGCTGGACACGACTGAGTGACTGAGCACTGCCCTAATCTGAAAAGTCAGGAGGACTCCTTGAGGAAGCAAAGGGGGAAATTAGGTATTTCTGTCTTGCCTTTCCTCCTCCCATTTTCAGTTCAGTTCAGTCACTCAGTCATGTCCGACTCTTTGCGACCCCATGAACGGCAGCACGCCAGGCCTCCCTGTCCATCACCAACTCCCAGAGTCCACCCAAACCCATGTCCATTGAGTCAATGATGCCATCCAGCAGTCTCATCCTCTGTCGTCCCTTCTCCTCCTGCCCTCAATCTTTCCCAGCATCGGGGTCTTTTCAAATGAGTCAGCTCCTCCCACTTTGCTCCTCTCTAAATCCCCCTCCTCCAGATTTGCGGTGTCCATGCAACTGTTCTGGAAGAATAGGTTGGGATGGTGGACAGAAATGATGAAAGGGGAAAGAGAACCCTGCTGCAGTCCAAATGCTAGAGACTGTATTTCAAAATAAAGATGCGAATATACATACTAATCTGCTCAATGCATTAAACATTCTTTTATCTTCTCTCTCTCTTTTTTTCCTCTTTCTTCTTTCCCTCCAGAAGGGAGGCAGTGAATTAGAGAGAGGATGCCAAAGGCATGGTAATGGGGATGAGTCTCGGGTCACAGATTGGCTAGGACATCATGGGAAAAGGAAGAAACTGGAAAAGAGGGCTGGCTAGCTACATACCGCCCAAGTCTCTGGTGAATAAAGTCCCTATAAAGAAACAGCCATTTATTAAGCAAAATATTTTCCTCAAAATAAGATGGTGGAGGCAAGGCCTGGATAAGAATACCCTGTTTTGAAAGATAAACTTATACAGTCTTGAGAAGAAAGGAAAACCCTTTATTTTCATATAATTCATTTTTTGAGACTACTTTCCTCACTCTCTTTTTTTTTTTTTCTGTTTTCTGAGCTTCACTCACTTCTTTCTTAGAGGTTTATCACTCTTTGCCAGACTGTTATTTATGTTTAACTTTCTAAGTGACTTCATGCTTCTCTGAAAATCAGTGCTTCTCTTCTACACATTTTTAAAGCTGAGAGACTTCTCCCAGTGGCAGTATGCAGTTAGCCAAGTCTATTGAGCACCCGCTACCTGGCCCTTGTTCTGGTCTGAGGCTCCTCTGAGACATCTGAGACATCTGTCTCCATCTGAGACAAAGACAGATGGCAGAGGTTCCTGGTCTCAAATAACCATAGATTACACAGGGGGAGTTAAGACTTGACACAAAGAATGCTATCTGTTGCTATATTAACAGAAGGCAAGAAGCCAAGAGGTTTTGAGCATTTACTAAATGTCAGGCTTTGTGTACGAAGCTGTAATCTTGCCTTAAGTTTGTACCTGCTTCACAATGTTGCTGTCAGTCTTAAATGGGATACTTTGTATAACACTCTTTGAAAAGTGCACAACATTTACTATCTTAGAGTTGGACCTTAAAGAAGACTGAGTGCTGAAGAACTGATGCTTTTGAATTGTGCTGTTGGAGAAGACTCTTCGGAGTCCCTTGGACAGCAGGGAGATCCAACTAGTCCTTCCTAAAGGAAATCAGCCCTGAATATTCACTGAAAGGGCTGAAGCTGAAGCTCAAGGACTTTGGCCCCTGATGTGAAGAGCCGACTCACTGGAAAAGACCTTGATGCTGGGAAAGATTGAGGGCACGAGGAGAAAAAGGTGACAGAGGATAAGATGGTTGGATGGCATCACCAGCTCAACGGACATGAGTTTGAGCAGTCTCTGGGAGATAGTAAAGGATAGGGAAGCTTGGTGTGCTTCAGTTCATGGGGTCACAAAGAGTTGGGCATGTTTGAGTGACCAAACAACAAAGGCACTTTCACACACTTCCCTTTCAAGAGCACACAAACATATTCTGGTTCTCATTGACTTGTTTCTGTCTCTCATCAGAACAGTGCCAGCTCCTGCAGCCAGGGGGAAGCAGAGCACTTTTTATTGCAGAAACCACTAGACTCAGGATTTTATTTATGAGGCCTTGAAAACTTTGTGACTTCTCCCTCAGCTATTATACACCTTGCCCTGGCAGCATCATCTTCCAAACCTTGCAGAACCTCCCAGGGATGGACCAGATGCTTGCAGGAACCTGCGTTGGAATCCTGGGAAACTCAGGATGGTTCTGACTCACAACAGGCCTCAACAGAATGCAGTGAGCAGAATTTGATCCAGTCATGGCCATCCACGTGGGAGGGCCCGGTGGCAGAATAAGAGTCCCAGTATGATTGCATGATGATTCAGCTGGGAGGGTTGTTTCATCAGATTGATCATATTATTGCTCAGATGACTTCAGTCTACTTACTTCAGTTAATGTCACATTCATCAGTTTCTATATGTCTTACTATGGTCCACTGGAGATTGAGATGACTATCACTCTGATACTGAATAGGGTTCTTGGCCTTCCTTAATCAACAGAAATTGACAAGAGGCCAAACCAGAAGTTGAGCCAAGGCTTTATCAGGGCTCTTATGCCAGCTTCCCAGGTGGCACAGTGGTAAAAACCACCCCCTGCTAAGCAGGAGAAACAAGTTCATTCCCTGGGTTGGGAAGATCCCCTGGAGTAGGAAATGGTAACCCACTCCAGAAAATTCCATGGACAGAGGAGCCTGGCGGGCTACAGACCATGGGGTCACAGAGTCAGACGTGACTGAGCGACTAAGCACAAGAGCAAAATCAAGTAAAAGGTTTGGTTGTTCGCTCCCTCGATAGGGGCAAGCCACTTCCTTACATGCGATGAGGGTAGGGATGTGTCCAGGGGTTGAGCTGGGACGGTGGCTGAGATGGTTGGCCCACCCCTTTGTGGAGTTGAATGCAGAGGGGCACACACAATACCGTGTTTTTTTTCCAGACACCCAGTTTTTTGACTCCTAGCTCTTCAGAAATGGCAGTTGTTTTTTTTGGGTTTTTTTTTTTTTTTTGGTCTTTGTATCTTTTGTCCCATGCACACAGTTGTTTTTAGTTCCATATAGTCTTTGTATATTGTAGCTCGAGGGGAGGTATGTCCAGGTACAAGCTTTGCAAAACTGCAGCAGAGGGTCCCAGGCCCCAGGCCTCTCTCAACTCCGTCTCTACTCAGAAGTGCTCATGGGCTAGTAGGAGAGACAGACACACAGACAGGTCACTGTGGTTTGCTGCTGCTGCTAAGTCGCTTCAGTCATGTCTGACTCTGTGCGACCCCATAGACAGCAGCCCACCAGGCTCCCCCATCCCTGGGATTCTCCAGGCAAGAACACTGGAGTGGGTTGCCATTTCCTTCTCCAATGCATGAAAGTGAAAAGTGAAAGTGAAGTCGCTCAGTTGTGTCCGACTCTTAGCGACCCCATGGACTACAGCCCACCAGGCCCTCTGTCCATGGGATTTTCCAGGCAAGAGTACTGGAGTGGGGTGCTATTGCCTTAGAGCTGTTATTTAATAGCAGGAAACTGTGAAGAACCCTCAGTTCAGTTTGGTTTAGTTGCTCAGTCCTCTCCGACTCTTTGAGACCCCATGAACTGCAGCACGCCTGTCCTCCCTGTCCATCACCAACTCCCAGAGTTTACTCAAACTCATGTCCATTGATTCGGTGATGCCATCCAGCCATCTCATCCCCTGTTGTCCCCTTCTCCTCCTGCCTTCAATCTTTCCCAGCATCAGGATCTTTTCCAAGGAGTCAGTTCTTCACATCAGGTGACCAAAGTATTGGAGTTTCAGCTTCAGCATCAGTCCTTCCTATGAATATTCAGGACTGATTCCTTTTCGGATGGACTGGTTGGATCTCCTTGTAGTTCAAGGGACCCTCAAGAGTCTTCTCCAACACCACAGTTCAAAAGCATCAATTCTTGGGCACTCAGCTTTCTTTATAGTCCAACTCTCACATCCATACATGACTACTGGAAAAACCATAGCTTTGACTAGATGGACCTTTGTTGGTAAAGTAATGTCTGTGCTTTTTAATATGCTGTCTAGATTGGTTGGTTATAACTTTTCTTCCAAGGAGCAAGCGTCTTTTAATTTCATGGCTGCAATCACCATCTGCATTGATTTTGGAGCCCCCAAAAATGAAGTCTGTCACTGTTTCCACTGTTTCCCCGTCTATTTGCCATGAAGTAATGGGACCAGGTGCCATGATCTTAGTTTTCTGAATGTTGAGCCTCAGGCCAACTTTTTCACTCTCCTCTTTCACTTTCATCAAGAGGATCTTTAGTTCTTCTTTACTTTCTGCCGTAAGGGTGGTGTCATCTGCATATCTGAGGTTATTGATATTTCTCCCAGCAATCTTGATTCCAGCCTGTGCTTTATCCAGCCTGGCATTTCTCATGATGTACTCTGCATATTAGTTAAATAAGCAGGGTGACAATATACAGCCTTGGTGTACTCCTTTCCCGATGTAGAACCAGTCTATTTTTCCATGTCCAGTTCTTACTGTTGCTTCTTGACCTGCATACAGGTTTTTCAGGGGCAGGTAAGGTGGACTGGTATTCCCATCCCTTTAAGAATTTTCCAGTTTGTTATGATCCGCACAGTCAAAGGCTTTGGCATAGTCAATAAAGCAGCAGTTTCTTTCTATTATCATTCTAGATCCTCTTTCAATCTGGAACGCTTCAGAGCTGTTCATTACCTATTTCTCTGTTTACACTCAGTAAAACTCAGTTTTTACTCAGTAATACAGTTGTTTACACAAAACTCAGTTTACCGTCAGTAATACAGTTATCACTGTGCATGTGACTTAGCTGCATGTATGTATTATTTACTCGGTAATTTGTGGCCTTCTCAAGGTCAAGAACTGGTTCACATTCAGTTTGGGTTCTTAGCATGTATAACTGAAAGGAAAGATGTGGTGAGAGACATATAATGCTTAAGAATCTGATATCGTTTGACATTGTGTCAGTCCAATGATGTGGTCTGTTTTTGCTTAAGCCTGAGTTGACAATGTTTCACAATGAAAGAGGTTGCATTCAGGAGCCAGAATTACTTGGTAGCTTGAGCAGGTTATACCCAACTCATCAATTTGTTTAATTGTCAGTCATAACTTTATTCAATAAATAGTTATTGAGCATATGTACCAGGCATTTGGTTAAAGGACTGCAGATATGGGGATAAACCACACCCAAATGGCCCCTGTTCTCACAGAACCTTATAGTGCAATATAAAAACTCCAAATATACACAATCATATTGCATGATAAAAGTTGTGATTTGGGGAGTATAGGCAACTATGGGAATATCCACAAAACCTCGGATTTGCGTTTCATGAAAGCTTCTGAGAAAAGGTAATGTCAAGATTGAGTCCAGAGGATCAGTGAATGTTAAGATGAACAATTTTTACTAATAAAGCATTAATTGATCATCAAGATTGAGCTTACAGTCTAATTTAAGCCTGTATCACTCTTCAAATTGGATCTTAATTTTCTGAAAATAATTAAATAAGTTCTTTACAGTACCATGTAAGGTTAACCAAGTTTATTATCTCTCTGTGTCCTGATTTATTCTGCCAAACAATTCAGTGAGATGTGTATTTTTATGAATGAAATCTTTCTCTATACCAGCTGAATCTTACTGCAAGAATCTTTGAGGAGCTTCTATAATCAGTTTAACTTTGCAAAATGTTACTTTTGGTGTTCTTGGATATTTAGGTTGTAGAACACAAGCACTTCCTGGCTGTGATGAGTGACATGAATATGGCTTTACATATGTTAAAGTTTTTAAAGCTTAAAAAATTCCTCAAAAAACTAAAAATGGAATTTCCATATGATCTAGCAATTCCACTTCTGGGTATCTCTCCAAAATAATTGAAAGCATAGTTCCAAACATGTTTTTGTAAATGCATGTTCATAACAGCTTTACCCTCAATAGCCAAGAGGTTGAAGCAACCAGCAGCTCATCTACAGATGGATGAAGAAACAAAATGTGGTATATACATACAATGGGATATTATTCAGCCTTAAAAAGAAGGAAATCCTGTCACATGCTACAATATGGAGGACACTTGAAGGCATTAAGAAGTAAGCCCGTCACGAGAAGCAAACACCATGTGATTCCACTGATACAAGTCGGAATTGTCAAATTCATAGAGTAGCCAAATTTATATAAACAGAAAGTAGAATGGGGGTTGGCAGCGGCTGTAGGTGAGAAAATGCTGAGTTGTTTAATAAGTAAAGAGTTTCAATTTTGCAAGATGAAATTTGAAGATCGGTTGCACGTCAGTGTGAATAAACTGAAAGTGAAAGTGGAGAGTGAAAAAGTTGGCTTAAAGCTCAATATTCAGAAAACGAAGATCATGGCATCCGGTCCCACCACTTCATGGGAAATTGATGGGGAAACAGTGGAAACAGTGTCAGACTTTATTTTTCTGGTCTCCAAAATCACTACAGATGGTGACTGCAGCCATGAAATTAAAGGACGCTTACTCCTTGGGAGGAAAGTTATGACCAACCTAGATAGCATATTCAAAAGCAGAGACATTACTTTGCCAACAAAGGTTCATCTAGTCAAGGCTATGGTTTTTCCTGTGGTCATGTATGGATGTGAGAGTTGGACTGTAAAGAAGGCTGAGCGCCGAAGCATTGATGCTTTTTGAACTGTGGTGTTGGAGAAGACTCTTGAGAGTCCCTTGGACTTCAAGGAGATCCAACCAGTCCATTCTGAAGGAGATTAGCCCTGAGATTTCTTTGGAAGGAATGAGGCTAAAGCTGAAACTCCAGTACTTTGGCCACCTCATGCGAAGAGTTGACTCATTGGAAAAGACTCTGATGCTGGGAGGGATTGGGGGCAGGAGGAAAAGGGACGACAGAGGATGAGATGGCTGGATGGCATCACCAACTCAATGGACGTCAGTCTGAGTGAACTCTGGGAGTTGGTGATGGACAGGGAGGCCTGGCATGCTGCGATTCATGGGGTCGCAAAGAGTCGGACACGACTGAGTGGCTGATCTGATCTGATCTGATCTGATACACATAAAAGGGGCTTCCCTAGTGGCTCAGATGATAGACAATCTGCCTGCAGTGCAGGAGACCCGGGTTGGACTCCTGAGTTGAGAAGATCCCCTGGAGAAGGGAATGGCAACCCACTGCAGTGTTCTTGCCTGGGAAATTCCATCAACAGAGGAGCCTGGGTGGCTACAGTCCGTGGGATCGCAGAGTCAGATACAACTGAGCGAGTAACACACTTTCATATGCTTAAAACAGTTCAGCTGGTAAATTTTATGTGTATTTAACAATTTTTATTTTTATTTTTTGTCTTTTATTTATTTATCTTTAATTTATTTTATTTTATTTTTTCACTTTACAATATTGTATTGGTTTTGCCATATATCAACATGAATCTGCCACAGGTATACACGTGTTCCGCATCCTGAACCCTCCTCCCTTCTCCCTCCCTGTACCATCCCTCTAGGTCGTCCCAGTGCACCAGCCCCAAGCATCCAGTATCATGCATCGAACCTGGACTGGCGACTCATTTCATATATGATATTATACATGTTTCAATGTCATTCTCCCAAATCATCCCACCCTCTCCCTCTCCCACAGAGTCCAAGACTGTATTTAACAATTTTTTTAAAAAATCCTTTAAAATTGGAGGTAATGATACGTTTATGTTTATTCCATAGTCTTGCCATAAGAGCGGTGAGATACAGGAGTTCAGCACTAGTGGGGACTCAGCTCATGTAGTGGTGTTGGGGGTCACTTACCACGAGGAAAGGAAGCTTGAGCTCTGTCACGTGGTCAGTGGGAGCCACTGAGGTGTTTTAAAGAGAAAGACTCTGTCACTGTAAGATTCAGAAAGCCTGCCCCTTGGCATATGTACAGCGGCCGTCCTTAACCGTTTTGGCACAGGGACCAGTTTGGTGGAAGACATTTTTTTCGCTGGCTGGGGTGGGGCGGGGATGGTTTCAGGATGATTCAAGCACATGACCTGATTATCCTGCCGCTGATCTGGCAGGAGGTGGTGCTCAGGCAGTAATACAAGCGATGGGGGGCAGCTGCAAATACAGATGACGCTTCACGTGCTCGCTGGCCGCTCACTTCTGTTGAGCGACCCCGTTTCCAACAGTCCATAAGACTGCTATTTGTTCGTGGCCCGAGGGTTGGGGACCCCTGTTGGCCAGGATGTATGGGAAAGGGGCAACCTCAGCAGCAGTCTGTCCAGTCCAGAGGCTGCTGCTGTGGTCCAGCTGAGAGCTGCCAACCCGAATGTGGGCAGTGGTTCACGGAGGTGGTAGGAGATGAGGACCAAGTAGGCTCAAGAGCTATCTGAGATAATAATGAGGTAGACTCAGTGATTTATTGAACTGGCAGATGGCAGGGGGTGAAAGAGAGGATGGAGACTCACTGACTCCTACTTTTCTGGCTCGGGGGATCGCAGAGATGGCAGTGCCTCCCAGAGAGAGAACTGAAGAAGGGGGAGGAGTCGTGGAGGGGCTGTAGGCTGAAAGCCAGAGACACTAAACTGGGCATGTGTATGACATTATTCCACTTCCAGCAAACCCCACATAACTGATCCAGAATGAATATTAAGCTTGATTCATGTTTCTAAGTCAGATGACCTTCCCAAATTATTCATAGAGTTAGGAAAATAAAAGTATGGTATTTTGTAATGCACAGGAATGTTCTACCCTCATTTTGTTGTCTGTCCTCCATGAAGTGCTTTTTTTTTTTTTTTTAACCAAGCTGCTGTAGGCTTGGATTTCATCTCCTTTTGGGAATGGGGGCCGGGGGAGCTTTATGAGAGTAGAAAGAGGATTCAGATTCCGATTATCTGGACAGGATCCTGGCTCTCATGACCAGTATGTAGGGGGTCCTGGACAAATCTCTTAACCTCTCTAAATGTCAGTTCTCTCATAAGTAAAATGGAGCATCACAGATAAGAAGAATTGGAATGAAAGAAATAAATGAGAGTTCTCTGCAAACTGCTTCATGATATTGTCAGCTGTAATTTTTGTTTTGAAACTGATATTAAGCTGGGAACACTGTGGAAAGCCTCCCTGGAAAATAAAAGTAATGATGATCAACTGAGTAAGAATGGACTCGAGATTGAATTGCCAACCTTGAGTGGTTCCTCTTGTTACTGTCAGTTTATGAGTCAGCTGGAGAGCTGATGTTTAAGAAATCATATTTCTCACCTAAAAATGAGAGAAACATAAGCATGGTTTTGTAAGAAAATGTGTTGTTTGTGACTTGATATGATAATAGTAGCTGTCGGCGATGATAAGAAAGGGGTGCTGGGAAGTGGTAGTCGGTGATGATAAGAAAGGGGTGCTGGGAAGTGGTAGTCGGTGATGATAAGAAAGGGGTGCTGGGAAGTGGTAGGTGTCACAGGTAAACCTGTGGTGTTATGTCAGTTTTGGATCTCCTCCCCCAATTACCCCTTTGCCATTCACAGGGAGCAAAGGAAAAACAAGGCAAACTAACATTTTATCAGCTGGGTTGCATGTAGGATATAGAGTGTTCCGTTTTTTCTCCCCCAAGTAAACTAATAGCCATGAAACAGTGAGACTCTAACAGTGGGGTAGGTCTGAAGGAAATGGGGTGAGAAGCAAAGAGAGACAGAAGAAGGGGACACCCAGGCCAAGGCTGGAGATGGAGACTGACCCATGGCCGTGTTGACCCTCCACAGAGCGTGCCTTGTCCTGGCCCATTTCTCTCTCTGCCAGCTCCCTTTGGTGTGCTTGGAAGACCCAGAGGAGGGCCTTACTGTTGACAGAGGATGCTCTTACTATTACAGGCGTGTGGAAGGAAGATGACAAAGAGCAAAAGGGACCAAGAGAGAAGGAACTGTTTCCTTATCTGTTTCCCTTCAGGGAATCCTCTCAATATAATTCAGGCAGATTTTTTTGGGGGGGGAGGGCGGCCTTAATTGTTAATTTCTTTAAACGAAAGCTCCATCTTTGGAAATTGTGAACCTTTGTCCTAGAGTCTAACTAACCCAAATCAACACTCCTCCTCCTTGGATATGAAAGGAAGAAAATATTCTTTCTTTGGAGGCCAATACAAACAATGCAGGTGGCAGAAATTTTCCCTTATTTCCTAGAAAACTTACAACTTTCATGCTTTCTGAATCAAAATTAGATTCCCCAACTGGTTGCATCAGAATTCTGTCTTCTTGCTCCGCACTTTTTTTTTTTTTTAATTTTCCATCCATGGCCTAAAATTTTTAGCACATATTTAGCTATTCTGATCCTTTGGAGGGATACCTCCTCACCTACTTAGGTAAATTGTCTCAGTGTCATTTGTTATCATGCTTCTATGTTTTATAAACAGAGATAGTACATTAAAGGCAAAGACCAGTCATCAGCATTGCTTGGCATTGATGGTTGGTTCGATGTGGCTTGCCAGTGACCTAGTTTGTGGTGCCCACCCAAAGGGGCTGTAGCAAGGTCTGCTGGGTGATATCAGCCATAGGTGAGCACTGTGCCCTGTACATGAAGTGAGAACGTGAAGTTCAGAACGGTACCTTTTGCAAACACTCATGCTTTTTTTTCCTTTGTCTTTTCTCCTAGAAGTATCGCTATCAAGATGAAGACGCTCCACACGATCATTCCTTACCTCGACTGACCCACGAAGTGAGAGGCCCTGAACTGGTGCACGTGTCAGAAAAGAACCTGTCTCAGATAGAAAATGTCCATGGATATGTCCTGCAGTCTCACATCTCTCCTCTGAAGGTCAGTTCTATTGCTCTTAGAGCTGGCGGCAGGGGATGGTATGCATTGCTAAGGGAGGTGTCTGCTGGCTTAAGTGGGGCTCTTTTAAAACACTACGGTGGGACATGGTTGCCAAAGCGTCTTTCTGTGGTTTGGAGGTTTACCTGGAATTCCTGACACAGGACAGTTACTCTCACTGTTATTTGTTTAAGTGTCTGGAAAATCCTTTTAGTTTCTGCAAATGGGCTAAGGAGAGACCAAACACTGACAAACTGAATGGGAAAATACATGGATCCGTGTATTTTCAGAGCCCACAAGGACATCAAGATTCCGTTCAAATTGTATTTCTCCCTCTATTTGCTTGGCTCCAGATAACTATAACATGATGACACCTAGTAATTGCTGTACCTTACAGACTAAAAAAGAATCTGTGAGTTGGTTCATCAACAGCTCTATTTTATAATTCTTTTCTATTTGGTGTCATACTTTTCCGATGCTTTCTACATTTTTTTTTCCTTAGATTTAAAACAATTTTTGGGTAAGTGCTATTTTGACAGGAAGGGACAATGAAATGAGAGTTAAGAAATTTCTGTGTTCCTTGGTTACAGTTTACTGTGTCATTTGCTTTGCTGATGCTATGGGATTTTGTGTCTTGGGTAAAAGCTTATAAATGTTGATTAAAGTCAATTAAAGGGAAAATGGAACTAGAGTCAATGATGTAATAGGAGCAAACTTAAATGTAAAACAAAACAAACAAAAAAAAACTACCACACAGCCCCTTGATATTGCTAAAAAAAATTTTGTTTTGTTAGCTAGAACGTTCACTTCACTGGCACTTTCATAGAGCTGCTTGCAGTAAAAAATGTAGCCATGAAGGTTGCCCTGATGCCTTCTGGGATCTTTTTATACCTTCCAAAACATCAGAGAAAGGCTATATTATGTTTAATATAGTTCCAAAATTTGGTACATTTTAAGTACCTTGGCAGCCTAAACCTGCATTATTAAATGAACTAGTTCTGGTTACCACACATTAGAATATTGGGCTAATTATCACATTCCAGTCAATATTTAATATTTTGCTATTGAAACTCATTGCTCATTTCTTCCCAGAAAGAAAAGAAGTCTTTTCCAAGGAATTTTCTTTGGAAATCACTGATGGATGGGAATAGGTATGGTCAGCCAGGAGAAGAGGAGACAAAAGCATAGCGAACAGAGATTTACCTTCTCATACTTAGGGCTGTCATGTAGGAATCATATCGGTGGGCGTAAGCACAAGCACTGTATAATTAATAGAAATGTATATTTGGGATCATTATAGGACCACAACTTATGTCAACTAGTGCTACCTCCAAAAATACTGTTTTGTAAATTACGAGCTGCCTGTCCCTACCACTCCAGTGTTCTTGCCTGGAGAATCCCAGGGACGGCGGAGCCTGGTGGGCTGCCGTCTATGGGGTCGCACAGAGTCGGATACGACTGAAGCGACTTAGCAGCAGCAGCAGAAACCTTCCAGGCTTGTCTGATGACCTAGAGGTGATACAGAGGAAAGCACTCCTTCTTCAGCAGGAGAGTGCACAAAGTTGTCTCTAAGGGTTTGGTCTAATTGTAGAAATCAGTGATTTCACTCCAGGGTCAGATGAATCCCTTCCTGCTTTAAGCATCTTTCATCTTTGCAAAAAAAAAAAAAAAATTGCTCAGCCTAAATCAGTACTGACCAGTGTAAACTGAGAAAAGGCAAAGCTGGGAGACTGGACTGTGCAGAGAGGAGTTGCACTTCAGATGTTTTTCTAACTGGATGAAGGAATCCCTGTAAGACCCTCCATGAAGCCTCCCCTCCTGTTAGTCCTCACAACCTACCACGTCCTTTTCTAATCAGCTCTAGAGCAGAGTCCCCAATGGCTTTAAGATGAGAAGGATGATGGAGGCTAGTCTAAAGCTAACCTGGCAACAGTAAAAAATATGAACAAAATAATTAAAGGACTATCAGATCTTCATTTTGTATGTTACATATTCAGCATATACTTGATAATCTAATTACTGAACATCTGCACTTTGGGGGATTATACCATGTGTAATGGTGCTTCATGCCTCATTTGGAAAATGCCTATTCAAGTTGAAGGCAACTTAAGTTTTTTGCGGAAGATCATCTCTCAGATATAAAGGGATCTTTCCTCTCTCCCCTTTATCTCTTGACTCCAGGAATCTCAGAGTTCAATGTCTTCCACTTTGGTTGTTTTCTTCAGTTTTATTTTGTTTCAGTTGCTCCCTTCTATCTTTTTTCTTACTATGTTCTTTATTTATTTTTCTGGTGTTCATGGTTTTACTGTAGCGATGTCTTTTGCTGAAGATTTCTCACATCGGTTTTAAAAGTAGCACCTGTGAATAATAAACCTCTGATATGAAACATCAAGGTTAGAATAGGCTTTTTTTCCTTTTTGGAATGACCAGCTAAGCAGTGTGGCCCCCAGTGTATTATAAAGAGAATGGAAAGGTGACCTCATCCAGGGCTTCTGCACCCAGCCTGCCAGTTAGCTATTTTGGGGCCAGGAGGTTTCCATCATGACCCTCTAGAGTGTTGTTTGTGCTGAACAAGATATACTATTAGATTGTCTTAATGAAGAGTCTGTGTGCCTTCCTTCTATTGGCAACAGTGATAGAAATAAATGCACAATTTTTCCAGAAAAGAAAACAGCCCAGGGTGTTGCGTTTGCCAAAGTCACGGTGTATGCCATCATGGCTGATTTCAGGTTACCAGCCTGAAGGTGCTGGATGCACTCACAAAGATTGGCGCGTGAGGTTCTCATGAGACCGGACGAGCTGGCCCCAGCATGGCCCTGCATGATCAGACTCAAGCACATGTACTTTTATAGTCACAAAAAAACACATTTCCTGATCAAAAGTCGTTAAGAGGTTATTATATTATCACAGTTCAAGTGTTTGGGAAACCTGCCCTGATTAAAATCTAATGTGTTATTTTCTCATAAAGGAAGCCTATTAGAGCCAGAGATGTGCTAAGAGGGTACAAATTCTCCATTAGACCTGGCACAGTTTCAACCTTGTTGCTTCTTTGATCTGTCTGGTGCTCTTGGGTCAAGCACTAAAAGGGGGAAAAGTGAGGTGACAAAACACACAATGAGATACCTCCCCCTGGATCCTACTTAGAAGACCGTGTGGGGACTTCCCTGGTGGTCCAGTGGTTAAGACTCCACCTTCCAAGGCAGGGATTGCAGTTTCGGTCCCTGGTCAGGGAACTAAGATCCCACATGCCTCGTGACCAAAAAACCAAAACATAAAACAGAAACAGTGTTCTGATGATTTCAGTAAAGAGTTTAAAAATGGTCAAAATAAACCTTAAATAAATCCTAAAAAAGATTTATTTCTCAATAAAAATAGTATCAAAATATTATAATCAAAATGAGTCTTTAAAAAAATAGACAGCAATGTGGTTCTCTAGTATTAATTAGGAATTTACACATGGCATGCCTGAACAGAGTGTGATATTGCTGGAGAACAGTTTAAATGTCATGTTTGGTGGGCTCCCAACGGTTAGCTGAGTAATCTGCCTGTTGCAGCTTTGACAGTCTTTTTTCCCATTGCCGCGTAGCACCTGAAACCTCAGTTCTAAGATTCATCTGCCTTTGGAGCACCCCCACTGCTTGGTGGATAGATGGATTGCTTAGCCTGTTTTCATTAGAGCACCTCAGCCAGTGTGAAGTATGGGGTTGGAAGGAGAAATGCAATTTAGCAGTGAATTGGATGGAATTTGTTTTCTTGGCCTCCAGATGGGGATGTGTTCTCTTCAGATGCTACCTTAGAATCCTCCAGGAAAGAAACTGGCCTATAATAAAGTGTGAGCATTTTCTTTTCAGTTTAGATAAGCTCATTAAATAGTAATTGAGTGTCTACTATGGGCATCATAATAGGTGATGGGGACACAAAAGACAGTAAATTGTGATTTTAAATATGCCTGTTGCTCTCAGAGGGAATCTGAGTTCTAATTATGTATTGCTCATCCTTACTCTGCAATAGGAATTCAAATT
Organism: Bos javanicus; assembly: GCF_032452875.1. NCBI lineage: Eukaryota > Metazoa > Chordata > Mammalia > Artiodactyla > Bovidae > Bos > Bos javanicus. Next base: position 11,259,865 of record NC_083896.1, read on the forward strand.
CCTGAATCTTAGGTACTGTGAGACCCCAGGCGTCTATCAGAGTACTCTTTACAGAGTATCTGTTAGCTCTCTATCTCAGGTTCCTCCTCTGTAAAATGAAGGGAATAATAATATTTATCTCATAGGACGTTTATACTAATTAAATAAAATGACACATGTAAATTGCTTAATAAGTGGCTGGCACATAGTAAACACAACAAAACGTTGCTTTTGACTTTGTTATCATCAATCTGCTACCGTGGCAAATATCTTACAATCATTTATTTTATTTGTCTCATTTGACCTCAGTGAGGCAGTGTACCTGATTTTAAAATTCTAAAGTTCCCTTTCAATCATAGAACTAGTAAATAGGAATGTCCTCGCTGGTGTCTCAGATCTTTCTGGTTCCAAAATCTGTATTCTTTATCACTCCTCCCCTAAACTGTTCTGCTATTTTTAAAGAGATCTTAGGGTCAAATTGTCTTTCATTGGCTCTAGGTGTGTAAAATTTGAAAGTCTTTTTTTTTCCCCCCATATAGCCTTATTCTTAAAAGTTAAGCAGATACAAAATATAAGTGAATTTGTTAAGAAATTTACTTTCCTAAATGAGAACAGGGAAGAGTGTTAATAGATGGGAAAATGATGAGAAAAGAGAAGGGAAATAGGTTCTATCTTTAAAATATTTCCATCTACCCAGTAGTAAACTCCCAAAGCACTATGTTCCTCTCCCAAGTCAAGAGCTCGTTATTTGGGGCTAGTTCCCTTTTGAAGAATCTCTTGAGATTGTAAAAATGTGTTTCTCAGCAAGAGAGGCACACTGCATTTTGAGCAACTGGAGAGTTTTCTGCATTGAGAAACAGTCCTCATGGTAGGTGTGTGTGTCATCGAAAAACCCAAGTACATCCATCCACACCACAACCCTCATGCTTTATCCTTCCCAGGACCTGGCAAGATCTGTTTCTGTCCTTTTTATTTGGTTATTCGTCTTTTAAAATGTTCATTCTATATGTGTTGGATTTCATAAACTATCTTACAATTTTCAGAAATGAGCATTGTTCAAGTTACAGATTCAAACATTGATCAATAAATGAATAAAGCTACTCTATGCTGTTTCACATTACCGTATTTGTTTGATCAAAAATTTAACCAATTATTTTAATTCTGTTGTTATTTATAACTATTAGTTTTGTTTTAATAAATTTACTGTCAATATTATCATCATTATATGAATGCCTTCAAGGTCAATCTGTGTTGGTTTTATTCATTATTATATTCTCAGACCTTCAACAAATACTTGTTAAATTAATTATTTTTCATTGGCAGTATGAACAGTTGACTTCTGGGGGATTGGTGACAGCGATATTTAAATAAGCAAGAAATGAAGGCACAGACTTCTTATTTTTCTCCATCTGTTGTCCCCTTACCTAATCATCATGGATACAGCATTTCATCAATTTTAAACATATGTCCTCATGTGTTACATATCTGAAATCTGAGTGTATCCTAAAATCAATGACAGCTTGCAGTTAAAATTGGCAGCATCTCCTAAGGTACCCAAAACGTTGGTACATCTTATAGTCAAAGCCATCAGTGATTATTTACACAGAAGATTAAAGCTATTTTTTTATAGATTGGTATAGATTGCTTTAATCAGATAAACATGATTTTCCGTCTTCTGATTCTCATTGAGACCAGATAAATGATTCTCGGAAGATTTACTGGAAAGTGAGAATATGAGAAGTTAGGATAGACTCTTACACTCTTGAACAAATGGGCATTTGTTAAATGTATATGGGAAAACAATGGGGAATCTGGGGGAAGGGTAAATTTGGGGAAATTATAGGGAGTGATTGCTCATGAATGAAGAAGCCAATATACAGAAATGCAGGCAGAAAAGATTAAGTGTACTTTATTCCACAAACTATTTTCTTACCAGAGTTGCCAGAGCCTACTTATAGGAAAGTATGTTTTAGCCACAGTAATAAATTCTCTTTTTCCATGAAGTCTTTCCTATTAACTCTTGCCTGACTCCACTTGGTTATAATATCCTGTAACACAAGGAGTTTGCATAATTAGCTTTTTTATGTATACCTTATTCTATTAATCTAAATAATTTTTGTGGAATCAGGTATTGTCTTTTCCTTTAGCTATTCCATTTATCTTGCTCCTAATAAATGTATAAGCTCCTGTGAACTGGACCACATCTTATTTTTATTTTTATTTTTCCTCTTTCTTCCACATTGACATCTACAGTGAAACTAAGCCAATATTTCACAAAGTATTTCCAGTGGGATTTTTTCAGCATTATAAGGAAAATAAAGGAGTGAAAGCTGAAAACATTTGAGAGGTTAGGTGCATTAACTTTATTGAAGAATTTCTCAGTTGTTAGATATTATGCAATATAAACTTCTAAGATGGGGACCTGGTTAATACACTATTTTCCAAACATGTTTGGTCATGAGACCCTTTCTTCCAAATAAAATTATTTTTTGTTTGGATATATACACTTCTGAAAATACTATTAACATAATAGATACATAGACGATGGCTAGTACAACCAATAGAAAAGTTTAACATAAAAATTCACCCTGGCCCTAGAATCAGACTCAATCAGATCAAATGCCTGGTCCTCTAATTATTAGCTGTGTGAGCTCTCTCAAGTTTTTTAACTGCCTTAAGCCTCAGTTTCTTTAATTTGTAAAATAATGGCATTCATTGATGTTTCTTTGAGTTTTGAACGCTATAAAGAGCTCAGTGTGACATAAGAAATATGCAAAAATGGTAGCTATCCTTACTACTATTGATGTTTTGATATTAGTATGTAATAGTATTATTCTAATATTCTAAATGGAAAACTTTGAAGTTTCTCATGGAATTTTTTTTCATTGTAATCTCTTATTGGTTTTCAAATGTCTGAGTGTTCTCACCTTCCTCTTTTTATCCACATCTACTATCCCAGTCCAGGTTTTCATTGCTTCCAGGCAGAAAGTAGTGTGGTTATTGTTAAACATCATGGGCTTTGGAGCCAAAAAATAGATTTTTGAATCCTGACTGCAATTTCTGGCAGGGTAACCTAGGAAAATCATCTAGCATTTCTGAAACGCAGTTAAGTTTAATATGAACAGAACCTCTTATGAATATTGATTGATTCATTGATTTATCCATTCACTTGTACAGTAAAATCTCTTCGACCATCTCCTGTATGTGGGAGCTCTGTTATTCCCTGAGGACACAAAGAGGAATGTGCCTTCTAGTTCCTTACATGCAATAGATAGGCTTATGAACTTGGAGATGTGTGCATACAACCTGTCATGCTGTGTGCAATGAGAAAAGGAGCAAAGGAGAGGAAAATCCTCCCAAGACCTAGAGACATGCTTTAATTTTTTTCTGAGCTGGAGATCTGGGGACAGATGTGGTCAGAGAAAGCATTAGATGGGAGGTTATTTTTGACTTGAAGGAAGTTGGAGATAAAGCAGATTGGTCAAGGTTGTCCTAGATTATAGCACTTGCGTATCAGGATGGAGGAATTCTAGAAATGGCAGGCCTTTTGATTTGTAATTGAGTTGGGCAGAGAGACAGAATGTAAGGACTAAGAAGGTATACAGAAGTGGGTCCAAAGCATGTCTTCAAACAAGGGAGATGGATGGGAACAGGTACTGAAGGGTCTGCTGTGAAGACTGGACGTCACCTTGTAGGTAATGAGGAATGACTATGCAATTTAAAAAGAGGAGACTCCTAGTCAGAGTTGCAAATTAGACCATTAGTCACGTCATGCAGCAGAGTGGAGGAAAAACAAGAAAAAGGTGTATCGCAATCAAGGACATCAGGCAAAATGCAACAGGTGGACACGCTCTGAGATATAGCAGAGACACTGGGGATGGAGGATGGAATGAACTAGAAAGATTATTGAGGAAAAGATACCCTCAGGAACTTGAGACCCATTGAGTATAGATGATAGAGGAGAGAAAGAAATGGAAGTAAATTCATACTTTTTTTTTTTTTATTTGACCAATTGCATCGGGGAAGTATCATGGCAGGTAATCAAGAATGCCAGAGGAAGGATAGATTTAAGGGTGGGGTGAAGAGATTCTGAGGTTAGATCTGAATAATTGAGTTTGATCTATATATGCTACACTCAAGTAGAAGGGCTTAACAGGCAGTTTGAAATAAAGATCTGGGAATTTACAGAGACCTGATTGAGAAATGAAGACTTAGGCATTTTCTGTATAGTTGAGGTGGTATGGATAGGACTGCTTAGCTAAGGGGGAGGAGGATGCTGGGGACCGAATCACAGGAAACAATACTACCATGTTAGGGGTCTTATGGACAGAGAAGACCACCGAGGAGACCATGAAACAGAGAGTAATTTATCACAACGTTTAAGCATTAGTGGGCTTCCCAGGTGGTCTATGGTAAAGAACCCTCCTGTCGATGCAGGAGACATAAAAGAAGCAAATCTGATCCCTGGGTTGCAAAGATCCCCTAGAGGCAGGCATGGCAACCCACTCCAGTGTTCTTTCCTGAAGAATCTCATGGACAAGCCTTAGTTGTCTAATGTTTCTGTTTTAAACTGAATTATACATTTCTCATTGATGAGGATCATATCTTATAACTGAAAAATGTATGGCTCATTTATAGTGCCTAGAATCGAGTTGTCCAAACACTAAATGCCTTTTTAATACTTGTTACTGTTCTTCAGTCACTAAGTCCTGTCCTACTGTTTGCAAGCCCATGGACTGCAGCTTGCCAGGCCTCCCTATCCTTCACCATCTCCTGGAGTCTGCTCAAACTCATGTCCATTGAATCTGTGATGCCATCCAACCATCTAATCCTCTGTCATCCCCTTCTCCTCCTGCCTTCAGTCTTTCCCAGCATCAGGGTCTTTTCCAGTGAGTCAGCTCTTAGCGTCAGGTGACCATACTATTGGAGCTTTAACTTCAGCATCAGTCCTTCCAATGAATATTCAGGCTTGATTTACTTTAGGATGGACTGGTTAATACTTATTGTGCATGTATGAATGCTAAGTTGCTTCAGTCGTGTCTGACTCTGTGACCCTATGGACCGTAGCTAGCCAAGCTCCTCTGTCCATGGGTTCTCCAGGTAAGAATGCTGGAGTGGGTTGTCCTGCCCTCCTCCAGGGGATCTTCCCAACTCAGGGATCAAACCCAGGGATCAAACCTGCATCTCTTATGGTCTCCTGTATTGGCAGGCGTGTTCCTTACCATTAGCACCACCTTAATTGGCCACTGATTTTAGTAAGAAAGAACAAGAGAGAAGGGGAGAGAGAAAGAAAGAAAGGGCAAGGGAGGAAAGGAGGGAGGAAGGAAAGAAGCTTATGAAATATATTGACTCTAACAGTCATGGGGTCCTGACCATCAGCTTAAAATTATGTATTTGTTTTCCTTTCTAGCCATAGTGCTTTTATTAATATTGCTAGTTAGAAAACTAAGCTGATTTTGCTATTTTAGAAAATAAGTAAATTTTCAAAAATGTAAACCTTGTTCATTTCTGTCTCTCTCCACTAGATGGTATAAGCAGCTGACCTGATGGTTCAGAAAGCATCTGGTCTTGGGGAAAATAGTACAGTTTTGTGAGGCTAAATTGAGAAGCTCTTAGTTAATAAAAGCCTAAGAATGGTTTGGCAGAGATTTACATATTTGTGAAAAATGCATTTTGTTCCAGGCCCAGAACCTTGGCGAGAGGAAATGTGAGTGAAATATGGCCTTGACAGACATATACTGAATCCAGGCACAAACGCTCCTGATCAAAACTCTAAGCAAATGAAACATTTCTTGCTTCAATTATCATTAGTTGGGAAGTGTACCAATAGCATACCTTAAACAATCCTGGTTGTTTAAGCCAGAAACTGGAAAAAGGGAAGAAGAAAATGGGCACAGGACCTACCACAGTATCTTGCAATTCATAAATGTTCACTGGAACTAGCCCACCGTGGGTTAATGGGTAACGCCATGGCTTTGGAAAGATAAATCAGGAGAATGACATCCAAATCTCTTATTTTTCCCAGCTGTGTAATGATAACAATAATAATGAATTTTTCTCTAAGAAATACTAGATTGTTATGTATATTAAAGGCATAATAAGTTTTTTTCTTTTCAAATGAGGAATGTTTAGAACAATCCTAACTAGATGTCATTAGTGATTATTTGTAGATTTAGTTACTCCTAAGTACTCTTGCCTGGAAAATCCCATGGACGGAGGAGCCTGGTGGGCTGCAGTCCATGGGGTCGCGAAGAGTCGGAAACGACAGAGCGACTTCACTTTTACTTTTCACTTTCATGCATTGGAGAAGGAAATGGCAACCCACTCCAGTGTTCTTGCCTGGAGAATCCCAGGGACGGGGAGCCTGGTGGGCTGCGGTCTATGGGGTCGCACAGAGTCAGACACGACTGACGCGACTTAGCAGCAGCAGCAAAGGGTTAACTCAAGACTCAACACACTGCTTCTTAAGACTAGGATTTCACTACTGCCAAGGCTTTCTATAAGAATTAGAAGTAATATACATAAAGCTCACAGAGGCTGCCCACCCTAAAGGATGCTTATTATATCTGTTGGTAATGATGCTGTGGTTATTGTTGCTCTAAAACAATGTGTAACTCCTACACTCCTCCCCCTTTAAAGAAATTCAGAGTTGTAACCTTTTAGTAAGCATGTTTTCAATAGTTTTTATTAGTACACACACATACATATATATATGTATATGTGAAGTGAAGTAAAAGTCTCTCAGTCATGTCCAAGTCTTTGCAACCCCATGGACTATAGCTCGCCAGCCTCTTTTGTCCATGGAGTTTCCCAGCAAGGATACTGGAGTGGATTACCATTTCCTTCTCCAGGGGATCTTCCTGACCCAGGGATTGAACCTGGGTCTCCTGGATTTCAGGCAGATTCTTTAACATCTGTGCCACCAGAGAAGCCCATATGTGTGTGTGTGTGTGTGTGTGTGTGTGTCTATACATTATTCCACATCTCATGCATTTATTCATAAATAAGTGTTGATATCCACTGAGTTTTAGATTTTTTTTTTTAAACTCTTCCCCAGCTAATCCAGAAAAGCAATAATGTACAGGGGAAAGCAGACCTCCTTGGGCTCAAATTCTGGCTCTCTTTATTTCTAGCTGTGTCCTTTAGCAAACCTATTGGCTTCTCTCCTATGGTAAATAATAACATGAAACTCACAGGATTATTGTAGGACTTACTTAAGATAATATGTGGCGAGTCTTTAGAATAGGACTTGGCACCTAGTAGGTGTTCAGTAAATGATAATTCGTTTTCATTTATAAAGTAGAAAATGTATGTGTATATAAGAAGAGATCTAAATTTAAGGTTAATCAACTCTTTGAACTCTCAGTAGAGATGAACTCTTGTTATATTTTCGCTTGTGCTGTCTTTAAGAGAATGGTTTTATTCTGCAGAATACCCCCATCTCAGCTAAGCAAAGGTGTATCGTTCAAAACTGTTGTCTTTCATGTAAAGTGAATGTCCCTTTGACTAGTTCAAATAAAGTATAGCAAATAAGTTGGGAACACAGCCAGGTTTTGACTAATCCAAACTAAACTTTGCTGAAGCATTAAGAAACATACTCTGCTTTGTGGCTAGTTTTGGAGAATGTTAGAACATTATAACAGAGAAGGCAATGACACCCCACTCCAGTACTCTTGCCTGGAAAATCCCATGGACGGAGGAGCCTGGTAGGCTGCAGTCCATGGGGTCACTAAGAGTCGGACACGACTGAGCAACTTCAGCAACTTCACTTTCCCTTTTCACTTTCATGTATTGGAGAAGGAAATGGCAACCCACTCCAGTGTTCTTGCCTGGAGAATCCCAGGGACAAGGGAGCCTGGTGGGCTGCCGTCTATGGGGTTGCACAGAGTCGGACACGACTGAAGCGACTTAGCAGCAGTAGCAGCAGCAGAACGTTATAATCAATCTTTCAAGGTAGCTACTTGGTGGGAAGCACTGATTTAGTTATATAATTTTGTATTACTTAAGGATGTACTGCTTAAAAAATAAAAAGCATTGCTTCATAGTAACAAGTGCATACCTAGCAACTATTGGGCAATAAAATAGAGATATATAATGCCCTTATTGAATTCACACATTAGCTATATTAAAAGTTTGGAGAATATTATTAACCCATGAAAATGGAAACAGTTTTTGTTTTATGTCTGGCAATGTATTTATAATCAGAACTCACTAATTCTAAATACAGATCAAATCCCACTTCTTTGAACTGGAAGGGATAACTCTAGCATAATTTTGTGTGGTACAATTTTATTGTTGAAATCAAGTGTATGTTACCTGGGGTTTTCTTTAACAAGGAGATTTTGCTTGTATCAATAGTTTGTGTTTGTCCATTTATATTTGTTCAACAAAACTACTAAGTTACTTTGACGGGGGCAATGGAGGGGGGTCCTATGAAGGAGCTGCTAAGGTCTAAAATTCAGTTTTGTGAATTTTTCTTTTTATGTTTGCTCACTTTTTATATTTTCTCACCAAATTTTCTATATAAAGTTTGTTTTAGGAGAAATAATAACAATATAAAGTATAGTATTTATTGAATTCCTGATATATGCTGGCACTGTTCTAAATGCTTTGCATGCATTGGGTTATTTCACTAAGCCACCCTGTAAGATTGGTTTTCTTATTATTCCCACTTTATGGACAAGGAAAGTGTGTGCTCAGAAGGTAGAAAAGCTTTTCTAAGGTTACACATTTAGTTCTTCTTAGATCTGGGGTATGAGTGCGGCTAGTCTGACATCAGACCCCTCACTCTTGGTCACGGTGCTAAATTATTCACCAGCAAATGAGAACCATATAATTGTAAAACTGAAGGGGATAGTAGAAATCATCAAGTCCAGGATTTTCAAACTGCAACTGACTTATCATCAAATGTGAAATCAATTTATTTTGTAATTTTAGACTAGAATAAAAGAACAATAGGAAATATGAGAGTACATCAAAAGTAGAAACCTGTGCTTCAGTTTAACGTGGATGTGTTCTGGCTCACAATGTATATTTCTGACTGTAATCAAGGTCAAGAAAGCCAGGAAGCCACTGATCTGGTCCAGTTTTCCCGTAGTACAGAAGGTGGGTAAGTAGGGAAGAAACCCTTAAGCCCAGAAAAGTTTAATCATTTCCTAAAAACAGATTGGTCAGAAGAGGCCGAGCCTGAAATTTGAACACTTTATTGTATTAACTATTGCTCTGCTGTTTTCTCTGTCTATTGTCTGTTGTTGCTGCCATTACCAGTTGAGACACTTAAACAGGAAGCTGTGAAACTTGATTGCATATCAGAGTCACAGAGGCCCAGTTCCATAGCACTTCACCAATCCTGGGCTCTGAATTTTTATTTCCTCTCCAGGTGACTTTGTCACACGCTAACATTGAAAACTGCAGTCTTGAACTCCATGATGGCACAGTGTTTACTGAATGATTGCCACATGTATTGCTAGAACTTTACTAAACACAATGAGACATGGTAAAGGAAGTAAGAAATAGAGCCTTTCTCTATGAAGAACTTAAATACATTAAGGAAACCATGTGAATCATGCAGTGAACAGAAACTATATAGCTGAGGATTTATATAACCTTACTAAGTATGAATGGCATTCCAGGAGGCAGTTTTTAAATTCCTCTATAGACATAAACAAAAGAAGCCTCATAACATTTATTTAAGAGAAAATGGCAGAGAATGTTGAATTGATTTTCCCCGACTCTCAGAGGAGTTGCAAGAGTCGAGTGAGAGAATTTAACCCCAAGGCTGCGCTCCCAGGCCAACTGACTCCAAAATCACTGAAAGCAGTTGATTTGTTCCTTCTTTATTGGCAGAACATGGAGTGTGTTTGAATTTGTGGCCAATTTGGGGTCACAGGTAAGTGCATTTAAAATGCATTCTAGAGGCGCTTCCTGAAGTCACTTTGCCTGCAGCACCAGTGCAGGACAGTCTCCTCCAGCCCCACCTATGGGCCACAGGGCACATGTGGAAGTCATTTCAAAAATCAGTTTGAAATCCTAGTGATTGAACCTCCAGATCAGGTACTCTAGAAATGTTCTGGTTTTATCTTCTCATATTATGTGGGAGGGCTTCCCAGGTGGCGCTAGTGATAAAGAACCCACCTGCCAATGAAGGGGACGTTAGAGATGCAGGTTCGGTCCCTGAGTCAGGAAGACCCTCTGGAAGAGGGCATGGCAACCCACTCCAGTATCCTTGCCTGGAGAATCCCATGGACAGAGGGGCCTGATGGGTTGCACTTCATAGTGTCACAAAGAATGCTGCTGCTAAGTCGCTTCAGTCGTGTCCGACTCTGTGCAACCCCATAGACGGCAGCCCACCAGGCTCCCCCGTCCCTGGGATTCTCCAGGCAAGAACACTGGACTGGGTTGCCATTTCCTTCTCCAGTGCATGAAAGTGAAAAGTGAAAGTGAAGTCTCTCAGTCGTGCCCTACTCTTCGGGACCCCGTGGACTGCAGCCTACCAGGCTCCTCCGGCCATGGGATTTTCCAGGCGAGACCACTGAATCAACCGAGCACGCACCCATTATGAGGGAAGAAATTGAATAAGTTGTTTTACTGGTAGCTTATTTTCTCAGAGAACGATTTATATAACCAGCTTTTAATTATAAACAAGCGATATAAAATGTGCATATAGACTTTCTAAAATAAGCTTAATTTATCTATTATGAATAATTAAAATGGCACTGCCACTAGACATTGAGCATATTTATATGAGTTAGAATAGGGGGCTCCTCCTCAAACAACCTGAGACCCTGATACAACTTAGAGAATGAACTGCATAGACCCAGGCAATAAGTTCTCTAAGGAGCCAGATGACCTGAATTCAACAGTAAGCCCACAGAACTAGAGAGCTTAGAACTGAGCAGCAACGTGTGAAATACTATAGTCTAACTCTGTTATTTTACATATAAAGAAACCACGAGTAAGGTCGGTTGTGAGATTTTCGCCGGGCAGACACACAGTTAATGCTAAAGCTGAGACAGGAATTCGGGTCCCAGATTCTCAGACCAGAATTTATTCCTCTATTTCTAAAGAAAAGGAAAGAAGCAGGTGTGTTCTGCTCAGCAGGTCACAGAGGTTTACTTATTCCAATTTCCAGGAAATGTTGCTAGAAATTATCACTAACTTTGTATTTGTTGATGCCAATTTTCAGCTTTCTCAAAGGGCCAGGCTGAGGTTGTTGAAAATGCATAAAAATCTCTCTTACCTTCAATCTCTCCAGTTAAATCACCTGTATTAGTTTGATTCAATAAGAATAGCGTCTGCCTCTTCATTAGTTACCTCAGAGATGGCTTCGAATATTTGTGTAACTGCTGATGAAATAGCTCTTTAAAAACAAATGTTAAAGAAGCCATATCTAAAAGACCAGCCTAGGCAGTGGCAATGCTATCTTATCAGGTACTTTACCAGAGCTGCTGGGCAGTGTGGGTTGGGCATCAGAAGTATGCTGTTTGAGAAATCACTGAGCCTCTGTAAACTCTGGGCTTCCCTGGTGGCTCAGCTGGTAAAGAATCCGCCTGCAATGTGGGAGAACTGGGTTCGACCCCTGGGTTCGGCAGATCCCCTGGAGAAGGGATAGGCCACCCACTCCAGTGTTCTGGCCTGGAGATCTCCATGGACTGTATACTGCATGGGGTCGCAAAGAGTCGGACACGACTGAGTGACTTGCACTTTCACTGTGAATTCTAGTTTCCACATTTGTACACTGAGGATAGTGCTAAACACATTTAGGGTAGTTATTAAGACTGAGAAATGGTTGTTGGTCAGCTTGAATTTTACTCCCAGTGCTTAAAGCCCTGTCTCCAGCTCCCTGCCATGTTCCTATGGCTACCTGCACTTTCCCTTCCTGTTTCTTTAGTCTCTCTTTTCCTTTCCCTTCTCTTTTCTACTTTTTTTTTTTTTTTTAGAATAATCAGTGGGGAACAAATGAGCAACACACAATAAAGAAAACAGAGCTTGAGGGGGTCAGAGTTGTCTGTATATGGGGCTCTTTAAAAAGGCAATGCAATTTTCAGCCACAGTAATGGAATTGTTATATCAAGAACAATGAGAGATAATTCTGCACTGTTCCAGACTGTGGCGTTAGGATCTAAGAAGCATATTTCAGGGAGAAGGGCAGCAAATTGGAGTGCCACCAGAGAGGGGCAAATAGTCCGGTGAGGGGATTAAAATCATCTCAAATGGAAACATCAAAAGCATGAGTGATGTGATCCCTGGAGAAGAGTCTCAGCTTAGAGGACATGGCTGTTTCTGGCTTTGAATTGTTTATCACCAGTGACTATTCTCTATAATTTCTCTAGGCCCGGTGACCTCTAGAGTAAACAATAAGAAGACAAAGTCTATGTAACTTATTTGTTTATTTCAATCAAGCAGTCTGAAGGTAGAATGGGCTGCCTTATATGATAGTGAACTTCCTGTCACTGAAGGTACCTCAAACAGAGTCTAGAAAATCCTCAATAAAATACTGTAGAGATGATTTAGATATGAGATAGGATGTTGGACAACAGTGTTTTTAACCATTTCAAAGTGATAAGCCTTTTTGAGAAATTAATTACAAAAACAAAACAAAGAGTCCTTTTCTTACTAAACAACAACAACTACAACAATTTATCAGTCAGTTTAGTCACTCAGTTGTGTCCTACTCTTTGTGACCCCATGGACTACAGTACGCCAGGCTTCCCTATCCATCACCCACTCCTGGAGCCTACTCAAACTCACGTCCATTGTGTCAGCGATGCCATCCAACCATCTCTTTCTCTGTCATCCCCTTCTCCCACCTTCAATCTTTCCCAGCATCAGGGTCTTTTCCAATAAGTTGGTTCTTCACATCAAGTGGCCAAAGTATTGAAGTTTCAGCTTTCAGCATCAGTCCTTCCAATGAACATTCAGGATTGATCTCCTTTAGGATGGACTAGTTTGATCTCTTTGCAGTCCAAGGGACTCTCAGGAGTCTTCTCCAACACCACAGTTCAAAAGCATCAGTTCTTCAGTGCTCAGCTTTCTTTATAGTCCAACTCTCACATCCATACATGGCTACTGGAAAAAAACCATAGCTTTGACTAGACGGACCTTTGTTGACAAAGTAATGTCTCTGCTTTTTAATATGCTATCTAGGTTGGTCATAGTTTTTCTTCCAAGGAGAAAGCATCTTTTAATTTCATGGCTACAGTCACCATTTGCAGTGATTTTGGAGCCCCCCAAAATAAATTATCTCACTGTTTACATTGTTTCCCCATCTATTTCCCATGAAGTGATGGGACCAGATGCCATGATCTTAGTTTTCTGAATGTTGAGTTTTAAGCCAACTTTTTCACTCTCCTCTTTCACTTTCATCAAGAGTTTCTTTAGTTCTTCTTTGCTTTCTGCCATAAGAGTGGTGTCATCTGTGTATCTGAGGTTATTGACATTTCTCCTGGCCATCTTGATTCTAGCTTGTGTTTCATCCAGCCTGGCATTTCACATGATATACTCTGCATATAAGTTAAATAAGCAGGGTGACAATATACAGCCTTGACGTACTCCTTTCCCGATTTGGAACCAGTCTATTGTTCCATGTCTAGTTCTAATTGTTGCTTCTTGACCTGCATAAAGATTTCTCAGGAGGCAGGTCAGGTGGTCTGGTATTCCCATGTCTTTAAGAATTTTCCAGTTTGTTGTGATCCACACAGTCAAAGGCTTTGGCGTAGTCAGTGAAGTAGAAATAGATGTTTTTCTGGAACTCTCTTGCTTTTTTGATGATCCAGCAGATGTTGGCAGTTTGATCTCTGGTTCCTCTGCCTTTTCTAAATCCAGCTTTAACATCTGGAAATTCATGGTTCATGTACTATTGAAGCCTGGCTTGGAGAATTTTGAGCCTTACTTTGCTAGCATGTGAGATGAGTGCAATTGTGCAGTAGTTTGAACGTTCTTTGGCATTGCCTTTCTTTGGGATTGGAATGACAACTGACCTTTTCCAGCCCTGTGGCCACTTCTGAGTTTTCCAGATTTGCTGGCATATTGAGTACAGCACTTTCACTTTCACAGCTATTTATATATACCACACAATTTTTGCATAAAATTTCAAGGATGATTGCTTAAAGGGTGGATCACTTAAAGCCCATCTATAGACTCTCTCAGGACCACAGACTCAAAGTTAAGAATTTCTGGTTGGAATGAATTTCAAGTTTCCTTCCATCCCTTTAGAAATGCTTGTCCTCGAGAAGAAATCTTTTTTACATGTCAGGAAAGATAGAAGGCAACTGATTTTGATCAGTGAGGCACCCCTGATTCCACGAAGGCTCTCAGTAACAGAGATTGACAGCTTCCCCCGGACCAGCAGAAGGTCTGAGACAGCCCATTTGCTTCAAGAGAGTGCTTGAAATGCCAGACTTGTGCTTCTGTTCCCATTCCTCCCAGTGTTTTTGACGTATGAGGCAGTTTTCTGTGTTCATTAGTTAGTATCATAAGCTTTTCCTGGCCCTGCAAGCCAAGAGCTATAGTATCTTGCCTCTCTGAATTTGGGTTTTTAACTGTCATAAGATTATTTTCTTTATGCTGCATGGAAGTTGCATCCCAGCAAAGAACTGACTTTAAATTACCCCATCAACTTGCTAAAATGAAGATGCACTTTCTATAGGATTCAGGCACAGAGGGTTCATGGCTCGACTCTTTATGGAAATGTCAGTCATAAAATGTGCACTGGGTATTTATTTTTTCATCAGGGTCACAGAAGTGTGCTTGAATTAGAGTCTTCCTTTTCTCTCTCCCTTTAAGATATTGACAGGTTCAGAGTTGCTGGGCTTGAAATTTTAAGAATAGCTAGCTTATAACATTTCACTTTCTGCTCTAGGGCAGGGTGAGTTGCTTATAAATCAGGCTGCAAATGTGATGAATTGGATGTCTCCAACTCAATTAGCTTAATGTGGGTAGGAGGGTTTCCAGGTTTTGCAGCCTGTGTTTTACTAATCCTCTGAGCTGACTGTTATATAAAATGTGGCTGTGTAATAATGCCTGAGCGTCAGAGAAACATGGTTGTTATCTTTCATTTCAGCATCTCATGTCATCCTGTATTTCATAGCCTTGATTTGGATCTGAAGCCACTGAGTGATGGTTCTTAACTAGGTTTATATTGTTGCATGCCTTGCCTTGTTATCTTTCTGCTTTGTGACCGAGTTAAGAAAGTAGCCTAATAGAATTGCTGCTGTCACTGGGTGATTTAATTGGGGGGAAAATCTCAGCAATTTAAGGAAAACTGCAGAAGCTGGAGCTGTTCCTCTGTCAAATAAATGATCAGATGCGATGAGCCCCAGCAAAGCAGATGCTGACAGTTTCAAGAACTTTCAACATACTCATCATGCTTTAGTAGTAAAATTTGTTGAAGGAACTGATTACAGAGATTGTTTGCTTGTTGTTTTCCTAAGGAGACTGTATTGAGGCCATGAATGTTTATTTTTGAAAAATATCTTAGATTTAAAAATATATTATGCCCAGGAATATTGTTTGATATCTTCTCTATGCTGCCTATGTGTTAGCATTCGTTACCTTAGTTATAATTCTGTGTTAAATTTTCTTCCGCCCTCTTCTCTTTTACCGCCCCCCATTCATTCTTGCTCACTAATTGTTAAGGACCAAAACTTTGACATGATACCCACATGGTCAGTCCAAGCTCTTCCATAACTTGCTATAGGTGACCTTGGGAAAGTCATTGATCTATCTAGACTTTTAAAAGATCAATGAC
Source organism: Bos javanicus (assembly GCF_032452875.1). Lineage (NCBI taxonomy): Eukaryota > Metazoa > Chordata > Mammalia > Artiodactyla > Bovidae > Bos > Bos javanicus. The sequence continues at coordinate 11,275,592 of NC_083896.1, forward strand.
TTTCCCAAGGTCACCTATAGCAAGTTATGGAAGAGCTTGGACTTACTGATCTCTGAATCAGGAGATCCCTGGAGAAGGAAATGGCAACCCATTCCAGTATTCGTGTTGGGAAAAATCCCAAAGACAGTGAAGCCTGATGGGCTACAGTCCATGAGGACACCAAAAGTTGGACATGACTGAGCAACTGAGCACACACACACACACAGTATCTTTACTTTATGGGGTTGAAGTGAGAATTTAGTGAAATTGAGCACCGTGCTGCTCATGGTAAATTAAGGTTCAAGTTCCTTGTCAGACATTGAGTACTTACTCTGTGGTAATACCATCCACTGGGTTGGATAATGACAGGACATAATCCATCTGCCTTGTCTTCATATGTGATTATTTTTATGGTTTACAGAGTGTTCTCATACGTCTCCTTTCATTAGTACCACCACCTTGTGAACTGGGTGGCCAGTTATTATTACTTACATCTTTCAGAAATGAGATTAAGCTCTTCACTTAAGATCACATAGTTAAATTCCTTCACAATTCATAGTAAAAAACATCTTGTACATTCATTATGTTCTGCCCTGTGCAAACCCTAGAAATCCAAAGATAAATGACAAACAGTCCTCGTTCTAAAGGAGAGCAAAATCAAGTGCAGAAGAAAAACGCATCAACAAGGTAAATAAAGGGGAAGCTCACAGGACAGAGCAGTCCGTTCCTCTCTCACATTCTCTCAAACCTGATGTTTTTAAGACTCAGCAACCTGACGGTTGGATCTGCTTTGCTCACAATGTTCTCCATGCACCTGGAAGTTCTTTGTAAATATTGACATTGTTTACTCAGAAATCTGAGAACAGACGAAGTTCTCAGGCAGAAAAGCTGAAAAACACCTCTTCGTGACACAGAAGGTGCAATGGTGCTCTACTGGGAGGTCACAGGCAGCGCTGTGTCTGTGCCTTTACTGAGACAAGCCTATTGCCTTCGGAAATGCTACCTGGCCTGTCGCCCATATGTAAGAAGGAACAGCGATAGACTGAAAGACCTCTGGTTTCCTTGGCTGAAAATAGAGCTTCCTGTGCGCTAAGGGGGCAAAGGCAGAGACCCCCAAACAGCTGACTTTTTTTTTTTTTCTTGTCAGACTGGATCAGAGTTTAAACCAAACCAGATCCACTTGTGCTCTGACTCCAATACACAGTCTGCGTCCTGGTCCCAGTTAAGTTAGTTGGAAACTGACCTCTGTATCCAGGGGCCTAGTTCGAGGGCATCCCTGGCTTCTTCAAGTTGGAGTAACAGCAGTAATATGAAAGCCTTTTGCCTGCCTTGGCAGAGAAAGCCGAGCAGTAGATTTGCAGGCTTTGGGGAATGCAGCATTAATTTTGAATCCTAGTTTTGTCCTTTGCTAGATGGTTGACTTTGAACATGTCACAAAATGGTTCTAAGTCTCAACAAATTCACCTCACTTACCTCAAAAGGTTGCTGTGAGGATTAAAATAGTTTTAGTTTGGTTTTTTTTTTTTTAAACCAATTATTATCTAATCATAAAAACCATTCTTTAAAAAAAAAAAAAATCTACAAACCTGAGTCCATTTAGATTTACAGAATCAGAATTTACGTGCTTTCCTGGTGGCTCAGATGGTAAATCTGCCTGCAGGGGAGGAGCCTGGGTTCAATTCCTGGGTCAGGAAGATCCCCTGAAGAAGAAAGAGGCAACCCATTCCAGTCCTCTTGCCTGGAGAATCCCGTGGATAGAGGAGCCTGTCAGCTTACAGTCCATGGGGTCATGAAAAGTTGGGCATGACTGAGTCACACACACACACACACATATATCAGAATTTCTAGGCAGGGGCCGAACCGCATTTTTCTCATGCATCTCACATGGTTTTTATCATTAGGGAAGTTTGGGAATCAGAATATGTAAATAGCCAGTCATTGGTGACTGGCATCAGGAGAGACCACACACACCCTTCAGTGGTTACTTAGGATTGAAGACTGTTGTTGATGGAAGCATTCATATAAGCACTGGGCTATTTAAGTCCTGACATCCTTGGCTATTAGCATACTAGTTGGCACCTAAGTAGTTGTCAATCTAAGTTATCTAATTAACACTTAATAAAGATTTCTTTGGAACCTACTAAATACTGGCATTATTTCACATGCTGTAGGAGAGATAAAATGTATACAAATTCTGATATGATCTAAAGTAATTTCAATAGTTCCCGAAGGAGGAATTTTTTCAATGAGGAGTCCAAAGCAAAAGTATGGCAAGCATTCCAAAGATTGTGTTCATTTTTATTATCCATACATTTATTCATTTCATTTGATTATTCCTATATTAGATTGAAGAAAGAATGACATTATAGCTTAAAAAAATGTTTTAATGACAAATTTAGGCGAAAAGAGTGTTTTCACACTGTCCATCAGGAAACTACAAGCTAGACGTTATAATCCTCTTTTAATGCATTATACTTTTCCTGGCACACCCATCAAGCCCATTTGATAGATATTGTTGTCTTTTTTTTTTTTTTTTAATCCAAAGAACATCTTCTGAGAAACAGACATATTTTTCTCCTTCTGGAGTACAGTATTTAGGCATTGAATCCTAAACTCAAGGGAAGATACTGTTCCATGTAAAAAATTTTCCTGAGATCTTTAGTTTATTCTTCAAAGTTTTGCAAACTACCACATTTGATGGGAAATTTCTAAATGGATTTCTTGGCTGTTTCAGTCTTAGAGAATACCAGACAAAGTCTAACCTTCTTTTATATTTCTATAGTCAATACTGTGAACATAAATTATTGCACTTTAGTAATAATTCACTCAATGTTAATAAAATCCCTGTTATGTATGGTTATAGAGAATTTTAAAAAATGCATAAAACATGTTGTCTTCCTAGAATGAGTGACTGCTGTCATAGTTCAGTTCAGTTCAGTCACTCAGTCATGTCCGACTCTTTGCAACTTCATGCATTGCAGCACGCCAGGCCTCCCTGTCCAACACCAACTCCCGGAGTTTACCCAAACTCATGTCCCTCTAGTCGGTGATGCCATCCAGCCATCTCATCCTCTGCCATCCCCTTCTCCTTCTGCCCCCAATCCCTCCCAGCATCAGAGTCTTTCCCAATGAGTCAACTCTTCACATGAAGTGGCCAAAGTATTGGAGTTTCAGCTTCAGCATCAGCCCTTCCAGTGAAGACCCAGATCTCCGTGCAGTCCAAGGAACTCTCAAGAGTCTTCTCCAACACCACAGTTCAAAAGCATCCATTCTTCGGCGCTCAGCCTTCTTCACAGTTCAACTCTCACATCCGTACATTACTACTGGAAAAACCATAGCCTTGACTAGATGGACCTTTTCTGGCAAAGTAATGTCTCTGCTTTTGAATATGCTATCTAGGTTGGTCATAACTTTCCTTCCAAGGAGTAAGCGTCTTTTAATTTCATAGCTGCAATCACCATCTGCTGTGATCTTGGAGCCCCCAAAAATAAAGTCTGACACTGTTTCCACTGTTTCCCCATCTATTTCCCATGAAGTGATGGGACCGGATGCCATGATCTTTGTTTTCTGAATGTTGAGCTTTAAGCCAACTTTTTCACTCTCCACTTTCACCTTCATCAAGAGGCTTTTTAGTTCCTCTTCACTTTCTGCCATAAGGGTGATGTCATCTGCATATCTGAGGTTGCTGTCATAGTTAACTTTCATTAATTAGTTAGCTATAATGAATTCTGTCATCTGCATATCTGAGGTTGCTGTCATAGTTAACTTTCATTAATTAGTTAGCTATAGTGAATTTATTAGCTGGAATTAATACAAATGGCTAGCATTTAAGAAGTATTCAATATGTGCCAAATTGAATATTTTTCACATATGATAAATATTCCCTACAACAATCCTATGAGGTTAGTTCTATTTTTACTTCCACTTTATGGTTGAGAAAACAAGCTACATATCTTCTCTAAAATTACACAACCAGTTTAGTAGTATAGCTGTGGGGTTTTGTTCTGTTCTGGTTTGAGTTCTTATATCTGTTTAGTGTAATTTGGGGCCAATCCTCAGGAATTCTGACTCTTTCATTCATCAATATCATGATTGAGCAAGATACCTATATCTGAACTCACTTTCACTTTTTAAATAAAATGTAGTTAATCTGATTTTAAGGATTCTTGGGTGTTAAATTTGATACATGTTTTTAAAAAATCTGACAATATCTGGCACAGAGTAGCTACTCATCAATGTTAGTTTTCCTTTCCAGTTTTGCCAGACTATCAACATCTTACACTTCTTTGGACTTCCTGAATGGCAGCTTCACCTTAATTAACTCAGTGTTTCTAATTATTGTATGACAAGCACAATAAGAGTAACTGAACTCTGATTAAGTTCCAATTGTCTTTAAAGGTTTCTTTTTGTGTTTGGCAGTCTGCAGTTTAACAAGAAGGTGCCTAAAACTGAATTTATTTTTCTTTATGTTGCTTAGAACTTGGTATGAATGGCATTGTGCGTGCTTAGTCTCTCAGTCATGTTCAAGTCTTTGTGTGACCCTGTAGACTGTAATCCACCAGGCTCCTCTGTCCATGGGATTTTCCAGGCAAGAATACTGAAGTGGGTTGCCATTTCTGCCTCCAGGGGATCATCCTGATCCAGGGATGAACTCACGTCCCCTGCATCTCCTGCATTGGCAGGGGGTTCTTTACCTCTGAGCCACCTGGGAAGCCCGAGATTCTTTAAACATGAAGATTCATGTCTTTCCTTAATTTGAAAAATTTCCAACCATTGAGTCTTCCAGTATTGCCACTTCCTCATTCTGTCGTCTCCTTCTGAGTAGTTTTAATTGAGTTGCTCTTTCTATCCTTCATATCCAAATCTTTTTCTTATCTTCCATCACTTTTCTTCATAGTTTGTATTCTGCATAATTTCAATTCACCAATTCCCTTTTCAGCTATGAAAAATCTGCTGTTCAATTCATCCACTAGCTTCTCATTTTTAAACACATAGATTTTATACTTTCTCCCAAATCATTCAGTTCTTTTTCCAAATTCTTCATATGTTAATCCTTCCATTTGTAATGTGTGCTGACTCTTTCTCCTGGTAGAGCACTTCTGCATGTAGTTTGTCATCTAGTGTCGTGAGTTCAACTGTGGTAGAACAGTTTAACAGTCTTTACACTTGCCATGAGCTGGGGAAGCATCACTAGAGAAAAACTGTGTGATTGCTTCTGCTGAACACTTCAAATTTTTCACTTGTTCAGAACCACATATTTTTGCACTAATTTCTTGACTCGAGAGTCTCATATGACATGGGAACTGTAGGTTTGTCGTCCACAGCCACAAGAGGACTTGGCTTGCAGATTTAGATTATTTCAATCAACTTTTTATTTTTAAGTAGAGACCATCTTTCCTGTTGCTTCCTTAAGACAAGGTCAGAGATTTTTAAAATTCTTTATCTAAGGAGCAGCTTTGCCAGAATTCAGGCCTTCTAGAAGCAAGGCTCACAAGTTTAAATCCATGACACATCTTCTTTGCCCAAGTGGATATTAAAACTCCAGTTTCAAGCTATTATGGTTTATATAGTCAATATATATATGTTACTGTAGTCGATATATATGTGTTACTGTTGGCTTATAAGGTGATTGTCCTGGCTTCAAGTTTATGCTACATTTTGGTATGTAGACAATTTCAGTTCTTGAGTTTGAGCTAAGCTCTATGTTTAAAATATTTGTTTTTATACTTTTCCAGAATTTCTGTATATTGGTATCAGGAGGGTCAGCTGTGTTGAAAGAGTCCATATAGTCTGTATACCTACATTAAGTCAACAATAAATGCTTACTGAGTATCTACTTTGTATCCAGCACCAACGAAATCACTAAGGTAAATAAAACAGAAGCTCCTTTATGCACAAACTTAATTACGGTGGAATAGACTAACAATAAACACATAAGCATATAATATAATACCAGATGGTGGTAAATGCTAGGGGGAAAAAGCATAATAAAAAATGGTGATGTGGGGACGTGATGCTGGGAAGAATGACAATGAGAGACTGTTTTAGGTAGCAGGATGAGGGAAGAAACTTCTATTAAGAATGACATCTAAGCAAAAGCCCAAGAAAATAAAGTTAGGTGTGCATATAATGGAGTAACCAAATGAAAGGAAATAGCTAGCATAAGGGCCCTGAGGCTAGACCACATTTCCTAGGTTCAAGGAACAGCAAAATGGCCAGAATGGTGCACTGAACAAGAAGTATAATAGAAAGTGAGATCAGAGAGGTGTCATGGAAGCTAAAATGAATGAGGCAGCAGCTCCCGTGTATCTTATAAACCAAAGTAAGGACTCATGGTTTCATTCAGAATAAAGTAAGAGTAGGAGGAGAGTAGGCTGCTGCTCAGTTGTATCGGTTGTGTCTGACTCTGCAAATCTATGAATTGTAGCCTGCCAGGCTCCCCTATCCACAGGATTTTCCCATCAAGAATATTGGGGTGCCCTCCTCCAGGGGATCTTCCTGACCCAAGGATCAAAGCTGCCTCTCCTGGGTCTCCTGCATTGCAGGTAGATTTTTTTTCTCTGCTGAGCCATTGTGTAAGCCTGAGTAGGAGAATACAATGATACAATTTATATTTTGGACTGTATCTTTTTGGCTGCTCTATAGAGAATAGAATGTCTGTGTCTATATTACAAAAATCAAATATTATCTCTCTGTTTGCTAAGCATGAACTGGTATCACAAAAGAATTACCTAATAAAGTTTTGTTTTTATAGCTCTAGGATGATTTTTACAAACTAAACACATTTCTAGCAAAGTATTAAAATACCTTTACCTTCTCCCAAACACATCTTATGATTTTTATTTGAAGCAGTAATATGAAGAGATATAGTTGTTTATAATAAAGGATAAATCAGGTTTGAATTTGAGAATAGGGTTAGTGCAAAATCCAAATGTAACCATTACTCTATGCTAATTCATTCCATTTCTTAGGATACATTTTAAGGTTGAATGATTTCTTTTGAAGTCATCTTTCCTGGCTAGAAAATGATCTGACTACTAGAATACATAGTGTGAAATTCTCTTTGCCTTGAGTTGAACTTGAAAGGACCACAGGAAAGGCAAGATCTAATTATCATTAAAGGGATGTTATATTTTAAAGAGACTATACACACACACACACACATGATATGTCCAGAATGTCAGAAGGGTTGGATGTTCCAGCAGAGCATTCTACACTTTATTATTTGTTAGCACTTAGTACATCAGCTTTGTAAAAACATGAGCTCAGTTTTGTCAATACATCCAGGAGTGATCAGGTTCAAAGTATTGACTCAGGTCAACCAAATTAATAAGATTTTTAATCTCAATATACACATGGCTTCTCTTCAAAGCCTTGCCAGATTCCAGGAATCTAAATCAGCTACACTCTTGGTGCTTCAGTAATACCCTGTATTTACTCCTGCCTCAGCATTTATATTTTCACTAACGTATTTAGTAAGTGTACTTACTAAGTATACTTAGCACTTATACTTTCACTTTAGGGCTTCCCTGATAGCTCAGTTGGTAAAGAACCCGCCTGCAATGCGGGAGACTTGGGTTTGATTCCTGGGTTGGGAAGATACCCTGGAGAAGGGATAGGCTACACACTCCAGTATTCTGGTCTGGAGAATTCCATGGACTGTGTAGTCCATGGGGTCACAAAGAGTCGGACATGACTGAGCAACTCTCACTTAACACTCACAATGATTAGTTTAGTTTGATTAGTTTATCCATCTTGATTTGTTTATCCATCTTCTGGTCGTCTCCCTTATCAGACTGTGAAAGCTGTAACAGGAGAAACTGTACTTGATTTATTTCTGCACCTGGAATTGTATTGTACCTGACAACTAGTGAGGCTCAATGAATATTTGTTGAATATATGAGTGAAAGAGTGAATAGAAATCTGAAGCCAACTAATCAATCTGAAGTGAAGGATAAATCTGCCAAGTGAGCAAAAAATTTTGTTGGCAATTCAGTCAGTCTTCACAGTATAACTGTCTACCTAAGAAGCCAAATTATAATAAATAAGATTATGGAATGAACCCAGAATTAGAGCAAGGGAATTAAAATGAATGACTTTGACCACTGATACCTTCATTTTACCTGATTTTATTATTTTATTTTCTTACAGTTTATATTAGTTTCATTGTAAAGATAATATATGCATATTATAGAAAATTTGGAAATTATAGAAGAATACACAGATAAATGGGCTTCCCAGGTGGCTCATTGGGTAAAGAATCTGCCTGAAATGCAGAAGATGCAAGAGACGTGGGTTCAATCCCTGGGTCTGGAACATCTGCTAGATGAGGATGTAGCAACCCACTCCAGGATTCTTACCTGGAGAATCCCACGGACAGAAGAGCCTTGTAGGCTACAGTCCATAGGGTCACAAAGAGTTGGACATGACTGAGCACACACACACAGAAGTCATCCACAATCCCACCACCCAGAAGCAATTAGTGTTAACATATTAGTGTATTTCATTTAATCTTTCTGTAGTGCATTTGCTATCTCTGATATATCATTAAGGGTATAGTTTTCAGATTGTATTTCCCCCTTCTCATCATAAAATCAGTATTTTCCACACAACCAAAAACCCTTTCTGAACATCATTTTGAATGGTTGTGTAGGCTCCCACAGTACACTCTTCTGCCTCTCTTAAATTTTAAGCACAGATTTCTCTAGAATATCAAGAAAGCTTCCATTCTTTCCTTGGGAGAGAAGAGACTGGGAGTCATGACATTGCAGAGTTGCATGTCCTGGCTGCATGCTTCAGACAAGGACAGAAACACAGGCTTTAAAGCAGAAAAGCCTTGCTAAAATATAGCCCTACATCCGCCCCTTTAAGGAATAGACCACTGATACTTTTAAGCCATGGTTACTCTATGTCCTCATCTATGCTAAAGATAGACTGGCTGAGGGAGACGAATAATCATCAGTAGTCTGCTGGTGTATCATTTCCTCTGGGAAGTTTTTAAGATTACAATGGATTCTTGGTATTTTTCTCTCCTTCAGATTTTAGATAGATCAACATCATTAAGCACACTTACCCATCACTGCTGTAACTAGTTATTGCAAACTTTGTTGCTTACAACAACATACATATATATTTTTTTTATGTTTCTAAATTTCAAGAGTCCCAAATGGGTCTTTTGGAATAAAAGTAAAGTGTCCACAGAGCTCTGTTCCTTCTGAAGTTTCTAGCGGGGAGTCAGTTTCCTTGCATTTTCTAGCTTTTTGTGTTTGTGACCCCATGGACTGTGGCTTGCCACATTCTTGTCCATGGAATTCTCCAGGCGAGAGAACTAGAGCAGGTATCTGTTCCCTTCTCCAGGGGATCTTCCCAACTCAGGGATCCAATCCGGGTTTCCTGCATTTCAGGAAGACTCTTTACTGTCTGAGCCACCAGGAAGACCCTCCAGCTTCTAGAGGATACCTTATTCCTTGATTTGTGGCCTCTTCTCCATCAAGGGGACGACAGAGGATGAGATGGTCAGATGGCACCACCGACTCAATGGACATGAGTTTGAGTAAATTCTAGGAGTTGGTGATGGACAGGGAAGCCTGGTGTGCTGCAGTCCATGGGGTCACAGAGAGTCGGACATGACTGAGTGACTGAACTAAACTGAACTCCATCCTTAAAACCAGAAACATAGCATCCTTAAATTCCTCTCTGACTCTGTTTCTGTCCGAACATATCCTTTTCTGTATATAAAGACACTGAGATTACACTGGATGCTCCTAAATAATCCAGGATAATCTTCCCATTTTAAGGTCCTTAATTTAATCGTGACTGCAGAGGTACTTTTGCCATGAAAGTTAACATATTCATAAATTCCAGGAATTAGAAGATAGACATCTTTGGAAGAACAATATTCCGTCTACCACAACCCTTGACAGTCTTTGCTTAGAAAGTTAAGCCAAGATATAACAGGCTATACTATAAAGTGTTCTATTCTCTATTTACATTCTATTCCACAGCTATACCTAAGACATTTTTTGTTCCCTAAATCTGTCTTCTTCTCATGGCTGCTGGTTATGATATCATAGGTGTGTATAGGTGATTTCCTACCTTACTTTATATTTGCCTTTACCAGTGAGCTTCTCCATTAGTGATTTTCTTGAGTCTGCTCACGGCTTTTCCACCTCGAGAAATCCCTTTAGGATTTGTTGTAATGCTGGTTTGGTGGTGCTGAATTCCCTTAGCACTTGTTCCCCAAATCTCAACAAACATTTATAAGATATCTGAAAATAATTAATAAATTTTCCATTACTACTTTAAATAATGATAAGATAATAGTAATAAAAAACTAGGGTTTTTATTGCATAAAATATAGGGAACTAGCCTAGAAATAGTTTATCCCATTTAGTACATACAATAATCCTGCAAGGTAGATGTTAGTTTGCTTATTTTGCAAATAAGGAATCTGAAATTTCAATGTAATCCCTATCAAATTACTATAAAATAGTAATAATAGTGAGAACTTACTGTACAGCACAGGGAACTCTACTTAAAGACCTGAATGGGAAGGGAATCCAGAAGAGTGGGTATAATATGTGTATAACAGATTCACTTTGCTGTACAGCAGAAACTAACACAATATTGTAAGACAACTCTATATTCCAATAAAAATTAATTTAAAAAAATCTAAATGTCTCTTTGAAAGCTGCAATGATTTTTAATGGGCTTGGAGCCTTAGACATGCTTGGATTTTTATGAGATTTGAATTCTTAACCTTTCTGATTGCCTGATTACCAAAGGGGAATAGTATCTATCTAATAAGGAATTTTGTGAGGACAAATGACATGTTACATGTCATTTTCTCAGAATGGAGAAAACTGCAAATGAAGCAACTGACAAGGGATTAATCTCCAAAATATACAAGGAGCTCAATATGGAAACAAGCAACCCGACAGAAAAATGGGCAGAAGGTCTAAGTAGACATTTCTTCACAGGAGACGTGCAGATGTCTTCTCGGAGAACAGGAGAGAGGTTCCTTAAGAAACTGAAAACCGAGGTACCCTATGACCCTACAATCACACTCCTGGGCTTATATCCAGGGAAAAACATGGTCCCAAAGGATATATGCATTTATGCATGAAATGCATGGAAATGTTTGACACAGTGACTGTCTTACAGTATATACTTGTGGAATGTTACTTTTTATTTAAAAACAAAATCTTAAATCTTATTCCCTACACTGTGCTATCTTATACCAATTTAAAAAATTTTTTGCTTTTTCATTTAATGCCAGGTTTCAAGGAAGGAAGGTTGTGTCTTCCTTGTTTGTCATTGTTACACACTGGTTCTGTTTAAAACCTATACAAATGTCTCAGTGGGCCCTGCCAGGAGTGGGAGAGTCCCTGTGACTGCTCTGCTAAGTCAGCAGACCCTTTACCTCTGTTCTGTCGGTCCATGTTACTTGTTATGTGAAATAAATAAGATATGTTTTAATACAATCATTTCACCATGGTCAAAATTGAGGTATAGAAAGATTGTCCTATAGGAAGACACACACAGAGCCAGTTCTCCCGAATCTGAGTACAGTGCTTCAAACCACTAGCAATTTCAACTAATACGGTATAAAGGAATATGACACTGACTGGCAAGCACACTCTCGGTAATATTGCAGAGCAGGGAGAACAAATGTTTGTGTTACATATGTTTCTATGTGTGTGTGTTTTGAAGAGAGGGTTGTATTTGTATTCCCCTGTAAATGGATAATTCACCCAGTCTAAGAGCAGTGAAATTTTAGAATTGACCCATAGATGTTGCTGAAACACAGACTCAACATCTTGAATGTTTTTTTTTTCAGGCAAAGCTCCTCAAACTGCCAGTTTCCATTACCTATATATGATCCTTTGGGTCATCACTTACATTTCTGACAAGAATTAGTACTCTCTGAAGATTTTGGTATTAAAAATGCCTTTTTAAAAAGGTTGACTTAAATGCCTAGAAAAAGTTATTACACAATATTTTATTTTACATTTTAATCAAGTTCAGGTTTTAGAAGAAAAACAGAAAAAAAAAAAAAAACCCTGAAGATGGAAAAAAATTGTGGGCAATCGGGTCAGCACAATCTCACGCTTTATCATTAAAGTAAGACTTTAGTTGTATCTTTGATAAATAAGTAATAAGGCTTTACATACTGGACTAAAATATCTAGACCTAATAGTGTTTGATAATAAAAAGGATGGCATTAATAATTGAGCATTAATCATTCTCAGAATGGCTTCTGAGAAACCAAACATGTAGTAGGTAGGATTTGGCCTTGTGAAAGCAAATAATTGCGTCTGTGATTTCCCTGAGGAAAGTTAACACCTAAATCGTTTAAACTTCCTAACCATTTGCAGAGGAAGAGGACAGTGGAAAGACCAGCGCCTTCAGTGTCAAGCAAACTGGAGTGTGGAACTTGGGTTTTGCCTCACATGTCCGAGTTTGGGTTTCCTTGTCTCTAACGTGGGTGTAATACTTCTGCCTCACAGGATTACCAAATGAGATGACATAAGAATAAGGCCCAGAATAGGGCCTGGTATATAGTGAGTGCTCAGCAAATGGCAGGAGCTGTTTTTGCTGTATTGACCTGAGACAAATAGACTGTCAGATATTTCCCCAACAAAGATGATTTTCCTTGGGATCAACAGAGATTTGCAGTTTCGGGTCTGCAACCATGAGGAGCTATATGCAAATCCCTGCACAAAAAAAAGGAAAGAAAACCCTTTTACGCTGGAGAAAAGGAACTTGGGAGACCTAGAGTAAAGAAATGGTGCTTGGCTTTTCATTGGCTGAATCCTTGACAGAAAAGGGGTCTTTCTGCTTCCTGTCCGACTCTGGTTTCATCACGAGGTGTGAAAGCGCCCTCTTCTGGTCTCCCAACTCTATTTAATTGAGGTGTCTCTTGATCAGTGTTTTAGTTATTATTTTCATCAATAATATTAATAATCAGGTTGGGAGAAGATTTACATCCATATTGCAGTGATGAAGAACTTTTGAAATCAAACAGCGCCATCAGAATGCATGAGAGGGGAAAAAATACACAGTGATCTCCTTACAGAGTGTTTGTCAAGAAGGAATAAACATTGAGGAATTTCAGAATTTAAAGATACCTGACAAATATAAGTTGTGATGACAGTTTTGCTTACGGGATAATATTTCGGGTTGCCTCACCAAGATCTGTTTCTTGAGTATGCCTGGGTTTTTTTGTTTTTTTTTTTTTATTAAAGTCCTAAGATAAATGTCTGTACTGTTGAACCCGCTGAGTCAGACTTTTCTTAAGGCCCATCTGTCACTTTAACTCATCAGGCAGTCTAGCCCTAAATCTAGAACACGTGGCAAAGATAAATTGCTTAGTTGGAATTGAGGACGACTTGGCCACAAAGGTCTCTCAACTCATTTGTTCCCATGAAAATATCTGTGACATTCTCTAAGGAAAGCCAAGACACTTTGTCCTAAGAAGCACACAGGCTGATTGCCCTTCCAATAGGGAGCCTACACATCCCAGAGAGCAGGGTGTGTTAGCGAAAAGTCAGCTGCGACATTCAGTTCCCCTGCTGCTGATAATTGTCATCCATTTGTTCCACTCTTTACTCACTAACCTGTCTTCTCCAAAATGAAATTCAGGGACATTTATTATGTGTTTACTCTGCTGTACTCACTGTTAGACCCTTTGCACATATTAACTCATTTCATCCTAAGACAACCCTGTAAAACTTTATGAGGTATTCAGAGATGAATGAAGCTGTTTGCTTATCTTTGAGCAGTTCTCTATATCAAAAAGTGACCACTGCAAAAGGCCTCTTCCCTAGGCAATTATGTTCCACTTGGCCCTCCTTTTCCAACCAACTATCTCTCTGCTCTGTGCCACTAACACTCCTGTTCTTGAAGTCGTTATTGGAACCACCACTTCCAGGAAGATTTTTAGAGTGTATTATGGGAGAATCTGTTCTGTTCCACTCTGCATAGTTCAGTTCTCTGCTCTTTTCTTTCCCAACCATTCCAGTTAGGCACTTATCCCTGACCTTCTTCCCCACAGAGGATTCCTCCTGAGGTCTTAACTTTTCTGTTTTTCCTTGAGTTAGGGATTTTGTTCTCCCTTTCTCCCCTTTACACGTTTACCCATACCTGTGTTTTCCATTTTTAAGAGGAAGATCCTTAGAGGGGTGGATAACATACGGACCTTTATAATAAAGAAAAGAAAGAAACAACACTAGAAAATGTTCAGAGAATTTTAAGAAAATAGTCTAAAATGGGTAATTCAGTGCCTTCATTTCACAGATGAGGAAATCTCAAGGCAAGGCAGATTTCCTGGGTTCCTAATTTTGGGTGGGGGCAAAAAGCAGGATCTGAAATAAGGTCTCCTGAGAATCAGTATATTTAAACTTTAAAAAGAAGACCTCCTCCCTTATTCTAGTGGTTCTTCCACTGTTTCATTTATTTCTTATTAACAGATCATTATTATGGTGACTTGATAAGGTAATTATATCATTGAAGACAATTTTGGAACTAAAATATAATTTAGAGGGTATTTGTCCAGTTTTTTTCATTACAGATAATAAAATCCTAACATTTTGAACTGAAAGTGTACAAAAACCTCTATGTACTTGTTTCTCACAAAATGCCCATGATGTAAGCAAAACATTCTTATCCCAATTTCATAGATGAGGAGTTAAAAGCAAAAGTGCATGCAAAAAAGAGAAAAAAATTGCATATTGAACTCATTTTTCCCCATTACTCAGTTTCAACTATTACTAGCTGTGTCCAACTTCCCCTGCCTGCTCTCCAATCCTATATATCTTACCGTTTCTTATAAACATTTCTGAATTTACCTAATAAATAAGTGATTGTTTTATATGTATATTTTGAGTGTTTCCTAATTAAACACTTTAAAATATAAATTTTACAAATGGTGATTTCCATATTGGAGTAGTTAGATGGTAAGAAGTGTGAAAGCTGGCAACATTATGCCTATACCTCAGTAGTGGTAGCTTCTACTGAGAACCTCCTCTGGAGCAAATAAGTAAGGGAACTGGGTGGGGGGAGGGGAGATAGGTCACTCACCAAAAAGTCCATTGTGTGAAGTCAAATGAGCTGAATTTAATGGATAATCAGTATCATAATCGAGATTTACTGTACGTCTTTCAGAATGTATTTGTGAACTGCTGTCTGTAATATTATCTGAATCCTGGAATAAGGGCCTTTAATCTACTTTTGGGCAAGCTTAGGTCTGCCTGGAAAAGTTGGTTAGCATGGGACATGTTCTCAACACTTGGAGTAGGTTGTGATGTAGTTTGTTAGCTTTCTAATTATGGAAAACCTGATAGATTTTCCAGTTCTAATGTACCCTGGACCTTGAGTCTTATTAAAGTATGTGAGAATTGAGATCTTCATGTGGCTTTCGCCTAATCTCCCCAGTTCAGGTGGACAAGGCTTCTTCTTTGATGCTCTGGGGCTGCCAATGTAGGCGCCCTAAGCTGTCTCGGGCAGTCTCCTTAGGTGAACCAAGCTGGATCACAGTTCCTGGCCAGACTGGAATGAATGCAAAGATGGGAAATACTCTGACAGAGACATTAAGCAGTTCCTTTTATTCATACTGGTAGGGGCTTTATTGTTTTTTGTCCATGTCTGAATCTAGTTTTCCAATGTTGCATCAATTCTTTAAGCTGCCCAATTTTCTAGCAATAAATTCCTTTTCCCCTTAACTTAATTATATCCATGTGTTTGCTTTTTGTTCATCTTTGTGACCAAATAACCCTGGCTAAGACATCACTGTGTGTGAATAGAGTTAATTGCACGCCTGGGGGAAAGCTGTCAGTTCTCTCTCCCAAGCCCAAACTAGGGGAGAGCTAAGACTTGGAGCAGAGTGCTCTTCCTCCAGTACACTCCATGACTGGCTCCTTTTCATCCTTCAGCTTTCTCTCAAAAAATCACCTCTGCAAAGAGGTTTTATTAAAACCACTCAACCTCATAGTCCCTCTCCAAATCAGTCTATCAAGTAACCATGTTTATGTTCTTTATCACTATTTGATGTTATTGTTTTTTTTTTTAATCGGTATATTGTGTCTTTCCTCCTAAAATTTAATCTCCTTGAGGACAGTGACCTCGTCTATCTTACTCATCTTTGTATCCCAGAGAAAGTGACAAGGCTTGGCATATAGTAGGTCATCAGCTAATTATTTTAAATGAATTAATGGATAAATGAATAGTTTTGCCCATGATAAAATAGTTTCAGGAGGAAGAGATTGAATTTAGACTGAGGAAACATGGACAGATGGAGAAGGCAATGGCAACCCACTCCAGTACACTTGGCTGGAAAATCCCCATGGATGGAGGAGCCTGGTAGGCTGCACTCCATGGGGTTGCTAAGAGTTGGACATGAGTGAGCGACTTCACTTTCCCTTTTCACTTTCATGCATTGGAAAAGGAAATGGCAACCCACTCCAATGTTCTTGCCTGGAGAATGCCAGGGACGGGGGAGCCTGGTGGGCTGCTGTCTATGGGGTCCCACAGAGTCGGACACGACTGAAGTGACTTAGCAGCAGCAGCAGCAGCTACATGGACAGAGGGGCCTAGTGGGCTACAGTCCACGGGGTCACAGAGTTGGACACAACTGAGCGATTAAGCACACAAACACAACTGAATCTAATATCTACATCAGTCCTTGTAGGTAGCTTAAAAGCAAGTAGTTAATGTGTATATGCAGACACACTGGTGCATGAGAAAGAGAGAGAAAGAAGTAGACAGACACAAAGAGAGAAGAAAGAATACTGCAGGAATCAAAAATATCTGCTTTGATCTACTAACCTGGAAAATGTATATATTTAGTGCCAACCCAAAGCTCTCATGTAAAGTAAACTGATAGTCTTTTCTTTCTGTTTAAGCCAATGAAGCATTTTTACTTAAGACATTCATAAACGTGGCAAGTGTCTTTTAGTTAATGGAGCAGTCTTGGCAATAATATTGTTATGAGTCTGTAGATTGCACAGAGCCTCCCGCTAGTAATATATAGCACAGAGCTTGTGTTTTAGCATCTCTTTGGAATAAAGGTTATGAGATGGGGTTATGAAAGTATGGCCTTTCTGAGTCCCTGGGTGAGTGTGAGCTACTAAGCTATCATTGACCCTATTGTTTAATAAATAGCTATTAAATCTAAAATCTGCTATTACCAAGGATTATGCCAGGCACTTAATATGCAGTATTTCACCTAATATGTGCCATAAATAGCCTATGAGGCAAGCATCATTATCCCATTTTACAGATGAGGAAAAAATTCAGAGTTTAAACTACCCAGGTAATGTCAAAAACCCTATTCAGCATCAGGTTTGGGATTCCCTAATCCAAACTCTTAACCACTCAACTGTGTTTAGAAGAAGATACTAAAACCCTTGAAAAAGAGCACAGTTTATATTTAAACAAGTTACTAAGGATCAAACCATAAGTAAGAACCAGTCTATAGTGGAAGCAGCCTAGGATGAGGCATTGCTAAATGTAGGTTCATTGCAGCATTATTTACAACAGGCATTATGTGAAAGCAAACTAAATGTCCAACAACAGATGGATGGATAAAGAAGATGTGGTACACGTATACGATGGAATAGTGTGTGTGTGTGTGCGTGTGTGTGTGTTCAGTCGCTTAGTCATGTCTCTCTGTGACCCTGTGGACTATAGCCCGCCAGGCTCCTCTGTCCATGGGGTTTCTCAAGCAAGAATCCTGGAGTGGATTGCCATTTTCTCCTCCAAGGGATCTAACCAACCCAAGGATCAAACTCCAGGGTCTCCTGCAGATTACAGGCAGATTCTTTATGTTATTCAGCCAGCAAAAGGAGCAAAGTTGGGTCATTTGTAGAGACGTGGGTGAACCTAGCGTCTGCCATGCAGGGTGAAGAAAGTCAGAAAGAGAAAAACAAGTATCATATTTTAATGTATATATGTGGAATCTAGAAAGAATGGTACAGATGAACCTATTTGCAAAGTAGGAATAGAAATGCAGGCGTAGAGAACGAACAAGTAGACACAAGGTTGGGGAAAGGGGGTGGGACGAATTGGGAGGCTGGGATTGACATGTATACCCTATCACATGTAAGACAGACGGCTAGAGGGAGCCTGCTGTTAGAACAGGGAGCAGAGCTCCGTGTCCTGTGGTGATCTAGATGGGTGGGGGGAGGGGTTCCGAGAGGGAGGGTGTGCGTGCGTGTGTGTGTGTGTGTGTGTTTGGCTGATGCACTTTGTCATACTGCAGAAATTGACATAACACTGTAAAGCAACTACACCCCAATTTAAAAAATGTCGATGCTGAGAGTAGCTTTGTTACTGTATGCTTCTACGTGACGTGAAACAGCTCATCCTGTGAAGTACTGGAAAAAAACCCTGCCTCTCAGATACCTGCATCCAGCTTTAGCTTTCCCATTGCTTTTGTCCGTCACCTTGTACCAATCCCTTTATTTCTATCTGCTTCAGTTCTGTAACTGTGAGTTATGTGCTCTGCTCTCAGTCATGTCGGACTCTGCAACCTCGTGGACTGTAGCCTGCCAGACTCCTCTATCCATGGGATTTTCCAGGCAAGAGTACTGGAGTGGGTTATAGAATTTTTAAAAGTATTCTACACGTGAGGATTAAGAGAGATAATATGTAGGAAAGTGTTGAGAAAACTACGATACCAGGGATTAGGATTTGGGAGAAATCCCTGCCTCAGTACTTAATAGACAATATTTTTAAAAGTTGGTTTTTCTTTCAGTACAAAAGATTATTGCTTTGGTGTTGTAGCCAAAATCTCCATTTACATTTTTTTTGCTTTGTTTTGTTCTATATTTGTTTGACCAATAGCTTTAATAAATGATTTAGGTGATTGATTACTATTACTGATGTACTGTAACTGCCTCCTTAACAGAGCTTTAGAATACTGTAGTTTTGTTTGTTGATGTCACAGAAGATGGGTTTCATTAGGATGGAGATGGTGGTTTATTCATCTGCTTTCCCTGAACCCACACATAATACCTGGCACCCAATCAGCCCCTTGTCCCTGGGTTGACTGAATTAACAAAGACCTATTACTTAGCTTCTTTAGATCTTAGTTACTTAATCATCACAGAGTAACCAGAAGCACAATGTAAGCATTTCTGAGAATTTAAGCCAAACCTGGAAAATGTTGAATATTTTGCCAAGACGTTTTATGACTTTATTGTTGCCCATCGCTAGTTACCATTTTCAGTTTTGGTATCAGAAGACACACTAAGCTGTTAGGTAGGCAGTGAGTATCCCAGTTTCTACACCACCCAGCAAGTCTACCTTTGGTGACGATCTGTGAGGAGCTGTCATGTAGAAAATGATCGTCTTTTCTTGTGTGGTTTGTAATCATTTATTTTCTTATAATGAGAGCCTTGGTTGTGTCATCTGGTGTAGTGTGAATTTTGATTGCCAGTTGGTTACAAGCCACGGCTCAATCAGTGGAAACCTTTTCCTATCTCTTTCCTTGAAATCTACGTGACTGCCTGCTGTCAGATCAAAGTTATATGGATCCATGACAGACCTGAACAGAACTGACATTCAGTGGAGGTGTGACGGCGTTTGACTGTCATTGATAAGAGATGATTAGTTGCTTTAATTTCCATGGAGGTTGACACATTTCATTATGCAAAATAATAAACACATTTTATATGAATTCCAACGTTCCCCAATTCATGTCATGAGAATACTAAGTAGTTTTACGTGAGCCATGCAGAAGGCAAATAAACTTATAATTTTGCTTGGCATTGAAACATGTAAAATATCATGTAAGAAACGAGTTGCCAGTCCAGGTTTGATGCACGATACTGGATGCTTGGGGCTAGTGCACTGGGACGACCCAGAGGGATGGTATGGGGAGGGAGGAGGGAGGAGGGTTCAGGATGGGGAACACATGTATACCTGTGGCAGATTCATTCTGATATTTGGCAAAACTAATACAATTATGTAAAGTTTAAAAATAAAATAAAATTTAAAAAAATTAAAAAAAAAAAATGTCAGCAATGTCCTCAGGGATCTCCTTTGAAGATGGCAGTATCCTCCCAGGGGAGGATCTAAAGAAACCTTCTGGCCTCTGTCTCTCTTACAAAAACACTGCCTTTCTGATTGGATAGCGGGATAGATTCTCAGATCTATGGTGTTTTAGGCAGAGGCCCAGCTCTGAGGCTGTAGAGACCAGGGACTTTGGTTGTAATAGCAGTAATCTAGGATTTGGGAGAGCTCTGACCCAGTCCCTGCTCTGCCTCTCATCAGCTGTGTGACTTCAGGCAAGTCATTTAATGTCTTAGGACTCTCAGGTTTCAAACATTTTAAAAAAGTGAACATCATAATTCCTTTGAAATTTCATAGCAATTTGTTTGTATCTCTTCTTTGAGAAGAAAAAGGAAGAGATTCTAATATTAATTGAATATCTTCCATTTGTAAACCTGTGCTAAACACTTTCACGTCTTTTGTTGAATCCACCTGACACATAAATGCCATTATCTGTTTATTTAGCAAACAAGGTCACTGGGAATTAGAGTTTAAGTACCTACCCAAGATCAGAGACCTGGTCAGTTAGTAAAGGGGAAATTCAAATCTCAATCCCTTACTATTTCTTAACATATAGCTCTTCACTGTAGTTTCTTAACTCAGGAATATCTCACCTTCTACCTTGCAGTAACTAAGTAGACCATGCCTTCATTCAAAAATCGTCAGTACCAACCAGGCCCAGGTACGGTTGTGGAGACTGAAGACACAGCGTGAAGCAAATCATCAAGTCACAGCTCTCACTGAACTTCTCCACCTCCACCCCACCCGTGGACTGTGAGCAAAATAAAATAACACAAATAAAATACCAAGTAGATTTTAGAGGTTGTTTTTAATGCATAAGGAGTTTTTCCCTGGATTGACTTTGGGTGTTTTTCGGCTAGAAGCCCCTTACTTTTCCTTTTATGTGACTGTAATAGGGTGTCAGAATTAAAGTCTTCATGTTGGGAAGGCAGCAGTAAGTCCAACAGTGAATCTTGCCTTCATTACCAAGGTGATGAAGAATCTAGATTCAGTGACATGACCCACTCATGCCATAAAAGTGGGGGTCATCATGGTAGCTGATTACCACGGTTAAGCCACACATCTGTGGTCAGTCCATTTAATAGGCCCAACATGAAACAGTCAACAGCTGTAATAGGGAACTCCCCTGTCTGACTCGAGTGCTCTGACCCTCTGAAAGCTTATAGAATTCACACCAAACTCTATGGTAACACACATCTAAGAATACAACAGGTTTTGTTTACCAGCAGTTTCTGATCCTCTTGCAAAACTTCTTCTTGGTTAATGAAGCAAACATGAAACTGGATGAAAGGGTAAGGAACCTGGTGCTTCAGGAGTTGGTACATTCTGAACTTCAATGCCTCATGCAGTCAGCTAGGAGGTTTTAGTGAACCTGTTTCCGGTGAGAAACCAGAACATTCTCTCCACCTACACGGAGCTGCTCATCTCAGCTTAGCTTAGCACAGCATAGCTGCTTGGTGGTACTTGAGAAGCAGAGGCTACAGTGACCTTTCTGAACCCTAGTCCCATATCCTTACTCGAGTCCCCTCTGTAGGTTCAGTGCAGCTCTGCAGCTCGGAAGCCACAATGACCCGGGAGGATATGAGGAACACTGACTCTGAGGCTCAGTGGAATCAACGTTAGATCACCCTTGCTTCTTTGACTTTGTGCCAGTTTACTACCCTTCATTCATTCTTCAAGCATTCATGGGTGCCTACTGGGCACTGAATCTGCTTGAGGCAACAAGCCTGGATCCATGACTTCTGAGAGCTTGCATAGCAGTAGGGAGGCCGTGTAAGTAAAGAGGTCATTCCACGTAGTGTGAGTGTGACTGATGCTAAGGCAGAGATAAGCACAGGGTATTGTGGAAACACAGAAGAGAAACTTACCCAGTTTGAACATGGTCAGGACATCTGCTTAAAATAGGTGATAGCTAACCTACTTACTCAATGAAGCTTTATTGAGTGTCCGGCACTCACTATTCAAGGATCTAATGACATAGCAGTAAAATGAACAAGATTGGGTCCCTTGACTTATGGAAAGGAGACATGCTAAGTACGGTCAATGTGAAGGTGATGTTGAGTGCTGTGAAGGCAAATAAAGCAAGAGACAGGGAATGATGGTTCAGGCTTGTGTGGTGCGTAGAGTGGCACATATGTGTTGTGGTAGTAAGCTCAGACTTCTAGAACTTGGAGGTAGTATTTTGAGCAGAGGCCTGAAGAAGGTGAGAAAGCAAGCCAACAAGATATCTAGGCACAGAAAACTGAAAGCATAAGAACCTTGAGACTGTAATTGCTCTGTCAGATGAGCAACAAGAATGACCAAGGGGGAGAAGAGTAAGAAATGAGGTCAGAGACAACCAAGGATTTTGAAAGAAAGGAGTGGAAATGGGAGGCCAGGACACTCTTGGAAGCTGTTGAAGGAAGTCAGGCTTGGCCTCTAGGCATATTCTAGATAATCCTGGATAACCCAGCCAGCACTCAGATCTCATGACTCTGCGTGGCTCCTGCTGCTTCTGGTCAGAGCTGAGGTTTTGCTACCCACCACCCAGTGTACTGCAGCCAGGCCTCTGTTGGGATCAGCGCTCTTCACTGGCCCTCATCGCTGAAACCTCATCTGTCCCCTGGGGCTTTGTTCTTGTGCTCACGTGCCTCAGCTGCAGCTCACTGCCTCACCTAGTCCCAACTCTAAACTCTTCTGCCTTTACCTGAGTCACTTTCTAAGCCCATGTCCCACTCTCCTTGGGGTGGCCCCATGTCTGGGGTCCCAGGCCTTCCCAATGTGAAAGTCTCTGAGCAACCAATTTTGGAGAAGAAAGTCTTAGGTTTTTATATTCTACTTAAAGTCAAAGTACGTTACAGTAAATCCCCTACATATGATGGAGTTCCATTCCAAAAGCACATTCATAAATCCAGTTTGTTCATAAGTCCAGCAAATTTATCTTAGATACTCAACTAACACAATTGGCTATATATATACTGTAAACTGAGAAGGCAATGGCACCCCACTCCAGTACTCTTGCTTGGAAAATTCCATGGACGGAGGAGCCTGTTAGTCTGCAATCCATGGGGTCGCTAAGAATCGGACACGACTGAGTGACTTCACTTTCACTTTCACTTTTTACTTTCATGCGTTGGAGAAGGAAATGGCAGCCCACTCCAGTGTTCTTGCCTGGAGAATCCCAGGGATGGGGGAGCCTGGTGGGCTGCCGTCTATGGGGTCACACAGAGTCGGACATGACTGAAGTGACTTCGCATAGCATATACTGTAATAGGTTTAGAATACTTTTTGCACAAATAATGCATTAAAAATAAACACAAAAAAATAACACATTTTTAATCTCATAGGACCTTGAAAAGTACAGTAGCACAGTACAACAGCTGGTGTACACGGCTGGCATCAAGTGAACAGGCAAGAAGGCCTACTGACTGGAAGAAAGAGAGGACGGGGGAGATGGGAGAGCTGAAGGACCATCAGCAACAAAGATGGGGGGTAGCTGCAATTTCATTTATGTCTGATGCCGATGGAACACACGTTCTCATCTTTGAAAGCTCACAACTTGAAGGTTCCTATAGTAGGGGACCTACTGTATAGACAAAGGTGGTCTTTATTGACACTGCCCATTTCAGAGAACTCTTTTCCTTCTTCCTCCTTCCTCCTGGTCACGGAGTGAAGTGTCCCAGACCAGGGCCCTAGGCTGCCATTGTTTCCAGGTAAGATTTAGAATACCATGTGTTATCCGCTGTTTTTCTCCTTTTATGCACAAGAAATATTTTGCAGAGGGATCTAGGAAAAAATTGAGGTCAGAGTATATTCAAAAGTGTCACTCTTCAAAGATGGATGTTCAAGTATCTAGTTCAGTCAGTTCAGTCACTCAGTCATGTCTGACTCTTTGTGACCCCATGGACTGCAGCACCCCAGGCCTCCCTTTCCATCGCCAACTCCCAGAGTATACCCAAACTCATACCCATTAAGTTGGTGATGCCATCCAACCATCTCATCCTCTGTCGTCCCCTTTTCCTCCCACCTTCAATCTTTCCCAGCATCAGGGTCTTTTCAAATGAGTCAGTTCTTCGCATCAGGCGGCCAAAGTCTTGGAGCTTCAGCTTCAGCCTCAGTCCTTCCAATGAATATTCAGAACTAATTTCCTTTAGGATGGACTGGTTGGATCTCCTTTTAGTCCAATAGACTCTCAGGAGTCTTCTCCAACACCACACCACAATTCTTTGGTGCTCAGCTTTCTTTAGTCCAACTCTTGCATCCATACATGGCTACTGGGAAAACCATAGCTTTGACTAGACAGACCTTTGTTGGCAAAGTAATGTCTCTGCTTTTTAATAATCTGTCTAAGTTGGTCATAACATTTCTTCCAAGGAGCAAGTGTCTTTTAATTTCTTGACTGCAGTCACCATTTGCAGAGACTTTGGAGCACAAAAAAATAAAGATGGCCATTGTTTCCATGGTTTCCCCATCTGTTTGCCATGAAGTGATGTGACCAGATGCCATGATCTTATGTTTCCGAATGTTGAGTTTTAAGTCAACTTTTTCACTCTCCTCTTTCACTTTCATCAAGAGGCTCTTTAGTTCTTCTTTGCTTTCTGCCATAAGGGTGGTGTCATCTGCGTAGCTGAGGTTATTGATATTTCTCCAGGCAATCTTGATTCCAGCTTGTGCTTCATCATCCAGCCCAGCATTTCTTATGATGTACTCTGCATATAAGTTAAATAATCAGGGTGACAATATACAGCTTGATGTACTCCTTTCCCTATATGGAACCAGTCTGTTGTTCCATGTCCTCTTCTAACTGTTGCTTCCTGACCTGCATACAGATTTCTCAAGAGGCAGGTCAGGTGGTCTGGTATTCCCATCTCTTTAAGAATTTCCCTGAGTTTGTTGTGGTCCACACAGTCAAAAGCTTTGGCATAGTCAATAAAGCAGAATTGTCTTGCTTTTTTGATGATCCAATGGATGTTGACGATTTGATCTCTGATTCCTCTGCCTTTTCTAAATCCAGCTTGAACATCTGTCTGGAATTTCATGCTTCACCTACTGTTGAAGCCTGACTTGGAGAATTTTGAGCATCACTTTACTAGTGTGTGGAATGAGTGCAGTTGTGCGATAGTTTGAGCATTCTTTGGCATTGCCTTTCTTTTGCATTGGAATGAAAACTGACCTTTCCAGTCCTGTGGCCACTTCTGAGTTTTCCAAATTTGCTGGCATATTGAGTGCAGCACTTTCACAGCTTGATCTGTTAGGATATGAAATAGCTCAACTGGAATTCCATCACTTCCACTAGCTTTGTTCGTAGTGATGCTTCCTAAGGCCCACTTGACTTCACATCTAAAAGGAAGATATTTTTGAGCACAGAAGTCTCTGCCTTTTGCACACCACAACAACAATGTCTCCTACCCACCCTGTGTACTTTTAAAGCTCCTCACCTGTATCAACTGAATCCATTTGTGGATCTAACTACATTACACTGTGACAGGGCTCTTGAAAACTTCTTGTTAATTCCTTTCCAGGCCAAGATGCTCATCTCAGCAAAAAATTATTCTTTCAACTATCATGCTACTGATAAAGTGAATGAGAAGATGTTAAACATTACTAACCCTTTTATGAAACTTCTAGTTTTTGAATGCCTCTCACATGCTAGCCACTGTTCTAAACACTGTATATACATTATAATATACATTTTCAGGGACTAGCAAAGCAGAGATTATCATCCCCAATTCAAGTGCAAAGCCCCACCATGTCCTGTATGTGTAGATACAAGTGAATAATGTGAGTGGTTAGAGCCAGGATCTGAACCCAATTTGAGTGATTCTAATACTCACTCACTGTTTCTTTAAACAGCTTGAGCAGCTTTATTTCTGCCTACCAGACTGTACAAGAATGTGATCAGTGTGTAATATACAAAAAAACATCCAAAATAGAAGATGTTATCATAATTTGGGCAGGGGCAAGCTGGAGATGATGGGTACAGGGAGGCAGTTGATGAGTGAGTAGGGGGAAGTTCCCAAGCATCCCAGCTCCAAAACCTACCACTACTTATATATTGAGAGGTAGAAGGACTGAGAATTACCTTTGTTCTTCTTAGAAAAACTGATTTCACTGCTTGGTAGCAGCAAATTATTTTAATGTAGATAGTAAAATACATCAAAAGTCTGAACCTCTGCCCAAGCTAGACACTCCTAGTAGGCCAATAGTCGTCAACTGAATGATATTTGAGTCTGACCTGATTAATCCACCATCATATCATGTCCCCAAGCTGACAGACATTTCATAGGAAAGGGAATATGTCTAGAAATCAAGTCTTCTCAGCCCATTTTATCCCATATTGCCATTCACTATTTCCATACAGTCTTACTTCCCATACCCAACTGCTTTCTCATTTTAATATCTTGGAAAACCATTCCCCTTTAGAGTCCCCCCTCAGGGACCCTGTCATTAAGATTACAACATAATTCTATGGTCTTCTCTGATAGCTCAGTTGGTAAAGAATCTGCCTGCAGTGCAGGAGACACTGGTATCTTTCCTGTGTTGGGAAGATCTGCTGGAGAAGGAATAGGCTACCCACTCCAGTATTCTGGGGCTTCCCTTGTGGCTCAGCTGGTAAAGAATCTGCCTGCAATGCGGGATACCTGGGTTCAATCCCTGGGTTGGAAAGATGCCCTGGAGAAGGGAATGGCTATCCACTCCAGTATTCTGGCCTGGAGAATTCCATGGACCATATAGTCCATGGGGTCGCAAAGAGTCAGACACGACTGAGCGACTTTCACTGTCATTAGGATCACAACATAATTCTATAAGCATGCTTTTAGGAAGTTCGTGTCCATAGGGAACTTCATGTGCATATTCCTTTGTTAGGTTGGTTGCAAATATCTGTTGCATCTTAGAAATCATAGGACATTCTGTGTAAGCCAGTAGTTCTGACCCTAAGGTTCTCAAGCCCACTAAACAACTGGAATCTAGTAAAGATAAGGATGGCATGATGATGATAGCTATGATAATGCTGATGATAATAATGAGACTGGTGATAATGACAGAAATAGCACCAAACATTTACTGAATATGCTAGGTATTTCAGTAAGCATTTTACATTCATTATCTTACTCCTCACAGTTTGGTTGAGTTATGTACTCTTAAAAAAAAAAAATATATATATATATATATATATATATATATTTTTTTTTTTTTTGGCTGCACTGGGTCTTAATTGTGGCATGAGTGATCTTCTGTGTGGCATGTGGGCTTCTCTTTAGTTATGACACACGGGCTCTAGAGCACACAGGCTCAGTAGTTACGGTGAGCGAGCTTAGTTGCTCTGTGGCATGTGGGATCTTAGTTCCCTGGCCAGAGATTGAACCCCTGCATTAGAAGGCAGCTTCTTAACCTCTGGACCATGAGAGAAGTCCTGAGTTTTGTACTTTTATTTTTGCCATTGTATAGCTAAGTAAACTAAGGCTTTATAGGGACTCAGTATCTTGTACATACAGCCTCCAACAGACATAGAATGATAGAACCAATCTTCAAACTCAACTCTGCCTAGTATCAAGACTGAGTTCTTAACCAGGCTACTTTCAATATTTCAGAAAGACTAATCCAGTGGAACTTTGGCTGTACAAAAGTCTGTGTGTTCTATAAAAAGAAACTGGTTCCTTTGCTTTTGGCAGGATTTGTATCACCCATTCTGCTAACAATGGTTTGTTCAGCCTGATCAGAAGCTTGTTATGATGGTTCCAGATATATTGACTATAGTTTTTTTTTTTTTCTTAATATGAATCAAATCATCATGTGTTATATGCAGTTGGCTTGGTAGGAAGATTGTTCAGCTCTTGGAATCTGTAGGGGTAAAATAATAAATGTAAACCTTTTATTGATACTGGAGCAGTTGTTGCCTCAGTTCTGAAATGTAATATATTCCAGCCTAAAAAGCCTTAAGTTTATCTCTCCAGTGTGTGAAATTAAATCAATACCTCATTTTATAACTTCTGTTGTATCATAATTTTTTACCTCATGTGTACTTAAAATGCCTTTTGAAAGCATCTAAAACACCACAAGCCTTCTTTTCTTTAACAGCCACATGTGATAAAAAGGAGAGTAGTAAACTTCCCCACCATATGAAATCAAAAGATGTAAATGTGAATGTAGATCTTGGAAAAGATGCTGAGTCAAGGATCAGGCCAGAGCACCAGAGAAAATGCATTAGGTGAAAACCCTGTTTGACCCTGACAGTGTGAAAGTTTTAGAGACGGTAATAGTGAGAAGAACATTTCTGTAATTTTTAAGAACCATGGAACTCCATTGCAAGTGGGAGCTGAAAATATTTTTAGAACTTTGAGGTAGGCTTTGCAGGCCATGAGCAAAACTAACACTTGCTCTGGCCATCAGAAATCATCCAGAAAACATTTCTCCAAGATGACTACTTTAGGGCAGCTATGTTAGAGCCAAAAGGAAGACTCGATTATAATAAGCAAGGTGTGGTCATACAATTATCCTCCTTCCCTGTCCTGGACTGGGGCTCCATCTTGTTAATATCTGTCACTGGTGTCATATTTCCTCCAACACTAGTAATGTGTCCTGACATTCTGTCTCTTCCCACTCTTGCTTTTACATCGAGGTGTAGCTCTGGCATCTTAGCCTTGCTGATTTCTCTCTTCTCACTCCTTTGGCAGTTGGGAAATAATTGCTTTTGTATGTCATTCAAAGTGTTTAATCATTTTTTATTCACTTATTCATCAGTTAATTAGTCCCAAACATCTCTATCTATTAAAATCCAGGCACTGTAATAAGGATAAAGACATAGATCTTTTAAAATAAGGTCTGCACCCACAAAATAGATCTAATAAGAGAGTCAAGGAAGGCATCATCAGTATCCATAGTGTACAGATGAGAAAAGGAAGACTCAAAGGTTTTAAATCACATGTCCTGTTGTGATTTATCATTAGCCAACTCCACCTTTAAATCAAGAGTCACAAACCAACCATTGCTGGGTGAATATTTACCGAATGAACCTAGAATGGAAAGCAAAATATAGCCTTAGCAATAGGCTGGTATGACTCAGAGGATGTCCTCTTCAGGATCTTCTGACCTAGAGATGGCAGGGATAAGTCATGGGTAAATGCTTCTTCTCACTTATTATGTGTGTATTTCCATGACTGAGAAGCAGAAAAGATAGGAGTAGAAAGGAAATTATGGAACTCTACCACTGAGGTGACATGGGGGTGCAGAATATACCTCTTTTTTTTTTTTTTTCCTCTAATTTTATTTTATTTTTAAACTTTACATAATTGTATTAGTTTTGCCAAATATCAAAATGAATCCACCACAGGTATACATGTGCTCCCCATCCCGAACCCTCCTCCCTCCTCCCTCCCCATACCATCCCTCTGGGCCGTCCCAGTGCACCAGCCCCAAGCATCCAGCATCATGCATCGAACCTGGACTGGCAACTCGTTTCCTACATGATATTTTACATGTTTCAATGCCATTCTCCCAAATCTTCCCACCCTCTCCCTCTCCCACAGAGTCCATAAGACTGTTCTATACATCAGTGTCTCTTTTGCTGTCTCGTACACCGGGTTATTGTTACCATCTTTCTAAATTCCATATATATGCGTTAGTATACTGTATTTATGTTTTTCCTTCTGGCTTACTTCACTCTGTATAATAGGCTCCAGTTTCATCCACCTCATTAGAACTGATTCAAATGTATTCTTTTTAATGGCTGAGTAATACTCCATTGTGTATATGTACCACAGCTTTCTTATCCATTCATCTGCTGATGGACATCTAGGTTGCTTCCATGTCTTGGCTATTAATTTTTTACAGTACAGGACTGGAGCATGCCTAGTTGGCTTCACACCATAGTTTTTCCACTTTTAGACCGCTTGAGTAAATGTTTGTCTCTTTGAGCCTGTTTCACAATATGCAAAGTAAACATAGTAACAGAACTCATCTTAGAGAGTTGGTAAGAGTTAAGTGAAGTCACACACACACCGTTTAGAAAATCTAGGAAAACAAGCTGTGTCAGCTGTTATTGCTCCTACTCTCTAGACTCTAGAAGACAGAGAATGTCAAGGGAAGAGAACTGGGTCATATTGGGTTTTGAACTACACATAGGCATGGGCTTGGCCAAAAAGTTTGTTTTGTAAGATGTTATGAAAAACCCAGACTTTTTCAAAAGCATTAGATCTGGTCTTTATTATTTTAAAAAATATTTATTTTAAATTGATTGATGATTACAATATTGGTTTGATTTCTGTCATACATTAACATGAATTAACCATAGGTATACATATGTCCCCTCCCTCTTGAAACTCCCTCCCACTTCCTGCCCATTCCCCCACCCCTAGATTACTACAGAGCCCCCGTTTGAGTTCCCTGAGTCATACAGCAAATTCCCATTGGCCATCTATTTACAAATGTTAGTGTATATGCTTCCATGCTACTCTCTCCATTCGTCTCACCCTCTCCCTCTTCTCCCCCACCCCTATCCATAAGTCTGTTCTCTATGCCTGTGTCACCATTGCTGGCTCTGTGAACAGATTTGTCAGTACCATCTTTCTAGATTCCATATATATGCATTAATAAATTATATTTGTTTTTCTCTTCCTGGCTTACTTCACTCTGTATAATTGGCTCTAGCTTCATCCACCTCATTAGAACTGACTCAGATGTGTTCTTTTTTATGGCTGAGTAATATTCCATTATATATATGTACCACAGTTTCTTTATCCATTCATCTGTCGACAGACATCTAAATTGCTTCCATGTCTTGGCTATTGTAATTAGTGCTTCAGTCAACACTGGAGTACATGTGTCTTTTTCAGTTTTGGTTTCTTCAGGGTATATGCCCAGAAGTGGTATTCTTGGGTCACATGGTGATTTTAGATATGCTCTTTAAATCTGAGCTTCTTCTGCTCAGGCCTCTACTCTTTTTGCTTATTCCTGTTGACCAACAGGAAGTTGCTAATATGCTTGTTTTCTGTGAAGATCTGCTAAGTCACTTCAGTCGTGTTCGACTCTGTGCGACCCCATAGACGGCAGCCCACCAGGCTCCCCGTCCCTGGGATTCTCCAGGCAAGAACACTGGAGTGGGTTGCCATTTTCTTCTCCAATGCACGAAAGTGAAAGTGAAGTCACTCAGTCGTGTCTGACTCTTCGAGACCCCATGGACTGCAGCCTACCAGGCTCTTCCGTCCATGGGATTTTCCAGGCAAGAGTACTGGAGTGGGGTGCCATTGCCTTCTCCGTCTGTGAAGATATCAATAGCTTATTTCTAGGGACCCCAAATCCACTAAAAGTCATCAAGGGAGAAGGCAATGGCAACCCACTCCAGTACTCTTGCCTGGAAAATCCCATGGATGGAGGAGCCTGGTAGGCTGCAATCCAAGGGGTCACTAAGAGTAGGATATGACTGAGCATCTTCACTTTCACTTTTCACTTCTGTGCATTGGAGAAGAAAATGGCAACCCACTCCAGTGTTACTGCCTGGAGAATCCCAGGGACGGGGGAGCCTGGTGGGCTGCCATCTATGGGGTCACACAGGGTCGGACACGACTGAAGTGTTGCAGCAGCAGCAGCAGCAAAAGTCATCAAGAGCTATGATTAAACAGATGCCAGTAGATGATTGAATTAAGACAAAGTTCTCTATACTTTCTGTTGCCCTGACTGCTGCTCACCCCTCATTCACTTTACAGTATTGGTATTTGGAATGTATACATTTCAGCTCTTCCCCTGATTTTCAGCTACCCTCTTCCTATTTTAAGAGAAATTGTAAAATCATTTCTTGTACTGTATCACAGTTTAAATTTATATAATTCAAAATCATATGCCAGATTCTGTCTTAAGCACATCACTAATACAATCTTACTTAATCCTCGCAGCAGTCTTGTGGGATAGCTACTATTATTATTTCCATTTTGCAGATGACAAAACTGTGCTTGCCTGATGTGAGAGATCTAGCACATCAGGTAGTGCTAGTGGTAAGGAACCCGCCTGCCACTGCAGGAGACCTAAGAGATGCAGGTTCAATCCCTGGATTGGGAAGAGCCCCTGGAGGAGGAAATGACAGCCCTCTCCAGTATTCTGGCCTTGGGGAATCCTGTGGACGAGGAGCCTGGCGGGATACAGTCTTGGGTCACAGTGGGTTGGACACAACTGAAGCGACTGAGCATAGCACACAGTATGACCAATCCAGCAGGTTAGAGAGCTGGGGCTTGAGCCCATTTTCTCTGACTTAAGAGCTCATGTTCTTATTAACCACCAAACATTCTGAATTTCCAAGATTTGCTAAAGGTTGCCTTTTTCATACTCTTTCTTAGTAGAGTTCCTTCAGACACTTCTGAAACATCTTTCATTTTCTTCCATCTTTCCTTTAATTCTTCCTCTTGTTCTTTTTCCAACTTTTTTGGCCATCTTTTTCTTCCACTTCTTCCTCCTCATTTTCCTCTTTTTTTTTTTCCTTCTCTACTGTATCATCCTCTTCCTCCTCAAGCAAAAATAATGCTCATACATGATAGAAAGAATTCAGAGTTATGAAGAAGAGACATTTTGAACATGAATGATAGGAAGGGTTTCATGGAAGATGTAGTTTTGAGCTGGGGATTAAATGTTTGGTTGTACTTGGATGCATGGACAAGTTCATGCAAACCACTGCAGAAAGAAGGAATGGTATGAATAGAGGTGTCCTATTGACATTAATGTGGAAGGGTATAGCCAGCATTTTGGTTTGGTTGAAATAAGGAGTGACTGAGAAAAATTATTAGGAACAAGATAATAAGGTGAGGCTAGGTTGAAGGAGCTCAGTATTTCAACATGAGGGATTTGGACTCTACCCTGGGTTGTGGGGAGCCACAGGATATTTTTAAACATGGACACTATGTTTTCAGAGAATTGTTCTTTCTTTAAGAAAAGTGATCTTCTGGCAGCACATAGGATGAATTAGAGGAAAAGCAAACTGGAAGCAAAGTGATAGTTTGGCTCTTGTTGTCAAACTTGGTTTCTGTCAAAACCCAACTGAAGGATGACATTATATCCATAAAGACCAAGGATGTAACCTGAGGAATGTACCTTCAACATCTTAATAGCTGGAATTCTACTCCTTTCTTTACTCTCAATAAAGTGTAGAGAGAGGGATGTAGGCAAGTAAGACTGCTATTATTATGAGGATGTACTTAATTTTTTTTCTAATTTATTTTTAAAATTATGTCCATCTCATTACTCTTTTCCTCATCCAAGTATGACAAAGCCGCATGTCAAAATACCATGATTAAAAGTGACTGGTGTTCATTAGGGTCATGGTAGTGGGGAAGAAAAAGAGGAGGAGGATATAAGAGAAATTATAGAAATATAATTGAAAACAGCTGAAAGCTTATTATGTTTGGGACAAGAAAAGAGGTTTCAAAAAAGCTTTTCGGGATTCAAACTGAGGTAATTGGGTAGATGGTGCTAATGAGAAGTTTGAGAAAACAAAAGTGGAAGTTGAGGAAGGAAATTGTTGAGTCTAATTTTGACAAGGTATGCTAAGTGATTCAGACATAAGCCGCATCTAATATATTCTTATTAAAAAATTAGTGTGGCAAGTATACACTGAGAATTTAAACAAGCTTGCACTTGCTTATCATAAGGTATCTTGTGCTTCCTTCACTAGAAAGCAGTGAAAATAATTAAGAAGCAACTTTTAAGTAAGGATAGTGGATAAGTCAAGAAAAAAGTCACCTTCCCAGATGGCTCTCGTGGTAAAGAACCTGCCTGCCAATGCAAGAGACAAAAGAGACAAGAGCTGCAGCTTTAGTTACTGGGTCAGGAAGATCCCCTGGAGGAAGGCATGGCCACCCACTCCAGTGTTCTTGCCTGGAGTACTCCATGGACAGAGGAGCCTACTGGGCTACTGTCCATAGGGTCGAAAAGAGTCAGACACAACTGAAGCGACTTAGCATGCATGCATACAAGAAAAAAATAGATGGTAATACTCAAGGGGAATAGAGTATGCAAATAATGGGGCCTATACGTCAAATGTAGAATAAAGAATATTCTTGGATACATAAATAATGAGTGTTTAAACCAAAGACAGATAATAGCTAACAGAAGAAGAGAAAAATACTACCGTGCAGTTTGTTTTATAGTATCATAAATTTTAAACTGTCTTTATCCTTTAAGCGTCAAAGACAAAGCAATGGAAGATGGATCTGTGGTACTGTGGAAAGAGGAAAAGCAATTGATTCGAGCCTTTTCTGCAACTTACCGGGTATATAGATTTGGATAAAGTTATCTGATATTTCTGAGAATTCTGAACTGCTACTATTACTGAAAGTGAAAGTGAAGTTGCTCAGTCGTGTCTGACTCTTTGTGACCCAGTGGACTGTAGCCCACCATGCTTCTCTGTCCATGGGATTTTCCAGGCAAGAATACCGGAGTGGGTTGCCA
Source organism: Bos javanicus (assembly GCF_032452875.1). Taxonomy (NCBI): domain Eukaryota; kingdom Metazoa; phylum Chordata; class Mammalia; order Artiodactyla; family Bovidae; genus Bos; species Bos javanicus. The sequence goes on from NC_083896.1 coordinate 11,310,053, forward strand.
TTTCCTTCTCCAGAGGATCTTCCCAACCCAGGGATGGAACCCAGGTCTCCCGCATTGTAAGCAAGACGCTTTACTGTCTGAGCCACCAGGGAAGTCCTACTATTACTGGACGTTTGAGCAATTATGGCAGACCAGGTCTCATCTTTGCATATCCCAGTTAATATACCTTAGACAAGTACTCTTGAAGAATAGGAAGCATATCTTTATTCCTTACGTTATAATTTAGTTTATTGGGTCATAACTATAAATAACAACATTAAATATACATTTAGTGTAAAATTATAGTTTATTTGCATCTCAGATAATCTACAGTACTTGTTACTTCCACCAACCCTGTCATTATTTATTCTTCTTCACCTTTAGAACAGGTTCCCACCAGTGTCCAGTCCCTTTAATGTATCCAAAGTGAAGCCCTCTTTCATGTAATCACCACTCCGTTGTATTCCAGCTCACTTTCTGGCTCAGAGGCAGTGAGACAGTGATGGGCAAGTAGAGAAAGCTGTCTTCCAAGTGTTGTTGATCATGGGGAACTGAGGAGTTCTGGTCACACACAGAAGAGCAGTTAAGATGGAAATCCATCCAAGTCTGTGGGCCAAGGAACGAGGTCCTTCTATAGACAAGTCCCAGTCCAGAAAACCCATCAGTTCAGTTCAGTCATTTAGTTGTGTTCAGCTCTTTGTGACCTCATAGACTGCAGCATGCCAGCCTCCCTGTCCATCACCAACTCCTGGACCTTGCTCAAACTCAAGTCCATTGAGTCAGTGATGCTATCCAACCATCTCATCCTCTGTCATCCCCTACTCCTCCCGCCTTCAATCTTTCCCAGCATCAGGGTCTTTTCTAATGAATCAGCTCTTCACATCAGGTGGCCTAAGTACTGGAGCTTCAGCTTCAGCATCAGTCCTTCCAATGAATATTCAGGATTGATTTCCTTTAGGATGGACTGGTTGGATCTCCTTGCAGTCCAAGGGACTCTCAAGAGTCTTCTCCTGCACCACAGTTCAAAACCCCTCTAAGCTACAGTAAAGAGACTAAAGACTGACAAGGCTCTAAGGTTTCATTAGCACAGCTCCCATGCAGCTCCCATCCTGGCTTTGACCACAGCCGTCAACAAGGCTCCCCTCAACTTTGACCAGATCTGGAGGTCATTCCCATCGACACTCTACTTGTAATACCCTGCCAGATCCCAGGCGTCTTCTCTAGTAAAGTCCCTGAATGCTTCTAGTGAGGCCTCTTTCTATCTCTGATTCTCCTTCCAGTTCCATTGCTACAGTGTAACTCTTTGTAGAAGTTCCCTTTGTTCCCTGGTTTTGCCTTTCAATAGCTTATTTTGTAATTCCAAAGACTGAACTCTGGGTCAATCTGTCTTTCTGTTTTGGTTTCTTGGATTTAGCAGACAGCTTGGAGGGTCCTTTTATGAAAGTGAGGGAAAGAGACCACAAATATAAATATAGCATTATTTGATACCTATGGATTTATTTAGTTTTTTCTCTGCTATTCAAATTTAATTCTAATTTGGTTTAATTCTGCATCTCCAGCTACATCTGCCAATAATCCCTTTTCTCCAGCGAAATGAGATTATCTTCCTGGAACATACTATGCCTTTTTTTTTTTTTTGCCTCTATGCTTGCTCATTTGGAATATATTCTCACTTCTCCCAGATAGTTGGTTAACTCTCCTTTATCTCAGCCTGTTGAAATCCTCCCATCTATTTTTCAATGCCATTTTAATGGTAGCTTCTCTATGGAGCCTTTCCTCATTCTCCATGTCCTTTATTGAATCCCAATGGTTTTCTTCAATTCTCCTCTGGCCCAATATCTCACTATATGTATCTCTGTAGTTCTCTTAATATTCTTACCAGCACTGCATCAGAATCTTACTGTATTTCACAGTATCTTGCAGATGTTATAATCGGAGAATTTGAATTGAAAAACTTTCCAAAAATACCTACAGTATTAGGCTGTGCTGAAGTGAGTAAGCTTTATATTACTTTAGAAATGTGATAACAAAAATGCGTGTAAACTATTCTACCTACTGATTGTCAGCTGTATATCCAAAGACAGTTTTTGTCCCTTTGTTTATTGGTGGGATTGTGATGATAATAATGCTAATTATTCTGCAAATATAATCACAGTGACTAAATTTTATTGAGTATTTTACTTATACTGGGCAATATCCTAAGTATTTTAAAATAAACAGTAATTTTATAAGCACTGAGTTTGTGGTTTATCTTGGGTTACTTAGATGAATTTTATTGCCTTTGGAAACCATATATTTAAGAACCAAGAAAAATAATAACTTTCAGACAAATTCAGAATCTGAAAAGAAATACTAAATTGCTATCGATTAACCATTAAGAACATTTTCCCAATGTTTTTCTTGCATTTTCTGGTTGCCTAAGCAACTCGGTAGATGAAGTCAGATATGACAGCTGGATATTTCTTCTGAAGCCAAAACTTTCTGTATAATTTGCCCTACTATACTAACTCCCAATTTGAGTGTGTCGATTTCTTATATTGATTTTTCTTGGCTTTTCCAAGTCAGACAGAGAAGAATCTACGTTCTGCTTATGGAAGGATGTCTTAATTGTACTACGTCATCAGTTTAGGATGAGGCATGTTTTTCATTGCTGTGAACTTACTGAGAATACAGTCTTGCTTATCTTTTTATGTTCAGTGTTTCATAGCATGTACCAAATAACTGCTGAATAAGATATTGAATGGATAGAAAGATGTTTCTGTACTTTACCTTGAAGCTTCTGACTTAAATATATATATTTATTTATTTATTTTGACCGTGCTGGGTCTTCACTGTTGCATGCGGGTTTTCTCTAGTTGTGGTGAGTGAGGGCTACTCTCTAGGTGCAGAACATGGGCTTCTCATTGCAGTGGCTTCTCTTGCTGCAGAGCCCAGGCTCAGTGGTTGTGGCACACAGGCTTCATTGCTCCATGGTATGTGGAATCTTCCCAGACCAGGGATCAAACCCGTGTCCCCTGCATTGCCAGGCAGATTCTTAACCACTGGACCACCAGGAAAGTCCTTCTGATTTTTTTAAGCCAGTGATAATGAGATTCCTTAGTGGCGGATGTTGCTCCATTATTCATAGGATACTGTCCTGCCTTAGCTCAAAGAACTTTCTACCTTTCTTCTGTCTCTAGGAATGAAAACTGTTATTTCAGGCAGATTTTTGCACCTGTTTTTTAATAGATAGAGTTCATCTTATTTTTAATATTGACATATAATCAACATAGTGATTCACACCACCTTGAAATTTGGGGACTTAATCTTGCTGTACTCCTAGGAGGGACCTATCAAAAAGCAGATTCAGAAAGCTTATTTGGTAATCACCTTGAAAAGGCTGCTCTGATATTGAATAGTTTGTTCAGAGGAGAAAAAAGGAAACATCATATATTGATTTTGGCCAATCTTCACTGGAACTCACTGAATTTGGGTTTAACCTTAGTTGGGATGAATGATCTAATGAAGCAGAGTCTTCCAAATCCTAGTTGTTTAAGCCTTGCTGAAGATCTGTTAGAAGGCCTACTCACAGGTAACACATGTGTCAGTCAATAGCTTATTGAGATCTACTTCTTGTAGAGGAATAGGGAAGAAATGGCAAATAGAGTGGTGTTACCTGACTTGTCCCTCTATATCGTTTACCCTTTTGTAGTTAGAATCAGTCACATGGCTAGTTCTAGATTGTGGGAAAAGTGGTATGTGTCATGCCCAGCCCTAAGTAATATCAGTGCATCTCTCCTCTAGTATATTTTTGCCCTGACACAGACATGATGTAGTAACAGAATATGGAGTCTGGGCTTCCCTGGTGGCTCAGACAATAAAGAGTCTGCCTGCAATGCAGGAGACCTGGGTTCGATTTCTAGGTTGGGAAGATCCCGAGAAGGAAATGACACCCTGTTCCAGTATTCTTGCCTGGAAAATCCTGTGGACAGAGGAGCCTGGCAAGCTACAGTCCATGGGATTGTGAAGAGTTGGACACAGCTGAGCGACTAACACTTTTACTTCACTTTCATTCTAAATAGATCCCTGAGTGGGTATGTAGAACAGTGTGCCCTGCTGACCTGCAATGATGTAGTATGAGTGAGAAATAAGCTTAATTTTATTAAGCTACTGAGATTTACTGTATTCCTACAATAAACCTAACCTATCCTGACTAACACAGAGGGGGAAGGACAAGAATTAATATTGACTGAGCACCCACTATGCTTCTACACTGTGCTAGGAACTTCATATGATCTCTTGTTTCTGTTGTTGTTTATTTTCCACAAAATCTCTGTGAGGTAGTTAATTACAGTCTCCACTTAATGGATGAATACATTGAGGCTCTAAGATTTGATAACCTTGTGGATAGCAAAAGGCAGAGACAATCTGTCAACAAATTTGTTTGAGTCTGAGCCCATGGGGTTTCTCTTAACCCTACCTTGTTTCAGTGACACCATGTTGACTTTCATTAGCGTGTATTTGCTAACTTTTAAGGTGAATAGACATTTTCAGCAAGCACAGGTGGGGTCTTCAAAGTCTCTTTATCCCTACAGAGGGAGCCGGGAAAGTAGGGTGTGGTATGAGTTTAGGGCATCACCTAAAATGAGATCCAAATGCCCTGCAAGCATGAGCAAGGGCTAATTCTGTGATCCAGACTATAGTCCTTTGGGTATAGAAATTGTTGTCCAAAGAATCTAGCCCAACAATCAAAGTTAGAACTAAGGCTCTAAGACCAGAGCCAAAGCAGTCAGGGTTGGGGTACCATGAGGCACTGAGAAATACAGAGCAAAGTAACATGGACAGCTGTGTTCACAGTTGCTTCTACTCTGCCTCTTCTGTCTTAAGGCAGAAATATTACAGCTCTGACTTCTGATAGCCGTACATATTGCCTACTTATTTAAGAAAAATCATTATTGATATAGAGTCAGGGTAAGCCATTTTGGAATGAGTTAAGCATATTCGTGTCACAACACATATTCAGTTATCATCCTTTAGAGTTATTTGGGTGTTTCTTGCAAGTTATTGCATATGACTCACCTTGGCTCCATAGGAATTATGTTATTTAGTCTCATTATGGGGTATTGTTCATTCTTACTAATGAATAAAATGAAAAATAGAGGTATTATGTACTCAAAGTATATCAAATTAAGTTCCATAGAGAGAGGGTAAACAGGGACATGTTTACCAGATCACTGCATGTAGGAGATAGGCTCCTCTTGTAGCCGAATAACAAGCATCCAATAAAATCCTTTACTGTGTATAATGCCTCCTGGCTTTAGAGTTAGAATAACTGGGTTAAAATTCTGGCTTCATATAAGCTGCACAATGACATTACTTAAGTAAGCCACTCCTCTAGAAAGTAAGTATAGATCAATATACCTTATTATCATGTAAGAGAATTATAGAGTAGAATAAGTATAAAAGATGCTTGCTTCTTGGAAAGAAAGCTATGACAAACCTAGACAACATATTGAAAAGCAAAGACATCATTTTACAGACAAAGGTCTGTATAATCAAAGCTATGGTTTTTCCAGTAGTCATGTACAGATGTGAGAGTTGGACCATAAAGAAGGCTGAGCGCTAAAAACTTGATGCTTTCAAATTGAGGTGCTAGAGAAGACTTTTGAGAGTCCCTTGGACAGCAAGGGGATCAAACCAGTCAATCCTAAAGGAAATCAACCCTGAAATATTCATTGGAAGGACTGGTGCTGAAGCTCCAATACTTTGGCCACTGATGAGAAGAGCTGACTCACTGGAAAAGACTATGATGCTGGGAAAGACTGAAGACAAATGAGAAGCAGGTGACAGAGGATGAGAAGGTTAGATGGTATCACCAACTCAATGGAGATGAATTTGAGCAAACTCCAGGAGACAGTGAAGGACAGGGAGGCCTAGCATGCTCCAGTTCATGAGATCACAAAGGGTCAGACATGACAGCGACTGAACAAGAACAACATATAAAAGCACATATGACCTGGTGTATTATAGGGATTCAGCCCTTTACATACATGGAATGTATTATCCTAGTAGGATGTTCAAGTTTAAAACATCAATGACTATTGTTGATGCCTCTAATAAACAAGAGTGGGCATAGCTTAAATATTGCATAAAGAGCCACCTGGCTCTTTCAAAAAATCTTCAAAAGGGGAGAGTTATCTTGGTGAACTCATCCAGGATCAAGTTTTGTTTTGTGAGCCCCAGAATTCTAACTTGGCAGAATTATAGCCAATCAACCCCAGAATTCCTGATTCATATTAAGAAAGCTCATAAGTTACTGTTGGAGATGAATAGATCGTTATTGGAGTCTGTTCATTTCAATGATGAAAAGTTTCTAAGCTGACTAAATGACCACGTACTTGAATGAGTTCTTTATCTGTTGGTACGAAATTGCAAGTGGGGGTGGGGTGTGTGGGGCAAATGATAACCCTAAGCTTACCTGGGTCTAAATAGGCTAGCCTGTGCTGGAAGAGGGGGCTTCCCAGGTGGCTCAGTGGTAAAAAAATCTGCTGCCAATGCAGGAGACGTGAGTTTGACCCCTGATTTGGGAAGATCCCCTGGAGAAGGAAATGGCAACTCATTCCCGTATGCTTGCCTGGGAAATCCCACGAACAGAGAAGCCTGGCAGGCTATAGTCCATGGGGTCACAAAAGAGTCAGACATGACTTAGTGACTAAACAACAACAGAGATAGCCACGGAATCTCAGTGTCTCATTTGTCTCCCAAATTCACATTTCATAATGGCGAATGGTGTGATATTTGGCTCTTAACATCCTTACCCAGAAACCCAGGATGACAGATGCCCCACTTTATGAAGCTGCTGTAGCAAAAGGGAAAGAATAATAAGGATTGTTCACTTGTTTTAAAAATGAAAAAAATGACACATCACCTCAACAGTGGAATGGCATATTTCATGGGCCAAAGTAAATCAATATGCTAATACTTAAGTTTAATTCACTCTGGACAGCTAAGGAGGCTGGAATTGCTTTCTGTATAGTCATTCTGACACAAAAGGGTGGAAAAGCACATGTTAAGTAAGAAGAGTCCCTGATGCCCTCACCCCCATATTCATAACTATATTTTCCAATAATTTGAAACAGATGTGTCATTCTGAAGTTATTCAAAATCTTTTAGAAGCACATTGTGGAAGGGGGAGAGAAGAAAGAGCAGTTAGGTCCCCATGAACTGTGAGATGAAGAAAATAAGATTAACCTCAGAGTTCACTTATAAAATCAAGCCTTATTAGATCTAGATATGTGGGTTATCTGAGAGAGACTAGAGGTCTCCCATCAGCAAGACATGAAGGTCATCCAAATGAGTGAATTCAGTTCAGTTCATTGTAGTCGCTCAGTCGTGTCCGACTCTGCGACCCCATGAATCGCAGCACACCAGGCCTGGATGCAAATAAAATTATATCTATAAGAATGAGGTTGATCAGTCGGTGAAGTGGAAATAGTCAGTGAGGCAAAGCTTGGCAGTTCACATCCTAGTTCTCTTCCTGGGAGAAGATGCTCTGCCAGTAGAACTTTATGAGGGCGTAAGGCATCTGTCAATTACACCTTTATGTGGCTGGAGGGATAGCAGACTTATGAGCATTATGGCATTAAAGATTCAAAATTCAGAAGGAAACCACCCTTGGTGAACCTACCTCCTCTACCAAGCATGCTCTCTAATATCCAACACCTCCCCACATACTTTCGGGTACATGAGATGATTGTACTTTGAATAATTCTACATTTGTCAACTGCAATCAATGTCTTTCTTTTCTGTGAAAATGTTTTAACCAATAGTTTCCTCATCAGAAGGGCAATTTGTTTATCTAACTTTTTGTTACCTAGTGGGCATTCATTTCATTCTTTATCATGCTTTCATACATTCATCAGACTTTAGATCACTTACTATGTTCAAAGCCATATGTTTTGGGAAATAAGATGGGGAAAAAGATAAGATTGCCTTCAAAAGACTTCATTTTTGGGGAGAGACAGAAAAAAAAAACAAAAAAAAACCAGAGGCCTGAATGATTAGAAGTATTGAATAAAAGCAAGAAGAGTGCTTTGTGCTGAAATTCAGAACCAGCCAACTTGAGGGATTCACAATTTTTAACCATCCTGTTAGATGTATTGTTCCAAGTTTACAAAGGACTTTCTAATACGTCATCTCATGTAATCCTGTAAACAGTTCTGTGGAAGGTAGCTTTACCCTCTTTTATGGATGAGTCAATACAAGTGTACTGAAGTTAAGCAACTTGTTCAAAGCTCATTATTATTAACTGACATAATCTACTTTTTCTGATATGCTATAGGCTTATTTTAAATCCTGTTTGCCTACAGCATTTTTGACCCTGAATTCCTAACCAGTGCTGTTGCCTGTATCATTTGGCACTGTCCATTATGGGGAGACCCAAGATGTCCTGGTTTGGTGAAAGTTAACTTTCATGAGGCTGTGTTATAGGGCATAAGATATGCATTGGGGACCAACACTGGTTTGGATGTAACCACTTAAAATTTGTTTTTCATATGAGTTACACGCGTGTTTATTCTTCTGTTTGTCATGTAAAGAACATGATTTTCTTTTGAAATTCTCTTTCCAGAAACATAGGTTGCTTGCATTATCTATACAAATGAATTTTTCCACATTTCCTTGCTAACCTCATAGAGAAAAATTGGAAGAATGCTAGAAATGGATTTCTTATGTAAATAAAAGTGAAGACATATTTAATGGGATGGAAAAGTTTTCTTAAGTTAAAAAGACTGAAATAAAGATATAAGAGAAGGCTGCCGAATACTCACTTAAAACTTCAGGGACAAAACCTTGATGAGTTCTTATCCTGAGTTACCTAGAAAAAAATTCAATAAACGTGTTTTGAGTGCTCCTGTTACCCCATACTAAGTTAGAGAAGGAAGTTACTATAAGCCATGCTCCTCAGTCTCAAAGACCTTGGAGTTTCATTGAGGGGGAGGGAGGCAGAAAGATACAGAATTTCAAAGTAAGAGAGGAAATGCTTGAACTGCCTGGTGATCTGTGAGTCGAGAGCGCAGAGTTAGAGATCGGGTATTCGAAGAGTGGACTAAAATCTGAAAGTAGTTTCAGAAACGACTGGCCTCTACAGGAAGCTGCTTCTGAACTAATACCTAGAGACTGGGCACAGGCTATCCAGAAAGAAGAACAAAGAACAGTCTGGGTTAAAGTAATGTTTACCACCATCAGTTGAGTAACTCTGTGCTTTGTGCATGGCACTGATGCCGGGAGCCAGCGTGAGGAGCTCTGCCCGTGGCAAAGATCATGAGGAAGGAGGCTCGACATACGCAAAGGCGGGATCGAGCCTCAGGAGTCCCCCTGGAAATTCTCGAGCATCTACCCCCAAAACCAGAGTCTGCCTGCTTTACTACTTTGTGCTCTCACCTACACCTCTGACTTTACGGGGGGCTGTCCCCCACCACCTCTCTCTGAAAAAGAGTTAACTTACAGCTCCAGTTAATAATAATTCCTGGGCGTGACAGGAATGTTTAAACCTACAAACTCCTCTGAAGGCTCTCTAGCCTGCCTGACAGGCGTGTCCGGCCACATGTGATTGCTCACAGCCTCCCAACCCTGAGAGGCACAAGAGGCTTTAAACCTTCTAAAAACAGGTTCTTTAGAGAAGTTAGAAAGCTATTAGTATAGTATAATGGGCTGATTAGAAATTGTATTGGTGAAGGGTTTTTCATTTGTTGAGCCAATGTTTGCTGCTAAGTCTTCACATCCCCTGCCCTTATACACATTAATGAATATATAGAAGAAATAGGTATTAACCTTTGCTATTAATCACGTTATACCTTAGGCTAAGCAAATTCTTTCCTTAATTAAAACCCACTACACCCTCACCCTATAGGAATGTAACTTTATCTGGTACCTTCGGAAGGTGGCGTCTGTTTCAAGAATAATCACCCCTGGAGAAATAAGTGTTCTGGTTGACTGACCGCTGTCATAAGGAGAGGGTCATAAATTGTCAGCAGGCCCCTGGCCAGAAGATGATGTAACACCTCTAAGACCTCTGTATACATTTGTATGAAGCACCTGACTTTAATAAAAGTCAGGACTGCTGACCCCGCGTGACTTTTGTATAACATCTCAGTGTATAAAAACAGACCCTGGAAAAATAAAAAATGGGATCAGTTCCTCGGAAGACTGGTCTCCCCATGTCGTTCTTTCTCTCACCTTCTGGCTGAATTCCCATCTGAAACGTGGAGGCTCGTCAAGCCTACTAATTATGCCTGGGCTTCTAAGATCTGACCGGGGAGGCCTTAGTGTCTCCTCTCCTTCGGGAGAACGGGAGGACGCCTGCGGCCTACGTAGGTGATGTAAATTCCTTGCCTTGGAATTTTATTAGCTTTCCACGTAAACCAAGTTATTCAGCCTCTTTTCTCCACTGAATTTCCCTGCTGAGCTATCCTCATTCTATTACTCTTTATATCTCTAATTAATATTTAATTAAAGCTATCGTATCCTGATTGCCGAAGCCGTCTCCCCTTCGAATTCCCTGGATCCACCGGGGCTGGACCCCGGCACATTATGATGACCTTTAGTGTAAATTATATTGTGAAATTCTCTCAACTACTCTGAGAGATGGGTAATATTTGCAAAAACATGATGGGAGAAAAGTGTGTGAAATTTTCCTCTAACGGCCAGATAATTCTAAGTAGAAGTCTCTGGGTGAAAGAAGATGCGATTGAACAGATACAGTGATGTAGAGTTAAAAAATAATTGGGAATAAGACAAGAAAATACATGATACAGTGTATGAAAATGAATGAAGTTAAGAAAAGATACAAAAAAAAAAAAAAAAGAAAAGATACAGAAAAAGAAACAGGCAATTAGAAATCCAAATATAGTAAAAATCTAAGTGACAGTCAAAAATTAATAATAATGACTACTGCTTACTGAATGTTAACCATATTCCAGTCCTTATTCTATGTGCATGCTAAGTCGCTTCAGTTGTGTCCGACTCTTTGCAATCCTCCAGGCTCCTCTGCCCATGGAATTCTCCAGGCAAGAATACTGGAGTGGGTTGCCATGCCCTTCTCCAGGGAATCTTCCTGACCCAGGTATTGAACTCATGAGGTTCTTACATCTCCTGCACTGGCAGACTGGTTCTTTACCACTAGCACCACCTGGAGAGCCAATTCCAAGTATTTTCTTTCTTTTGATCCTGAGAACAATCCTATGAGGCAGTTCTTATTCTCTTTATTTATGTATGAGAATCCTGATTAGGCAATACGGATAGGTGAATATTTCCATCACATAATAAGAAGCAGAGCTGAGTTTTGAACCCAGACATGCTGATCCCAGAGCCCAGGCACTTAATCGCTGTTTCTTTGAACCCGTTGGATACCAGCGATACGATTGGCACAGTATATAGCTTTCTTTTGTAACATTATATTTTAGTCATATCTTCCTGAGACTAGACCCTATTTGCTATAAAGGAATTATTATCAGGCCCTGCACCTCTCATCTGATTTGGGAAGCATTTTTTCCCCCCAGCAAAGATGTCTAATCTCATCCAGTGACTTTCTCAGTGGTGTAACTGTCAGGAAATAAACAGCTTTATGCCCAGAACATGGGAGTTAATTATAGTTCCATGCAGACTGACAGGTTTCACCAGCCATGGAGCAAACATCACTAACTCTTTTGCTTTTGTGGATAAAACAAGGCGATATAAGGATAGCTAAAGAGTCATGGGTACAGGAAACAACTTAAACACTTCAGGGTTTTCATGATTTTTTAAAAGAAATCATAATCATAGATTTCCATATTTATATAAAGTTGTTAAGGAGTATAATTAAGGCTCATTTAAAATCATTTTCATTCTGTGCATTGTGTCCATGAAATAATATATAAGTTGGGAAGAGTATAAGCAAAACATCTCTTAAGAGTCTGAACTCTTTTTTGAAATCTACATATTTAAGAAACAAGGGAAATGAAGTTCTGAGATTCTCGCAGAGAAATGAAAAAAGGAGGACAGATTATGATAGCAAACTGCTATTTTTGTCCCTTAAGTGCCAAAAGAGTTTCCCCTTAAGATAAATAATTGTTTCTTTTTATGGCCATTATGGCATAGAACTTTCATTTGATTATACTTTTAGTGTGTTGAGTTGTACTAATGTGAATGCATTTAAACTGTGCCTTCCATTCTATTATATTGAAGTTCCAAAGTAATTTGTAAAGTTTAAATTTACCACTGGCATCAATTAAAAACATTTTTCTACCACCTCTCTTTGGTTAGCATATGTTCCCTCTGTGTTTCCTTTGTGTGTGTCCCGCTTCTGCACCATAATATATAGCACCTATTTAAGCTTAGTTTGAATTTGTAAGGCATTATATTTCAGAAAACCTTAAGGACAAATTATCCATCTGTTAGACTTGGAGTTCCTCATAGGAAGAAACTGTATTATCTACAGATTTTATTTCCAGGACATAGTAGGCCTTCAAAACATATACTTAAGGAATAAAGGAATTGATCGATTGGAAAGAAATATGATTTTTAATTGAATTAAATTGTAGATAAACAAGAGTTGTGTAGAATAAAGGGAAGAAAATTGTTATGTTAGAAAAGCTAGAACAGAGAGATCTTACGCCCCCATCTGAGAACTCACTGTGGCATCTCTTGACTCAAACCTGAGAAAAATATTGCAAATTTATCCTAATTAAGGACATTTATCTAGTTTAGTTAGTGGTGAAACAACTTACAGCAAAAATGAAATAATTATTTCCCAAGAACAATCTCAAGTTTAGTTGTTTTCTTAAAATGTTGTTGTTTTCTTACAACAATTATGTATCTATTGAGCAAAAGGTGGTTATGGGTATTTGACTGAGTGATATTTGGTTCTTAGAATTATCAGTCATTATTGAAGAAGATACTTTTTCCTTTCTTAGAAGGAAACAAATAACCTTTTCCAGCAAGACTGTCCTTTTAGGTAGCATAGACTTTTTTATTTCTTAGAAGTATAATAAATAAAGAGCAGTGATTCACCAGGATGCAAAGAATTCAACAACTCTGTCTGTTGAAACTCTTCATCTGAATATGCCAAGGCACCTAAGCCAGTTATTCAGATTGTGTTATTAAGCAAAGCAGATGCCATACACAGGTCACCTTTTATAAGCTAAAGAGTAAAGTTTGGAGATCAAATATTTCTGGGTTCAAATTTAGCCTGGTCTTTCACTAGCTTAGTCCATTTTTAATCTTTGCATTGAGAAAAAGAATGCAATTGTAGTTTTGAGGGTATTCGTTCTAACTAGGTCACTCACATGGTTCTGAAAGATTTTTGAATAGGTCATTTAATTCCTCTGGATGGTTTCCTTCTTTATTATTAAAATTATATTACAACTGAGATAGAATTTTCAGTCTTAAGGATTGGTCCTAAGGCAAACTATGCAGAGATTCATGCATGTGGGTGTTTGTATGCAATGCTGTTTACACTAGACAAGAAAATTTAAAAGACTTGGATGTCTAACAATAGGAAATGAGTTGAGTTGTAGTATAGTCATACATGAGAATTATACGCTGCCAATGAAAATGTTGAGAGATGTACTTTAATTAGGATATGCTATCATATGGAAAAAGAGCAGGTGACAAAGAAAAATGCATACCATGATTTCATTTTTTAAAACTATAATTGAGCAATATGGACAAAAAATCATTTATGGTGTGATATATTCCAAACACTATTGTCAGTCTTTTACATGTATCGTTTCATTTATAAAACCACTCTAACACGCCTTCTTATTAATACCATTTGTACATTAGCCCTGAAGCACTAGGAGGTGACATAACTTGCCCAAAGGCACAGAGTCAGTGGTTCCAGTACTCGAACCCGAGTCCACATTCTTTGCTGTTTTTCAGTCACCAAGTTGTGTCCGACTCTTTGTGATCCCGCGAGCTGCAGCATACCCGGCCTCCCTGTCCCTCCCCATCTCGCCGAGTTTGCCCAAGCCATATTCTTTACCGCTGTGATGTTCCTACCACTTCCTCCTTAAACATCTATAATAATGAGCAGTACAATATTAATAGCAGCCATTTATTAATCACTTTTATTCCATATGTGGAGACTTACAGATGGCACATTACTCCAGAGCGTGTATCTGTATCTTGTTCCTGTCACTTACTGTGTGACTGAAGTTGCTTATCTTCTCTAGATCTCAGGGTCCTCAGGATTAAAACAGGGTTCATATTGAAGGATAGTTTCTATGTGTGTTAACCATGTAAATACTTGTATATTACTTCAAATGGTGCTTGGAACATGAAACATATTCTTTTAAATGTTAATGCTACTAAATCTAACACAGGACTAAGACAGGGTAGAATCTGAGTTTGAAACTTGGTTTAGCTCCAATACAAATTCTCTCATCTATATATTGATTCATCTAGAACTATGGTGGTTTCCCTGACTGAGCTCTGCAATACTCGTATTTTCCCAAGATTACAAGTAATTTAAATCACCTTTAAATTCTCCTCCACTGAAGGGCTAGAGAAAGTTGTTTGAATAGGATTTCATGTGAAATAAAACAAATAAAACAAAACTGCCGTATGTAGTTGCACACTAATCCCTAGAGAATTTATAAGTACTTTACTCGGAGTTATTTGCAGAGCTTTCGCATCCTAGGAATAGTGTTTTCAGTGGTTTCATGGAGAGTCGTCATCATTTATAAGAAAAGGACCAAAAAAATACATTGGTCATAAAAGTTATGATCATCCCCAGCCTATAATCAGAAGCCTACCTTATTTTTATGTTGAGCTTCTTTTCTTCATTCAGCAAACATTTGTTGAGGGCCCCACTGTGTTCCAGGCATGGTTCTAGGGTCTGTCTGCTCGTATTTCCTGTTCTTTACCCAATGATGACTATATTCATTATCTGCTATGCCTAAGAAATTACCTTAAACCTTAATGACTTGAACCAGTGTCACTCCTGGTTTTTATTAATATCTCATAGGTTCTATGACCAGAAATTCATATAGTACACAACAAGGATGATATGTCTCTGGTCCATATGTCTGGATTCTCAACTGAGAGACTCACAGGGACTGGAACCATACAAAGTTTCAACACTTACATTTGACAATAAATGCTGGCTGTCTGCCACCTTCTTTATTGTGGTTATATAACCTGTAACATCTACATAAGGCCTAGACTCACTCACAACATAAAGGATGAGTTCCAAGGCAAGCATCCCAAGGGAGAGTGCCAGGCAGACGGGGTATCCTTTTTATGACCTAGCCTCAGAAATCACATTGGAGAAAGAACTGGCAACCCAACTCCAGTGTTCTTGCCTGGAAAATCCCAGGGATGGGGAAGCTTGGTGGGCTGCCGTCTATGGGGTCACACAGAGTCAGACACAACTGAAGTGACTTAGCAGCAGAAATCACATATCGCACACGTTTAAGGTGTTTTTCTTTAAAATGAGAACATCGGTAAACTAAAACTCTTTACACGTGTTACTTGTTACTGGTGTTCAGTGTGGTTGAATGCCAAGACTTTTCAGTGTTTATGGACAATTCTTTAACTTCTCTGATTTCAGAGTTTTTTACTCCTTAAAATGGGAGTGATGAGAATTACGCCATAGATAATATAGTTACATTAAATGATGAAAAAGTGAAAACTTTGTTTTAAAAAGTGAAATGATATTTATAGCATTTGCAATGTTTTTATTTTATATTACAAGTTTTAAAATGTTCCTCAGAACTTTATTCTAGAGAAATAATTTCCATATGTGCCATATTTTGATCCACATACTATTCATTTGGGAAGGTCTTAGAGTCAGTTATATGGGGATTTGAACTCCTTTATTAGCTATGCAATTTTGGGCAACTTTCTTAACCTCTCTGGAATACGGTGTGCTGCTGCTGCGGTATAGCCACCTATAAAAGAGGAAGTGACTATTCTCAGAGCTGAGGTGACAATAACCAGTCAATAATTTTAGTCCTTGTAATTTGAAGTAAAGGGCACACAAAGAATGACGTGACTGATGTAATCTGCAATTGTGACACTGGAGGTGACTTGTGGAGCGTCGGCGTAGGAACATATGCAATCTGATTTAAACAGAGACAGTGCTAATTCATAAGGCAGCTCTCTGCAAAGTGGAAAAATACATCCTCCTTGGAAAGATCACGTCCCCACGCCAAGGCACACAGCTTGGGGACCCGAGGGTGGGCTGAGTTTCAGCGCCTGTGCAGGTAGTTTCGTTGGGGTGCAGAGGCGTCTGCAGAGTCATGTCCAGTGGCCCAGTGCCTTCCAATTTCAAGATAATTTCAGGCTAGTTGTTTGTGGCAGAGGTCCTTATGTGTGTGTGTGTTAGTCACTCAGCTGTGTCTGACTCTTTGAGACCCCGTGGACTGTACCCCTCCAGGCTCCTCTGTCCATGGAATTCTCCAGGCAACGACACTGAAGCAGGTTCCCATTCCCTTCTCCAGGGGAATCTTCCCAACCCAGGGACTGAACCCAGGTGTCCTGCATTGCAGGCAGATTCCTTACCATCTAAGCCACCAGAGAAGCCTTAGGGGTCCTTATGCTGCTGCTAAGTCGCTTCAGTCATGTCCGACTCTGTGTGACCCCATGGACTGCAGCCTACCAGGCTTATCCATCCATGGGATTCTCCAGGCAAGAACACTGGAGTGGGTTGCCATTTCCTTCTCCAATGCATGAAAGTGGAAAGTGAAAGTGAAGTCGCTCAGTCGTGTCCGACTCTTAGCGACCCCATGGACTGCAGCCTACCAGGCTCCTCCGTCCATGGATTTTCCAGTCAACAGTACTGGAGTAAGGTGCCATTGCCTTCTCCGAGAGAAGCCCTAGGGGTCCTTAAAACCAGAGTTAAATGCAATGATGTGCTATAAACAGGCTCTTCTTAAAAAGGCTCTGATTTGTAGCATTTGCTGATATCCATGGTGTTAATACTCCCACCATGCCTGATTTTAAGCTCCCAATGTTTTGACATCCAGGTCACAAAACAATTATCTTTTACTACCTGTAGGAGCCAGTCCGGCACACTCATTAACAAAGAGTGAAATTCAAGCAACTACCAGAAAGCAGCCATAAGACCTCATAAGTTCCCTTAGATACTACATCCTGTGAGCAGTTCCCATGGCAAAATAGAAGGGCTTCCAGGGCTACAAGCAGTTTCATAGTGGGTGTGCCTTTTCCCTCCCCGCCACCAGATCATCTCCATTTGACTGAGAAAAATGATTATTTCTTCAGAAACTCTCACTGATTTCAATCTTACGGAAGATAAGTAGAAATATTTCAGAACATTACATTTCAGTTTAATGTGAAAAGAAAAAAAATACTGTAATCATTTTTTTTTAATGAGATACATTTCCACAAGATGGTTTGGGAGGAGAGGAGACAGGAGATGATGTCACAAGTCTTGTATTGGAGAGAAGCCAGGCTATGCCAGCCAAGAAAGAGAAAGAGAGAAAAAAAAAAAACCTGTTCGTTACATCTTGTTATAGCTCATCATGCCCTATCGGCTCATACTTCTATTTTTTGGTCAAATCAACCAGATCTTACGGTTACACCAAATGTCAATTTTTTAATTTGTCATCAGAAATGAAGGTTAAACCATAACCAAAGGCTTGGCTGTTAGATTGTTTTTAACTTTACTTCTATTAAATTGAATTTAACTTTATTTTGGTTTTGTATCTTAGCACAAAGGAGGGAGAAAGATTAGGGGAAAAAGGCTTACTCAGTAGGGAAAAAGCTGGTGTAACCTCCTTTTGAATCAGTGATATTCATTTGAGTTCAACAGATATAAATAAGACATGGTCCTATCCTTCAGAACGGAGAAGGCAATGGCACCCCACTCCAGTACTTTTGCCTGGAAAATCCCATGGATGGAGGAGCCTGGTAGGCTGCAGTCCATGGGGTCAAGAAGAGTCGTACATGACTGAGTGACTTCACTTTGACTTTTCACTTTCATGCATTGGAGAAGGAAATGGCAACCCACTCCAGTGTTCTTGCCTGGAGAATCCCAGGGATGGGGGAGCCTGGTGGCTGCCGTCTATGGGGTCGCACAGAGTCGGACATGACTGAAGTGACTTAGCATCCTTCAGAAAGATTGTGATATAGAAATTGAACTCAGACAATTTGACATAACAAAGAAAAATACTTCTGCTACTAATAGTAGTAATAGTAGTAGTAGTAGCAGTAACTAGTAGAAGGCCAAGGTTTGTACTTAGAATCTGCTACCAGTTGGACAGGTGAACTTTAATAAGTGACTTGATTACTCTGAGCCTGTTGTTTCATCTATAGAATGAGAATTCCACCTCACAGGATAAAAGAAATTTGTGTCAAATTCTCTTGATACCAAGTGTGAGTAAAATAAATAGTATCTACAATTGTTTATAGTATCATTATCCAAGCATTGTTGTGAGGATTAAATTAGGTAGCATCCTTTTAAAAGGCTGTAAGAATTACCTCTGGTGAACACCTTCTGTGTGTTGGGTACATCTGTAAACTGGGCTACCTATTGACTGCAATATGAAGGAACACATACATGTTGATACCTTGCTCTCCCACACAAGCACTCCCTAAGGTAAAGAAAGGGCTATAAGACAATAGGGTTATAGACAAAGTTCATGGGGAGTTAGCAAGAAGAGACCCCACTTGATGTAGAGGATTAGAAATAGGTTTTTAAGAAAGAAGGTATTGGGAGGAGCACTGAAGAATAGCGGAAGAGGTGTTGAGTCTTAGCTCAGTCGGATGCTACTAATTGCACAGAAACCGACCCATTGCCCTTTGTCACAGGATGTCATAAATATGAGGATGAACTACTACCAGCTCTCTCAAAAGTACATCTGAAAGTCTACAGCTCACCAATGGTGAATCAGTTGGGGATATCACCATTTTAAGCAAACTTTGGAAAAATATTAATAATTGCTTTTAGGGTATAAATATTGAGAATGGTGAGACAAGCAATCAAGTTGGGAAACCATACAAGTCTGTGTTTCCAATTATCAACAGATTCCTTCTTTTACCCAGTCTTAAGGTGTTTAGCACCATTTCTTCAAAATGAAAAAGAGGCAGGAAAACAACTTGCTTTTCAGAGAGTTTGTTTTGCAAAGTATCTTCAAAAGCATGCCTCACTGGATATGCTAGTTGTTTTTTTTTTTTTCTCTCTCTCTCTTTCAATTACCCCTGGAGAAAATGGCTTTAGACTACTTCCAACAGAGCTGATCTTTACTTTTCTCTGCTTATTTGACATTACCTGGTAAGAGTAATATGTCACTTCTCTGTATCTTGGCTATTTATTGTGTAATTTCTGTGAATGACATCAGGTAGGCTATTCAGAGCATCCTTTGTCTCCTTTAGGGTGATCTGCCTTCCCCAGGTGCAATGTCTTGTAAAAGAAGGGACAAGTTTCCTTCAGGAAGTTTCATGTTCATTTCATGAAATTACCATTCTATATCTTCATATAGAAAGATGTTGGACTCAGGCTATTTGTGAGTCAGGCTTTAGTGGCCTCAAAAAGAGGGCATTGAAGAGTGACCCTAATAGACAGAAATTAACCAGAGCCATGTCCTTAAAGAATGGCCCCTTCCATTAAAGAGATGCAGTCCAACGTTGCAGAAAAAGCTGGGGGCTGGCACTGGGAGTCAGAAGATAAAGCTCTAATTCTATAATGCTAGTTGTATGAACTTCAGATAGTCATATGGTAGTTCTGCATATCTGTCTACCTATTTGTGAACTAAAGAGATTAGCCTGCATAAATCTTAGATCCTTCTAGCCTTGGCAGTACTGTCACTCTAGGTCTGGGACATCATCCCCTGGCTTGCTCAAGGCACTTTGCATGTCGCAAAGTCTTGAGTGGCAGGAATAAGGTTTTGTGATACTTGACTTAATTTCCTTAATGATAAAGAGTTTAATTTGATACATAACCCAATATGATATCTGAAATTAGCAGGTATTGAGAAAAATACATTTTTATTTTTTTCAGTTGCTGGTACAGTCCTGTTGTAATAACCTGACCTTGATTGAATGTCCCCCAAATATCTTGTCAACACCTATTTTTCTGAGTGCTATTGAGCTGAGTATCTGGCACTTAAACATATCCAGAAGCACAAAAATGGAAGGTGCTAAGAATGTCCCTTCTTTGTCCTAACACTGCATGTATTAATGCCTTCTGAATTGTTTATCTGATTGTCCCTTCTTAAAATCGTCACTTAACCATTACCTAGAGAATAAAGTCCAGAATCATCATTGTTGTGTTGCATGCTCAGTTCTATCCAACTCTTTGCTACCCCATGGACTGTAGCCCACCAGGCTCCACTGTCCATGGAATTTTCCAGGCAAGAATATTGGAGTGGGTTGACATTTCCTACACCAGTAGATCTTCCCAATCCAGAGATCAAATTTGCATCTTCTATGTCTCCTGCATTGTCAAGTGGATTCTTTATCACTGTGCCACCTGGGAAGCCCCCAGAATTATCAGTATACCATAAACAGTCCCCTTCTGCCAAATTGCTCATATGCCTTTTCCATCATCCCTCTGCACACACTCAAACTCTCCTGAACTCTCTTTACTACTTTGTCTGCAGGTATTGACTTGTGCGTGTATTTGCTTCTGCCAGGGAGCATTGTCCTTACCATTTATACAAATAAATCCCTAATGTGTAAGCATTGAACCACAGCCCCTTTTGCTAGAACGCTGTTCTTTGCTTTCTGTACCCAGCAAACTTTCTCTTACTTAGCCACAAATCTCAGTATCTTGAGTCTTTCCTAACTCCATATTCCTCTCAAGCATTTACTTCATTGTATGGCAGTTATTTTTATGTCTTTCTTCTCTATTAGACTGTGAACTCCTAGACCATAGGAACAATGGCTTATTTATTCTAGATCTTTTGCACCTAACATGGCTGACAGAAAAGAGTCCTGTAAACATTTTGTTGAATAAGAGGGCAAGTGAAATCTCCTTAAATGAATGTCTGTTTTACCCTCGCCTCTTCCTTGAAACCCTCCTTGATTTTCCCCCACTAATCCCCAGGCACCTCACTTTCCAATATTTCCATTTCACTCTTAGATTTATGTATTTGGGCTCAACTATGTTTTCCATGGGGCTTCCTGGTTGGCTCAGTGGTTAAAGAATCCAGCTGCAATGCAGGAGATTCAAGAGACACAGGTTTGATCTCGGTTGGGAAGATCCCCTGGAAGAGGACATGGAAATGCACTCCAGTATTCTTGCCTGGAGAATCCCATGGATGGAGGAGCCTGGTGGGCTACAGTCCATGGGGTAGCAAAGAGTTGGATAGAACTGAGCATGCAACACAACAATGATGATTCTGGACTTTATTCTCTAGGTAATGGTTAAGTGACGATTTTAAGAAGGGACAATCAGATAAACAATTCAGAAGGCATTAATACATGCAGTGTTAGGACAAAGAAGGGACATTCTTAGCACCTTCCATTTTTGTGCTTCTGGGTATGTTCCATGGGGTTGCAAAGATTTGGACATGACTGAAGTGACTGAGTGCACGCACACACACACACACACACACACACACACACACACACACTTGCAATCAATTTTGATTTATATATTTCATTGCATTTATTTTCATTAAACCATATTTTCTGTATACTTCATCTTTTCTTGCAGCTCACCCTGGTGACTGTTTCAATGAAGCTGTACATATTTCAATATAAATATTATTTGTTGGGTATTCATGCCCTTTTATATTCATATTATCTATTTTGTCTATAATTAGATAGGGAGAAGCATTAAAAAATCAGTTTGCTGCAGCAACTTAGCAGAAGTGCTGGATAAATATTTAATGATGGCAATGTTGATTCACTACAGTATACAGAATAAAAATAAAGCAGTTGCCACAACCATGCAATGTAAATCTCCACTACAAAGATGTATTGCCACCCACTGAAATAACTCCCATACAGTATCTTCCTTTTTTTTTTTTTTTTGCTGAGGCTTTAAAGCTTTAAATGAGTTTCTGAATTTTAACTTTAATTCCAAAGCTATCCATTTAAGACACTAGGCTTTGCTGTGCCATCAGTCCAATGTTTTAAGGATAGGATTGTCTTAAGGATTGTTTTAAGGATGGATTGTCTCTAATCTTAGGCTCAATCATCTGGTCTAAAGGAACTTCTGTGGCTTTATATACAAATGATTTATAGCTAGTCTTCCTTACTCCTTCAATGTGTTATTCCTCAGATTTACCCTTCCACCTGAAAACTCTTGCCAGATTTATTTTCCCAAGACTATTCTTCATCATTTCACTCTACCCAGAAGAAAATATTCAATGTTAGCTCCACTGAAGGGAAACTGGTATGTAGAAATATTTATGCTATAGCATAGTAAGTAGAATGGTAAAGATCATAGGGGTGGATACATTATTCACTCAAGAAATATTTAATGAGCCCTTCCTTGTCCTCAGTTCAGTTCAGTCACTCAGTCGTGTCTGATTCTTTGCAACCCCATGAACTGCAGCACACCAGGCCTCCCTGTCCATCACCAACTCCTGGAGTTTACTCAAACTCACGTCCACTGAGTCGGTGATGCCATCCAACTGTCTCATTCTCTGTCGTCCCCTTCTCCTCCCGCCTTCAATCTTTCCCAGCATCAGGATCTTTTCCAATGAGTCAGCTCTTCTCATCAGGTAGCCAAAGTATTGGAGTTTCAGCTTCAACATCAATCCTGCCAATGAACATGCAGGACTGATTTCCTTTAGGATGGACTGGTTGGATCTCCTTGCAGTCCAAGAGACTCTCAAGAGTCTTCTCCAACACCACGGTTCAAAAGTATCAATTCTTTGGCACTCAGCTTTCTTTCTTGTCCTTGTGATGTGCTAATTACTGGGGTATAGATTAGTTTGGTATTTGCCTATGTGTTTGAGAAGACTTAGAAGGGAAATATCATATCAGCTGGCACTTGAAGATGAACTAGGAATTTACAACTTGATTCAAATGTCTTAATAACCCTTATATCTATGAATTAATCTATGAATTAGCCTCTCTCTCTTTCTGTTTACTCTAGAGCAAAACATAATAGTTCTGGAACAGAAAATGGCAAGGATTAAAATTTTAAAGCAAAATGAAGTAGCAAAGGAAAATCTAGGAGTTGATTGAATATAGGAAACTTTGTTACATTTATATTCTAAATATTTTAGTTGGTAAAATTGTTTTTAACGTAAGTAAATGTGGGAAACACAGTACTTTAAAAAAGAGCTAAATTGTTGGAACATGTCTTCATCTAATCCCAGGACAAGGACTCAATGATGGGGCGAAATTGAGAGTGTTGACAAGGTATTCATCTTAGATACTAACAGCAGTTCTGGCTGCATGCAGTGGAAGTAAGAGTTATGAGTATAGTAATTGGAGTCTTTAATTGGTGTGTTAGGTTAGTGCATCATGGGTATGTGCGTGGGAAGTTTGGTGTGTGGAGGGGACGTGTACAAGGAGGATTACTCGTATTCTTCACTTGGCTGAGTTTAAATGGAAGAGTTAAAACAGAAAGTGGGAAAATCAACATTTCTCTCTTCCTTTGGGAAATATGAAACTAGCCAACAAGATCCAATTAAAATACAGGGAAATCAAGGGACCATTTTATAGTAATTCAGCCTTCTTAATCTCATGTTCCCTAACCCAAAGTTGTTCACTCAACCCAGTAAGGCATCCCCAATTTCCTCCCCATATTAATGACATTCTGTGTTATAAAATGTAGGATAGTAGAGGAAGAGGGTAAAACAGCATTTATTTAGAAGTTGAATCTTAAGATACCAGCAAAGGAAATACCAATAAAGCTGTAATTATTTTCACAGAACCATTTGAAGGTAACTTGCATACAGAAAGGCTTCAATATTTATCTCCTACATAACCATGACAGCATTACCAGGCAATAAACAATTAATGATTATTTTCCAGTATTATTAATACCCAGTTCATATGCAAGTTCCCCAACTGTCCTCCTCAACTGTTTATAGTATTTTGTTTTTTTACCAAACCAAGATCCAATCGTGGTTCATGAATTATATTTGAATCTTATATCTTTACTATGTTGTAATCTAAACCTCTCAAAGATTCCCCATGACACTGAACTCTCCCCCCATTTTTATCTTGAATAATTAAAAGCCTAGAGAAAAGTTGAAAGAGCAGTAAACACACTCCATTATACACCTTTACCTTGCTCACCATTTGTTGGCATTTTGCCACATTGGTCCCTGCCGCTCACTTGCTCTAATTCTGTTATTTCTTCTACAGGGCATTTTTCTATAAGATGTTTTTCTTCATTGTCTTA
This sequence comes from Bos javanicus, assembly GCF_032452875.1. Taxonomy (NCBI): domain Eukaryota; kingdom Metazoa; phylum Chordata; class Mammalia; order Artiodactyla; family Bovidae; genus Bos; species Bos javanicus. The sequence continues at coordinate 11,334,321 of NC_083896.1, forward strand.
AGATGTTAGTTATGTGAATGCAGGATGACTTAATACATTTCCCTAAGAACAGGAAGTTAATATAAAAAATCAGCTTTAAGGATGGCAAATGTTCTCTTTCAATTAAAAAAAAAAAAACTAGCAGTATTCTCTTTGATGTCCAAATTTGGTCAAGAAGGACCCCTTCAAAATGGCTTTCATGTTCTGGAACTTTTCCTGCCCCAATATAAAATTAGTCATCTCTCCAAGGTATTCTGATTCCATTTAGTAGAAAATGATAGTTAGAAACCAAGATCTTGGTGTTAGTTATGCTCCTGACCACGAGTGTGTTACTGTTTCTTAGGTCCTTTTAGTAAACAGTGAAAAAAAAAAAAAAATATATATATATATATATATATATATATGAGAGAAGGAAATGGCAACCCACTCCAGCATTCTTGCCTGGAGAATCCTATTCTTACCTGGAGAATCCCAGGGACAGAGGAGCCTGGTGGGCTACCTTCTATGGGGTCGCACAGAGTCGGACATGACTGAAGCGACTTAGCAGCAGCAGCATATATATATAAATGTTATAAGTAGCTAACAGTATTTCCAATTCAAATCTAACATTACATAGCATTTTGTTAAAACTCCTTGACTTTGTAATTCCTTTCTCTTACACTAAGATGCTCATTTTTTTAATGATACTTTTGTTTGTTTGCTTTATTCTCCCTGATAGACCAAACAGCATCAAAATTACAGCCCTAACAATACAAGTAAACAAACTACTGAATAAAATGCAGGGCTTTTTGCAGTTCACTTTTTTCCATAGAAGGCACTCAAAATAAAATGAACTGTATTTAAAAGTCACTTGAAATAACTATTTTTTTCTTTGAGATTAAACTAGTAATCTGATAGACAGACTAGGCTGTTTTAGTTTGCATTGTTAGAATTTATTGTTTTGTTTCTCTTAAAGTTTATTTGTATATACACAGGATTTAAAAGTAATAGCTGTGGTAAAAGATACAGCAGAGAGATATTGCTTTCATTTTTTTAATCCGTTTCTCCCAGTCCCCTGTAGGCGTAGTCATATATAATTCATTGTCCAAGCGGGACACTTTTGAGAAGGAAATGAATCACTTAAAATAATTGCAATTCATAACTTTTGAAATACTAAGCTATTGATTGAAAGTTAATTTTATTTTATCAGAGAGCAAGTAAAATAGTCACACACTAAAGTGATTCTTTAAAAGCTTTTAAGAATATCTAAATCTTTGTACATTAAAAACAACATATGTATATGTATAATAAAGCCAGTTTAAAACTCAAATAGTCTATCCTAGACAAAATGATTTTCACTGGTGGGCTTACACTGTTACCAATTATTATTATTGTCCGTTTACCATTTGGCATTTCTTACCACGGAAGTAGTAAGATGCATGTGTATGTGTGTGCTTATTAATTTCTTCCTTCCTAATGAAAAAGCTAAACATCTTGCTCGCTATTTCACTTATTGAGTGAGTGAAGTCGCTCAGTCGTGTCTGACTCTTTGTGTCCCCGTGGACTGTAGCCCCCCAGGCTCCTCCGTTCATGGGATTCTCCAGGCAAGAATACTAGAGTGGGTTGCCATTTACTTATTAAATATATTTAAATCATTCTATAACTCTCTGTAGAGATCTTCATCTTTTTTTTATAACCACATAGCACCTTTTTGGGTAGATGACCATGGCTTATTCAATAAATTCTCTGTTGATTATTTGAAATTCTTTAGTCTTTTGCTATTATAGACAGTGTTGTCACAAATAGCCTTATAGATATGCTCTTTGGAATTTATAGAGGTGTGATCATAGAGTAGGTTCCTAGAAATGAGATTTCTGGATTAGAAGGAAAACACACATGTAATTTTGTTAGGTATTGTCAAATGCACTATCATACAAGTTGTAATGCTTTGCATGCTCACTAGCAATGTAGGAGAATCCTTGTTTCTTCTTGGCAACTACATTGTTAAAAAGCTTTCACATTTTTGTCAATCAAATAGTAGGAAAGAGTATCTTAGTAGAATTTTACTTCTCTTGTAAGTGATATTATGGATCTTTTTGTATGTTTGAAAACATTTATTTTTCTTTTTGGGTTCAGGCTGCCCACTGTTCTATTGAGCCTTTGGTATTTTCCTTCCAGATTTCTAGAGGCTTTCTCTGTGTTAAAGTATTATATCTTTGTGCCTATTATCTAAGTTGCAAGTATATTTTTATAGTTTGTTATTCATATTTTGAAAAACATAAATATATACATATATGTGGTTTTATTGCTCATATATATACTCATATATGTGGGCTTCCCCAGGTCACTCTAGTGGTAAAGAACCTGCCTGCCAATACAGGGGACATAAGAGATGCTGGTTCGACCCCTGGGTTGGAAAGATCACTTGGAGAAGGGCATGGCAACCCACTCCAGTATTCTTGCCTGGAGAATTCCATGGACAGAGGAGCCTGGCAGTCTTGGAGTTGCAAAGAGTTTGACATGACTGAAGTGACCTAGCATGCATGCACACATATATGTATATATATGTTATTGCTCATGGATTTTTGAGTCATGTTTACAAAAGCTTTCTCCTATCTTATGTTTTAATGAATTAATCATGTTTTCTTTTTTTTTTCTTTTTTACATCCAGCTCTCTGATCCATTTGGAGTTTATTCTAGTGTACGATGTGAGGTACTGATCTAATTTTATCTTTTTCCAAGTGACTACTCAGTTGTCTCAGTATTATTTATTATAAATTTATTTTTTTCTCACTGATTTGAGATGCCACTTTATCACACACCAAATTATATATATATGTATTATATATATATATATTTGGGTCTTTTTCTCAACCTTTTTTTTTTTGTACTTTAAATGTGCAAATATCATACTGTTTTAATTATAGATAATGATAATCTCCAAAGGTCAGAAGATAATGGTTTTCCCAAGGTCAATTTGCTGAAAAAAGAAAAAAAAAAAATAGGAAACATCAGATCCAGGATTTGATCCATGGCCACCCTATGTTTGTATGATTTAAATAAGTTTCTAAGCTGAATCCTTATCTCAGTTAAATAAATATGATATATTAATAATGATCTTATAGATAGTAAGTGGTCATGTTTGGCAATTGTAAACTACAAAATTAGGGGTGCAGAGCATTTTTGTAGCACAAAGTGACCGTTTTGTTAAAGGTTGTCTGACCCCTTTCTTAGGATATAGATTATCCTATAGTCTAATTCCAAAAAGCTCTTGAAGAACCTTTTACTTCACAGAAGTAGGATTTTGTAGGCATTCATAATAGTAGACTATATACAGCAAACTTTGAGCTGATTTGAAACACAGTGGACATGATGGGGGCAGGGGGAAGAATCTATCATTGTCTCTTATGACCCACATTCTAATGTCCATGTAATGAGAATGCCTATGATGAGTGCATTATTTTATAAATATGAAAAAACCACTAGAAAATACATATGAGGCAAAAAAAATGCTGTTTCCCTAGTGTTGTGCAGTTTAAAACAAAAACAAAAACCCACTGGCAGAAGCCATCTGGTCCTGGCAACCTTCCCGGTTAAACACTTTTAATTGCTTCTGTGATCTTGGTGGGTTGGTGTGCCATGGTTTCCAGGGATTTGGGAGAATTGACCTTTATGAAGTAATCACAGTTCGTTGTACAAAAGAACTCTGAGTTACCAAAGCAGGCAGCATATCCTGCTGTGGGTCCATGGTAATGAGAATGGATCAGATGTGTGATGATGTCCTATTTGGATTGACTTCACTGTTATATTCTACGCATAGGGGCATTCCAACAGCCAAGAACATTCCACCTGGGATGTTCTCTGAATTTGGGCAGTGATCATAAATCCAGTAGATTCCGTAAATGAGGTGTGTTTATTTTTAGTCCTTGTGACACCAAGTCCCTTTGCTATACCATCATCTTGAGGTTTTTATTGAAATATATATTCAAAAAAATTTTACCAAATTTTTTACTGATGTACAATATTGTGTTGGTTTCAGGTATATTTCATAGTGATTTGACATTTACACACATTATGAAATGATCATGTGGTAACTCTAGTAACCATCTGTCCTCATACAAATTTATTAAAATAGTACCGACCGTATTGTTTATGGTATATATTACATTCCCATGGCTTATTTATTTTATAACTGGAGAATTGTACCTCTTAATCCCATTCACCTATTTCTCCCAAATGGCAAAAATTCAATTTTTTAATGGCTGAGTATTCCACTGTGTGTGTATATATATGCATATACATAATATATATCTATATCTATATACCACATCTTATGTATCCATTTATCTATTTTGGGAGAAGACATTTTCTGATATAGTACTAATAATCCATATCTATTTTTAATGTCATTCAGAATAAATTGAGCTCAAGCTCTTATCGCCACTTACTCTTTTATCCTTCCTCCTCCTCTTCAAACATCTCTGAAATTTCTGAGGAGAATGGACTGTACCCTGACCCCTTGACAGTCGCAGAATCAGACGTAGCATCTGAATCTGCTGACTGTCTTCCCAGTGTCTTTCAGTCATCCGCACTGATTTCTCTACGGCTACAGAGGCTCATTCCTACATTTATCCGAGCCTTAACTGAATGGCTATTATGTAGCATGCGTTATGTCAGGTACCAGGAACCCACCAATAAGTAAAATGTGGTTCTGTTCTTGAGCTATCCTTATTCTGAGCAACTGTATTCTCAGAGGACACATCCAGTGAGGAATATTGTAGAAGTACAACTCTGTCCAAGGAACAGAGAAAAGAATGTTAGACTGGGAGCTAGAGAGCAAAGTCTGTGACCTGGCTTGGCTCCTGGGTGTGACCTTGGACAAGATACGAACCTCTCTGAGACCTAGGTTTTTGTCTTTAAGGCAAGTGAGCTGGCTCAGAGATCTTTGGTCTTTTCTTCTTCTGATGTTCCATCTCTCTTTCTGAAGGTTACTTTGTAACCAATGAAAGTAAATTAGGAAACTCTGTAACAAATACTTGGGCTTCCCAGATGGTGCTAGTGGTCAAGAACCTGCCTGCAGTTACAGAAGACCTGAGAGATGCAGAGAGACGCAGGTTCTTTCGCTGGGTGGGGAAGATATCCTGGAGGAGAGCCTGGCAATGCACTCCAGTATTATTGCCTGGAGAATCCCATGGACAGAGAAGCCTAGTAGGCTTGCCATGGGGATCGCAAAGAGTTAGACATGACTGAAGTGACTTAGCACCCATTTGTGTGTCTGACAGTTCCCAGAGTTAGCCCTTATATTTCTAGGATTTGGTACACTCTTCTTTCCTTGTAGCCATAACACCAGGTGTGTGATTTTTCTGGATGGGCCTGCTGAACTCTTTGTAGATTCTATGACTGTTTCTACAAAAATCGGGGCTGGTTGTTAAGCAGGCCACTACAGTCCTACTCAGCTAAAGTCAACACAGAGAAACGTCATTGAATTTTTGCATTTCTAATCTCTAGTGGGTGATGATGTAGTCCTTTCCACTTTAGTGTTAAAGAAAAGAAAAACTAAAAAAGTATTACACAGTTAAGACATTCATAATTATTTTCTTATTTCTATGGAACCAAACTGGCATCCCTCTAAATGGAATAAATATTTTGCCCTAAGTGTGTAAAAGTGATTACTCATGACTTTATAGCCTGTGCAAGAAGAATGGCTGTATTAGCCAGTTAACATTGGGTCATTCCTCAGTTTCTAGACAAGTAGAACATTAGAGATACTGGGTAATATGTTTCTTCTGTCTAGAAAATTAGATTTATGTGCATGTTTAAAAGCACAGTCATCACTCTGTCAGTTAATTTCAGCTCTTGTATATGTTTATTTGCACTATTAATAAATCATGGAAAAAAGTTTTTAGAATCATTATTTTATAGTGATTAAAAGACTACCTAAGGAAAATGGGGATATAGGATCTGTGGTGATTGCTTCCAGAAAGGCTCTAAGTGGTTCAATTTGTGGTCAGAGTCTCTGACTGCCTGGGGGGAGTTTTGATAAGTGGGAGCTTCTCCTCTCTGATGTGTAAGAAATCTGTTAAAAAAAAAAAAGAAAGAAAAGAAAAGAAAAATGCTGATATTATTAATTGGAGATGATAGAATTTTAGAGTTAATAAAGACCTGTGCGATCATTTAGCTCCACCTCTTTATTTCCCTGATGAAGAAAGTGAGGCATAAGAAACTTAAAACTCTGTTCAACAGTAATGACAATTAGTAGCAGAATCAGATCAAGAAAAGTGAATCTACTGACTGTCTTTCTGGTGTCTTTCAGTTGTTTGCACTGATTTCCCTCTAGAGGCTCGTTTATTCATTTACACAAGCATTAACTGAATGACTATTATGTAGCACGTGCTGTGCCAGGTACAAGGAACCTAACAATAAGTAAAATGTGGTTGTTTCTCTCTCACAACTCAGTTTCATGTATCAGAAGTGAAGTGAAGTGATGTGAAAGTCGCTTAGTCGTGTCCAACTCTGTGACCCCATGGAATTCTCCAGGCCAGAATACTGGAGTGCGTAGCCTTTCCCTTCTCTAGGGGATCTTCCCAATTCCCAACCCAGGGATTGAACCCAAGTCTCCTGCATTACAGGCAGGTTCTTTACCAGCTGAGCCACAAGGGAAGCTTGCTTGTACCTCTGAAAAGTTATAAACCGGTACCCTTCTCTACTCCAAAAAGAAAATTTCAGTATGGATTGATTCAATAGAATTGTGATAAAGCCAGTTAACTTTTATCCTTAGGTTTCTTACTCCTTAAATTACTTTTGAATTCTTTTCCAAGGCTTATTCTTTTATCAAGGCTTTTATGAAGTCATGACAATATGAGCCCATTATACTTGATCAATTTCTTCATCATTTTTGGACTTCTGCCTATTTATGATTGATTGGCAGGCCAATTAACTTTTTTTCTCATTTCTGGTCATTTAAAAAGATATCTAAAAGCATAACTCAAATTAAACAATTTTAGAAACACTTAGTCTTCACATAAATACTCTTGCAGTTAGTATAGTTATGAAACATACATTGGGAAAGGCATAGAAGAGAGACTGTCCTAGATTTGAGATCTAGATCCTTTACTTGCTACATGACATTGGCCAATTTATTTTAAATTCTGGGTCTCCATTTTATCAAGCCTAAAGTGGAAATAATAATTCCTACCTTGAAATACTTTCGGGATGCTAAAATGAGTGTGTGTATAGTCCGAAATATAAGGATGGAAAGAGAAATAGTTGTAACTCCTAGCCTTTGAGGAGTAAAAGTCAATATTGTTACAATTTTTCTATTTTTTCATATTTCTGACAATGCAGTTCTAGTGAACTGATAGGATTTGCAGCCTTGCAGAATTAAAGAAATTTCCAAGGGTTATCCTATCGATTTCACTGCCTTTAGATCAAACTGATTATGAAATACTACACATATATGGAAGCTATTTCCTGAAAAATTATCCACTGAAAATGTTATAGGGCAGACAGTAAGATAATTTCTCCATTTATAGCATATGTGGGTTTGGGCAACTTGCTTTCTTTGATCAGCGTTGTATTCTTCATGTATATCAAAGAATAGCTTTACAAGGGCAAGAACCTCACATGTCTTATTTCTCACAGTACCATGAGCATTAGAGAAGTAGCTGACACATGATACATACTCGATAAAACTTCTTGAATATATGAGTAAATAACTGCACTATTGTAAAAGTTAAATTTCATATATTTGATAATAAACATAAATAACTTATTTGTGTTTGATATAAATGACATTAAGGTGGTATAATTCATGGATATATTCATTAAGTGAATGTAATGATATTTTCCCTAATAGAAAAACTAAAGTACAGGGCATCCCCAAGTGAGCCAATCTGAAAGCTATATGATACATAAGTATCATATATTTTTATAAATATGAATATTATATATTCATATTATACTATGTATAGTACAAATATTAAGTTTTTAACCTTGGAATGCTTTATCTAGCAAATCCTCCAAGTACTGGGATGGCCAAAATGTTCGTTTGGGTTTTCTATAATGTCTTAGAGCAAAACTTGAACAAACCTTTTGGCAAACCCAATATAATTGGTCATTTATTATCTGGATGTAAAAACAGACAAGTATAAAAATAATACTATGACCTATTCTCACTAATAAGAATGAATATATCCTAAATAAAATGCACCCAACAAAATTTAACATCAGTGAAGAATCATTTATGAAGATTAAGTAGGAATGAATCCCTGGAAGACAAAGATGATTTAATTAGAAATCTATTACCATAAATCATAACATCTAAAATAAAATTTGAAAGTATCATTCTAATACCTGTTAAAGGCATTTAATATAATTTAACACTCATTCCTGATAGAATCTCTTAGAAAACTAAAACTAAAAATCTATATGTTTAACACTATAAATAATAACTATCCCAGATTAACAATCTTTCCTGTACTTAATGTTGAAATACTAAAAGAATCCCCATTAAAGTTAGAGGAAAAGAAAGTAATTATTATTACTGTTTTGCTTTAACATTATTTGAAATTTCTGAACACTGAAATGTGACATGAAACAGAATGAGATATATCTGATAGAAGATTAATTTCTGTTTTTTCCCCAAAACTCAAGAGATGTGCTTGATATAAGAGAAGTAGTAAACAATCAGTTGCTTCCCTAATTACCTCAATAAAGAGAAAATATGGGTTTAAATATTCCATTTACAACAGCAGCAAAAAATACAACATACCTAGGAATAAATCTGTTTCCACCTATGCAAGACGTAGATGGAGAAAATTATAAAATTTTACTGATTGATGTCAAAGGGTATTTGAATAAATGATAAGTTAACCCATATTCCTGCAATGAAATGTGGTATTGAAAAATCTTAATTTCTATTCATATTTAATACAGTTCATCATAGACCAATTAATAAAGCATTTAAACCTAACAGAAAGATTCTGGTTTTTTAGAGGAATAAATGGATGATAAGAGTAATGATGCTTTTGAACTGTGGTGTTAGAGAAGACTCTTGAGAGTCCCTTGGACTGCAAGGAGATCCAACCAGTTCATTCTGAAGGAAATCAGTCCTGGGTATTCTTTGGAAGGACTGATGCTAAAGCTGAAACTCCAATACTTTGGCCACCTCATGCAAAGAGTTGACTCATTGGAAAAGACTCTGATGCTGGGAAGGATTGGGGGCAGGAGGAGAAGGGGATGACAGAGGATGAGATGGCTGGATGGCATCACTGACTCGATGGACGTGAGTTTGAATAAACTCCAGTAATTGGTGATGGACAGGGAGGCCTGGCGTGCTGCGATTCATGGGGTCGCAAAGAGTCGGACACGACTGACAAACTGAACTGAACTGAACTGAAGAGTAATGTTAGCTGTCAAAGTGTAGAATGGTGAATGGGCGATTTATCCTACTGCACATATACATTAATAAACATTACAAAGCTGCAACAATTAACAAATGGTGTACTGCTGACTCAAGAATTGGCTGACAGACCAATTCAATAAAATGGCTGTGAAACAGAGGTTAGTGTAGAAAATAATGTCATATATGATGAAGGAATTAATGTAAACCAGAGAAAAACAAATAGATTAATCAAGACTTGGGGTTCAGAAACTTGGTAATACAGTTGGAGCCATTCCTACTAGTGTAAAGAGTACTTAAGAGAACAGGTTCTGGAAGCTTTCAGAGTTCAAATACCAGCTATATCACCTACTAGTCATACGCTGCTGCTGCTGCTGCTAAGTCGCTTCAGTCGTGTCCGACTCTGTGCGATCCCATAGACGGCAGCCCACGGCTCCCCCGTCCCTGGGATTCTCCAGGCAAGAGCACTGGAGTGGTTGCCATTTCCTTCTCCAGTGCATGAAAGTGAAAAGTGAAAGTGAAGTCGCTCAGTCGTGTCCGACTCTTAGTGACCCCATGGACTGCAGCCTACCAGGCTCCTCCGTCCATGGGATTTTCCAGGCAAGAGTACTGGAGTGGGGTGCCATTGATAACTTGGGATAAATAAATTAACCTCTCTAAACTTTAGTTTCCTCATGTATAAAGCAGAGACAGTAATAGTTTTCGCCAATATCTGTTAATATAAGTATTAATAATAGTCATAAAATGGTTATGGGAATTAAACAGACAATTTATTCCATGGACATAGGAGCCTGGCAGGCTATAGTCCATGGGGTCGCAAAGAATCAGACATGACTGAGTGACTAACACACACAAATAGATAATTCAGTATGTTGTTTGGCAAATAATCTTTGCTCAATAAACATGATCAGTTATTTCTATAATCAAACACCAAACTGATTTCATATGCATTAATAGACTAACATAAAAATAAAGCCATGAACAGTTCTTATTTAACTGATTTCAGTTTTGAGAAATTTCTAATCGTAAATACAATAGAAGAGCTTACACGCACAAAAATAGATTTGTCTGCATAAGAATTTTTAAATTTATGTTTAAAATATAAAAAACTGCAAGGCCACAAATAAAATAGTTATATGATAACTATAAGATCTCACAAATCAATAGAAAAACCACCAAGATCCTACACAGCTAAATATTAAGATAAATTAAAATAAGTTTGTTAATATTCTAAATCAGTCATTCAAAATAACGTAAATAAAATATACAAATGTGCATTTAATATAAAAAAGAATATGGCAGTGCTCCAGTTGCCAAGAGTGTGGGAAGATGTTCACTCCAGGATGCTGCTGGACAGGATTTATATCATGTAACATTTTGGAAGGCAATTTGGCAACACTTCATAGAGTCTCAAAATGCTGTCACCGTTTTAGTCTTATTCTAGGAATTCATCCTAGGGAAATAATCAGAAAAGCAAATAAACATTTTTGTATACCTATTTTATCATGGGATTGTTTATAACAGACAGCACAACCGTGACAGGGAATAGCATGCAGCTAAAAGAAATCATGTCATTGAAGCACATAGAATGACGGTCCAATTTCTCGCTATAATGGCTAACATATCACGCAAATTATAATCTGTAATCATACCAGTTGCTACATTTATTGCTGCATCATTGTGTGCACCTATATACAGAAGAACATACACCAATTTTCCAGCCTTTAGGTGGATATCAGAATTACAGATAAATTTCACTTTTGTTTTATATAATGTAATTTTAGGTTTTTTATAATAATTAGCAGAACTTGTTCCATCTGAAAAAAATTAGACAAATGGTTGAAATATAGATTGCATTCTGTTTGTCTCTTTTTTTTAGAAGGTAATACTTCACATGTGAAGTGACAGCTTGCATTCTTGAGATTTGTTGTATTTCATCAATTTTGCATGAATTCAATTATAAATTTAACCTTTGGAAAACTAATATTAGGCTTTCTTTTAGTTTGCTTGTAAAACCTGGGAGTGAAGAACAAAACTGAGGTTATCAAATTGCTTTCAGGAACAGCTGGAAACACCATTCAGGGCTGTATTCTGTTTAATGCTTAGTGCCCTTTCACAGGGAACTAAGAGAAAGATGAGTCTTGGCATATGTTATTTTCTGCATGAAAGCTTACCAAGATCCCTGGTGTATTTCAGTTGCAGGAGTGATAGGCAATAGCATTTCATCGTCTCTGCCATACCGTTTGGCATTTGATTATATTCAGTTTAGTGCTTCATGACATACTGCCTTTGAAAATCTTCCCTCTGATGAACTCTCAAAACATTTAATCTTTTTATTCAATTTTAGCACATTTTATTCCATTTACCAAGTTTTATTCATTGAACAGGTTTTATCTTGTAGAAAATCCTACTTCTTCTACCAGACTGTAAACTCCTTGAAGTAGGGAAGTATATCTTACTTACTTCTATGTTTCCTGGACCTCATCCAGAATGTCTTGCACACGAAGGTAGTCATTTGTTACATGAATGAATGGAATAAATGAGAAGTATCTGTTTAATATATTGTCTTCTAATTGTCTTAGATTATATATTTTCTCTCCTGAGATTGGAAATTTCAGGAAAGCACAGCCTAAGCTATCACATATATTTGTGTACCTAATACCTGCTAATAAACTCTGAAGAATGGCCCTTCATTAAATTATTTAACCTTTTGTTTTGAAAGTAAGTTTAGATGAAATTATCTGAACAGGATTTATTACCAAAACTAGTGGTTAACCTTAACCTATGAACAATGGTTTAAAGATTTTGCTTTTGTCTTTAGCCTCATTTATGATAATAAGTGATTGTTACTTAAAGCCACATCACTTCCACTTACCACTTCCAATTATTTGATAAGTACTTATAATGGACCAGGCATCCTTCTAGCTGGTAAACTTTTTAAAAGAGTCAAATTCCTTGCCTCCATAGAACTTGCATTCTAATGTGGGTGGTGGGAGAGGAAATAAGTGAAAACGATGTTGTTGTTGTTCGGTTGTCCAGTTGTGTCTGACTCTATGCAACCCCATGCACTGCAGCACACCAGGCCTCCCTGTCCCTCACCGACTCCCAGAGTTTGCCCAGGTTCATGTTCATGCATCTGTGATGCCATCCAGCCATCTCATCCTCTGATGCCCTTGATCTTTCCCAGCATCAGGGACTTTTCCAATGAGTCGTCTTTAGGTGCTAATACATTTCGTATTGAAAAATAAAAAGAGAGCAACAACAAAAAGACTTCATTGTAAAAGTGTCATTTTAGCGAAGACTTGAAGAAGATGAAGGAATGATTCTGTGGCTATCTCAGGATGAGAATTTCAGGCAGAAGCTAGAGCAAATTATGAGACCTGAGGAGGGTGTGCTCTTGGAATATTTACAGCACAAATACCAAAATAGGGACCCTTTAGGAGATCTGTATCAAAACAGTGGAGTTAGTTTCTGACTTGGCAGAGTCGTAATGAGGTATGAACTGCATGTAAACCACTTAGGGCAAAGTCTTATACGTATCAGATAATTGACAAATATCGTTTATCATCATTATGCGAATTACATGAACTAGATTCTTAAAACCTTGTGAGAAAAAATACCGTACACTGATGTCTTTTTAGGTTGAAATCATGTCTGGGTCAGGCCTGCTTGATTCTAATACTAAATAATTATTTCCGCACATAACTGCTTGCCATCTATTCTTTATCTCTGGTGGATAACTATTTATTCATGTTTCTAAATAAAATTATTTAAAATGTGGTCCATGGAGCTTCTGTGAATGAGCTGAGGGAGTTTGAATATGGCCTATCCAAATGCCCAGAGATATCTGGCGTGGGTTTGATCAACAGGCTTATTCAGTGCTGAGATGAAGGCCCTGCTGCTCAGAACCCAGTGTTCCATATTCCCTTGGCGAGGTTTAATGTTGCTCTCATAGACTAGGTCTTACAGATATCCTCAACGTGAGCCAAGTTCCCTTAATGGATGTGCTGGAAAGAGCTCAGTGTTACAGAGTCAAGAATGTAATTTGAGCTGTGCAGAAAGGAAACAAATTGATCATTTTGGCCCGCATACCTGAATCTGAAGCAGCCCTTCCCCATCAGGGAAGACTTTCCCACATGATGCAGTTAAATTCCCAAATGTTCCTGGATATGGAGTCCTAATTTAGATTTGCTGTTAAGCCCTTGAATATATTTTTGAATATGCCCTTTTAAATGCTCAATGGAAAGTGTGATGAGCTTCTGGTATGTATTGTTGCATACATGAGCCTTAGTGATATTCTTTTTTTTTTTTCTTCCAAACTGTGAAAACACACACCTCTAATTACCTTCCATTTGGAGAAAGAAAGGGAACTCAAAGTAGTCCCAAGATCTCTTGGAAGAGTTTGTCTGCCAAAGATTGCTGAGATTAATAGTTTAGAGTATAGACTTTGACACTTTGTTTCCTAAGCAACAGCAAAACATAGAGTAAAAATCAATTTCTGAAATCAAAATTAAGTACCAGGTTAAATCTGTTTCTATACCAAAACCAACTAAATAAAATGGAAAAGAAAACAGAATTGATTGGGTTTTCTTAAATTCTTTATTGATCCACTTGTAATGAGGGCCAGACAGAAACACATTCCCAAAATATTTTCACTGTTATTAAAATGTTAAATGGTGTCAGAAATGGACAGGTGTGAAATTTCATTAGGAAAACTGCTATAGGTGGGAGGGAAGAGAAGAACAGAAGTTAGGTAGAGAAAGAAAAAAAAAGAAGTTTTGGCCGAATTGTCCTAGTTTCTGCTTCTTCATTATTTTATACTTCTTTTTTATGAAGTCATTTTGTCTGTTTTAAAACCCTCCCATTTTTAAGAAAACCAAAAACATTGAAGATTTAGATGACAACTATCCTTTTATATCTTGTTTTAACAACTTTATTGAGGTATAATGACATACGATAATTTGCACATACTTAAAGTGTATAATTTGATAGATTTTGACATAGATCTCCATCTGTAGATCTATCACTTTATCAAGATAGTGAAGATGTCTACCAAGCCCTACAATTTCCTTGTGCGCTTTCATCAACTTTCCCCCCTTTCACTGAGTCCATTACCAGTCAATAATTGATATGCTTTGTGTCATTATAGATAGTTTACATCTTCTAGCATTTTATATAAATGGAACCAGAATGTAATCATCGGTATATGCTATTTTTGTCTGGCTTATTTCTCTCAGCCTGATTATTCTGAGATTCACCCCTGCTTTTGCTCATACCAGTAGTTCATTCCTTTTTATTGCTGAGTAGTATTTCATCATATGAATATAACACACTTTATCTATTCATCTGTTGATGGACATTTGTTTTATTCCCAGTTTTTGGCTATTACAAATAAACTGTTATGAACTTCGTATACTATCTTTAAATCAGCATATGCTTTCATGTAAGTTGGATAAATGCCTAGAAGTGGAATTGCTATGTCATGTTGTAGATACACATTGAACTTTTTATGAAACTACCAAACTTCTCCAAAGTGGTTGGCACTATTTTCCATACCCAGAGTGATTCTTCCATTTGACATTTGCACAGTTGCCTCTCACTGGCTGGACATCTTCCTAAGTTTAGTTGGTAGTAAGAACATGATTCTTCTAGATGGACAGCCATCCTCACCATGATGATAGCTCCCCAAGTCTATACCTCTAGCTCTCATCTTCCTCTGGATCTTCAGCTCTGCATTTCTAACTGCTAATTGTCTAATCGTCTAATTTACTAGTGCTTCTATGAGATTATGAAGATAGGGCACTGGATCCATGCCCTAGCACAGTCCCCCTGAATTTTCTTTCCTTTTGTAGAACCCAGGATAGAACTACTTCCAGACATGATCTCGCCCTAGCATGAACAAAACCTTTCTTTAACTCTCTTCAGATTCTTTGAGGCAGAATGAAACTTTTACCAAAACTTCACTAAATACTTCACCACAGACATTGAAGGATAGGAACACAGAGAATAAGAAGAGGATTTTCCAACAAATGCTGGAAAGAATGAGGAGATAAGGGAACCCTCTTGCACTGTTGTTGGGAATATAAATTGATAAAACCACTATGGAGAAGGGTATGGAGAGTCCTTAGAAAAAAAAAAAAAAACTAGGAAAAAAACTATGATATGACTCAGCAATCCCACCACTGCATATACCCTGAGAAAACCATAATTTAAAGAGATACACATATCCCAATGTTCACTGCAGCACATTTTTTTTTTTACAATAGACAGGATATGGAAGCAACCTAGATGTCTGTCAACAAATGAATGGATAAAGAAGTTGTCATATGTATATACAATGGAATATTAACTCAGTCACAAAAAGAAACAATTTCGAGTGTATTGAGCTGAGGTGCATGAACCTAGAGCCTGTTATACAGAGTGAAGTAAGTCAGAGAGATAAAAGCAAATACCATATATTAATGCATACATATGGAATCTGGAAAAAGGGTACTAACGAACCTCTCTGCAGAGCAGGAATAGACACAGATGAGAACAGGCTTGTGGGCACAGCGGGGGAAGGAGAGGGTGGGATGAACCAAGAGAGCAGAATTGACGTACATACACTCCCATGTGTGAAATAGAGAGCCAGTGGGAAGCTGCTGTATAACACAGGGAGCTCGATCTGGTGCTTTGTGACAACCTAGGGTGGGGGGATGGGGAGAGGAATTGAGAGGGAGGTTCAAGACAGAGGGGATATATGTATACTTATGGCTGATTCACATTATTGTATGGCAGAAACCAACATGACATTATCCTCCAATTAAAGCAATTATCCTCCAATTAAAACTAAGTTAAAAATATGACAAAGAGGGTTTTCTGATCCCTAACATAGGTCACAGGGGCTAAAGTCCCTGCTCCAAGGAAAGAAGACTTGATACCAAGGGACAGGCACCCTGCCCCATCTGTGGTTAGGAGAGGGGGTTCTGAGGCAGACCTTGGCTGGATTCACACAGTGCCACTGCTAGCTGAGTGACCTCCAGCAAGTTCCTTATCTTCTGAGTCTACTTACGTGTAGACTGGAGCCACATCATAGAATTCTTTTAAGATAGATTAAAATAGTAAATTAAGTATTTGACTCACGTTAAATACTTTATGTTAAATCCCATGAGCACTGTAACCATGTGAAATCCAATACAAGCCTCAGATGTCTATATGTACCTTGGCTCTAACCATCTTTGACTCATACCTTTCCTTATATTCATTGATCGTATCTAGTTTCCTATTATCACCCTCTCTTAGTTTACTACTTTTCCTACCAGGTTTAAATCTGGTGGAAATTCATTATCATCACTTGTATGGCATAAATGTTCACTTTGTTCCTTGTTTTCACAGAATTCACAGTTCAGTAAGGAAATCATGTATTACATAGATAACTGTAAATGTTGAAATGCTCAAGGACTTGGTTTTGAGTTTTTTCACTGACTCAGCCAGTGATCATGTCTTTAAATACCAGTTATATGCCAATATCTTCTTTGAAATGCTAGACTTGTATATCCACTGGCTCACTTGATGTCTCCACTCAGATGTCTAAGATATTTCAAAATTAACATGTCCAGAACCAAACTTCTTATATTTCTCAAGAAGCCTGCTCTATTACAACCTCTGTTTCAGCCAGTGGTATATGTAGCCTTCTAGTTGCTCATGTCAGTGGGTCTGCAGTCATTCCACCTCCCCTCTTTCTCTCCACATCCAATCTCTTAAAAATATATTCAGAACCCAGCCAGTGTTGTTGTTTTTTTTCTCATGTGCATTAGTTTTTTCTACGTTACCATTACCTTTGAACTTAATAATTGCAATAATTTCTTAATTATTATCTCCGCTTCCAGCGTTGACCCCCTACAGTCAAAACTTTCAAGACAGCAGCAAGAACGATCTTATTAAAACATTAGTCAAAGCATGTCACTACTCTGAAATTGCTTCCAACCTCATTCAGAGCAAAAGCCAACGTGCCCGCAATAGCTTATGAGGCTTGCAAATTCTCCTTTCCACTCTCCCTTCACTTACCTCTCTACTTTCTGATCTTATTTTATACTATCTTTCTTCTCACTCTGCTTCAGCTACCTTGGCCTTCATATTGTCATCAAAGCTAGCCATAGTCTTTCACATAGAATGTTCATTTCTCGTGCTAGCTTATTCTCATTTCCTTAAAATCTTTAATCAGGAGTGACTGTTTTCAGGAGGTTTACCTCAACCAGTCCATCAAATAATTTCATCACTCCAACACTTTTTATTCCATTTATCTGTTCTACTTTTTCTTTAGCATATATCAATATTTAATAGATGATATGTATTGCTATTTATCATTCTTATTATCTCCTCCCCACACTGAAATACAAGCTCCATGAGGTAGGAATTATTGTCTATTTAGTTATCATATTCTCATTGCTGAGAAATACAGTGGATGCATAGTAAGACTCAAAAGTGTTGAATAAATGAATAAATGGAGGAAGATTTTTATTTTTATTTTTTCACTACATTGCGTACTTAACACATATACCCATTTTATCCAGAGTCATCACAACTTGAACATATCTAAAAATTTAAAGACATTGTTACCCCTTTCACTTTTTATATGTATATAGAAATCCCCAAGGCAGAGATTAAACCTAGAATACACTGAAGTAGAAAATATCAATAATACTTCCTTTAAAAAAAATCCTTTGCTTTAGAGGAGCTTACAAAGAAAATTTAGAACCCTCACATGGACTCTGTTTACCGTGAGGAATAATCAACAAATTATGTTAAATCTTTGAGAAATCATTTAGTTAAAATTTCATAAGAGACTATAAAGAATACTTAAAATTATAATGAGACAAGGGGAGAAATAGAAAGTATACTGAAAGAAGAAATCAAGCTAAAGCAAATGCTTTCTTTGTCTTAGAAGTTATCTCTGAGTTCCCTGGGCTCAAATCTTTAACTCCTTTTGACTTCAATTTCTCAGCCTTTAAAGCATCTGTCACATTTTTACAGATTCTGTCTCCTCAGTTATTCCTTTTCCATTCAAGCCTTTAGCAAATTGTTTTAGAGCACTTATTATGTTCCAGGCACTTTGTTAGACATGGGGATCAATGGTGAAACACAAGCATGGCCCCTACTTTTTCAGGAATGTTCCACAAGGAAAGAAAAGGAAAAAAAAAAAAATATATATATATATATATCATCATCAATGTGACAAATGTAGTGAAAGGTTGTGTATTGTGTTTGGAGAAGGAAATGGCTACCCACTCCAATATTCTTGCCTGGAAATGCCATGGACACAAAGAATTGGACATGACTGAGCGACTAAATCAGAGAAGGCAATGGCACCCCACTCCAGTACTCTTGCCTGGCAAATCCCATGGATGGAGGAGCCTGGTGGGCTGCAGTCCATGGGGTCGCTAAGAGTCGGACACGACTGAGCAACTTCACTTTCACTTTTCACTTTCATGCATTGGAGAAGGAAATGGCAACCCACTCCAGTGTTCTTGCCTGGAGAATCCCAGGGGCGAGGGAGCCTGGTGGGCTGCCGTCTGTGGGGATGCGCAGAGTTGGACACGACTGAAGTGACTTAGCAGCAGCAGCAGCAGCAGAGCGACTAAATAGCATGTATTGTGTTATGAGAGTGAATTAGGGATTCAAGTCTTTTCTTAGGTGTTAAATAAGAATTTTTCTTATATCACTTCTTGCCTTTTTCCTACCATCATCCCCCTAAGACCATCATTACCTCTGTTGCCTAAGCTTTTCTCCTGACTCTCCAACTCTGACCCTTTTATCACAATTAAGGGTTTATTGGCATTGTCTAATTACAGTATGGCTATAGCCTTTTCTTCTTCATTGAAAACACATCTCATGTTTTCCAAACTTTTTACTCTTACTCCTGCTGTTTCAAGTAATGTACTTTGGTTTTGATCTGTTTTCTAAGTGTCAACTCAAATTTTTCAGTCATTGAATGTCTGTCTCCTCCATTCCAGCACACGGGCTAATAAATGGTATCTGAACTCATAGCAATTCCCTCTTCTTTATTTATTTCTATTTTATCACAAGCTACTGTATGATATTTTTTGTACTGTTACACTCTTTCTTATGACTAGAAAAGTTTTGAGAATCAAGAATTAAGGGAAGGGAAGGGCTAACTATGATTAAGTTACTTGATTTCTTTAAAATGTCATTTTCTAATATGTAAAAGGAAGATAATATTATCTGACTCAGAGATTTCTTATGATGATCAGATGAGGTGAGAATATTTCCCCAAGTGTGGTTTACTTAAGATGTCCCATGGCAAACATTTTTAAAATATTTTAATTTAAATTAGACAAGAAAAATTAGATATAGTATATAAACCATCAATTATCTTTTTAACTAGACTTTATAAATTACTTCTGGTTTTTATTTTACTTTTTTTTAAATTTTATTTTATTTTTAAACTTCACATAATTGTATTAGTTTTGCCAAATATCAAAATGAATCCACCACAGGTATACATGTGTTATTTTACTTTTTAATCTTATTAATAATCATGTATTATTTATGTTACTGATTACTTATAGAGAATGAGTCTTACTTTTGTTCATTCTGGTGATGTTTATTTAAAATAAATTTATTTAAATAAAAGATGATCAAATAACTTTAAAATAAGTTTAGTAAACAATAGAAGTAGTATGTGAATATGTAAAAATGGATAGGTTAAATAAATACTGAGTTCAGGCATGTTAGGTACTTTTGTGGACAAAATAGTTTATATACTTTTAAGACGAAATATTTTATAATTTCATGTAAAGATGCTTAAGTAAATCAGCTGACATAGAGGAGGCACCTAGCGAGCTCGTCTCCTTTATATTCTTTAAGCTGGAGAGAGGTTACAATTAATATCAGGAATATTTTCAGTAACAATATCTGCATTTGACATTTACACTGAGGATTTCAGCAGCTGCTGTTTCTGTTTTATGTAGGAGGCAAGATGGAAAAGGAATAGATCGTGTGTTTTCATTCGTGGGTCTCCTTTTTAAGGAAGTGAAAGGAGTTATTTGTTTATGAATATGGTTTTCTATATTGAATTTTGTAAAAGATCGCCTGTGTCTATCTGAGGAAAGGGTGGAATTACAAAGTGAAAAAAAGGACAGTTGGTAGACCACAAATCAACAATTCTCATTGATTTCTCTTTTGAAATGTTATTTTTCAAAGTACTTTGAACCCTTCTAACAGTGACTTTGATTTATCTCTTAATGTATGAAAATGAATGTGAGGTAAAAATACAAATAAAAGGTAATAATAAATGCTTAATGCGTGTCTCTATAGTGCCTTCCTTTCTTCTCCCAGGAGTATGAAGCAATTCAATTTAAGTGATATGCTCATTCATTTGTTCATTCATTCAGCAAGTAACTATTAAATTATTCAAATATGTTTATTGAGTGCCTGCCATGTGCAAAGGGCTATGTAGATCTCTGAGGATACAAAAATAAATAAGGGATTTCCTTGAATTATTCAGTCATTTAGGGGGAAATATTTAAGTTCAACGTAATCACAAATGAGTGTCATATGAGCCAAACCTGAGATGTGTACAGTACAACAGGAAATGTTAGTTTTGGTGCATTAGTACGAATTGGCTCTGCCTTGAGAGATCAGGAAAAGTTTCACAGAAAATTGCTGAGCCAAGGCTCAAAAAATGTGTAAAGATTTGTCATACGTAGAATGACCAAAATGAGCAGGAAATGAGGTGGAGAGTTAGGACTGGAGGCAGAGGAAACAGCATGTACAAAGATACAGTTACACAGAATGTGTCTGGGAAACGGAAAATACTTTGGTGAAGACCCAAAAGACGATACGGCAAGAGGATAACCTCATCAAAAATAGCCATTGAACTTAAAAGAGCATTCTCATCTTGGAGCTCTGTGATGACCTAGAGGGGCAGGGATGGGAGGGAGCCCCGAAAAGGAGGGGATATATGTATACATATAGCTGATTCACTTGTTGTATGGCAGAAACTAATACAGCATTATAAAGCAATTATACTCCAATAAATAATAATAATATAAAAAGAAAGAAAGATATTTCTTTATGTCTAAAAGAAAAAAAAAGGCCATTTTCTTACAGATCAATTTTTGGGTCTTATTATCATGGACTAAAACGACATGACCGACTCGATGGACATGAGTTTGGGTAAACTCTGGGAGTTAGTTGGTGATGGACAGGGAGGCCTGGCGTGCTGCGATTCATGCAAAGAGTCTGACATGACTGAGTGACTGAACTGAACTGAACAGATTATTTGAGTGTAAGGTGACTTTGGAAATTAATTACATAGTACTATATCTAGAGGTAAAACAAATTGGTAAAAATGAAAATAAAACTAAAAGCACTGACTCTCAAGTTAGCACCCCACTTCCACAGGTGAGAAAAATCCTGCTGTTGAGATAGCTAGAATATTGGACTATATAACCAAATCATAGTTGATAAGAAAGATCCCAAAGTGCTCTGATTAGATGGGTGGTGTTTAAAATGTCTCTGTTTATGGTAAACTTTGGCAAGGCATATACATTTCAAGGAACTGAATTGAATTATCCATTATGAAATTACTCTACCCATGTTTTAGTTATGTAGCTTTATCAAGAAAGCTGTCTTTGGTCTTGTTTTTTAATTGATTTTTGTATTCATAAGTCATAATTCTTGAATGTTCTATGTGGTACCCATTCTTTCTTGGCTGCTTTCTTGATGTTCTTTTACTTTGCTCCTCACTTATATCCATTCAGTGTTATATTCCTTTTATAGTTATTGACATATTGATCTATATCTCCAGTTGTAGCAAAATTTAATTGTAAGCATGTGGGCAAATCACAACATGTGGATTTAGAACTACTATATAAATCCAGGATCCATGGGAGTTTTTATTTTTATGAAAAACATGTAAAATGAAAGGAGGTTCTGAGAAGACTCTCAAAAAAACTATTTAGAAAGCTTAAGAAAATATTCATTTGGCTTAGAAAAGAGACACTTGTGAAATGGAAAGTCTTTAAGTTTATGAAAGATTTTTACAAGGGCTTGAAAACTGACATGTTTCCTGCACTAATGGAATAAAAAAATGAGGAAAGAACTTAAGGTAGACTTCTTAACATAGAGGATGGTTGAATGCAGTCATAAAAAGAGTTAAAAAAAAAAAAGACAAAACATTTTCTGCTTCATAATACTAAGCACATGTTCTCTGTCTAGACTATTATGGTTTCTTTTCTTTTTTTTTGGAGGTGGGGGGGGGGCTTCCCTGAAGATTAGAGGGAATAAAGACAACATTTTATTCATAATAAAGAATAAAAACATTTTTATTGCACCCATACTGTGTGCCAAGTAGTGCTCTAAACAGTTTACTTGTATTATCTCATTTGAGCCTTTTTATCAACACAATGGCATAGTTTCCATTATTACCCCAATTTTATAGAATCAACATTACTTGTCAAGGTGACAAATGTGATGGTGGTTGTCTATCTCACGACTTACTTTAGCTAATTAATTATCATATGAGAATGACTTTTAAATAGCATTTTAATTAGGTGACTTCCTGGAAATCTCTTGCATGAAATATTTTATAATAAATCTTATACATACTGCTGTCAGACATGCTTATTAAACACTAAAACCTCATATGTAGGCCTGTTAAGTTCTCCATGTTTTATTTGGGGGTAGTGGGGGAGTGTTAAGTAAGAGCCAAGCCAGTTTGATTCTGTATAAAATGATGGCCAGAGCAGTGATTTCTTGAGCTGACTGTGATATCCCAAGGGGTATATGGAACTCAGTGGGTCCTCTTGGGGTAAGAGTGTGGGGATTAGATGCCCATGCAGGGCAATAGAGATGACCTTAGGATCATCAAAGGAAGAAAAATGAAACTGAGAGCCCTATGTAAAATTGAAAACTTAAAAGAGTTCTCATTTTATGAGAGGACTTCTAAAAACTTCATACATTAGCCCAGGGAAGCAATAATGAAGAGTGTTTCTATTATGAATAGAAAAGGTGTGTGGGTTTTTTTTGGGGGGGGGGTTGGCTGGTGGTGGTCAATTTAACCCTTTTATGTAGACAGAAAAACACTAAGCCAAATATATTAAACATGAAACTGCTCCTAAGCTAGTGAAATCTCTGGGCACCTAGCAGAAGAATGTGCAAAATTATTCTGTAGCAACAATTACACAATCAAAGGGCCCTGGGGCTCCCACAGGAAGTACAAGCTTGCTAAAGAAGATCTTAGAATAAAACTGTACAGTGACATGCAGAAACTAGAGACTTGGAGGATTTGAAAAAGAAATATTTAGAATGCCTGGAAATGTAAATATGCATGTAATAATTCATTAAAAATAAACACTTTGTAGATAGGTAAAACAATAGATTCAAACTTTAGATAAAAATAATGAGATCTGAGACTATAACCCTGAAAGTGGTACAAAGAAGGAAGGAAAAGAGTAATAGGAAATATATGAAGCAGTAGAATGGGTTATATGAAAAGGTTCAGGAAAAATATAATGGGATTTTAGGAGGAGAGAACAGAGAGAATGAAGGGGAAGACATATTGGAAGAAATAATGACTGATTTTTCTTATAATTAATTGGATTCAAGAAACATAATGAATTCCAGGCAGAATTTTAGAAAAATATTGTATTGAAGCTACAGCTCAAAAAGATGAAAAGTCTTCAAACAAATCATAGAAAAGAGATATATTCTTAAAATAGAGCAATTGGATTGACAGCAGACATCTTATCATAAAAAATAGACACCAGAAGAAGGTATGTGATAATATCTTCAGAATGCTGAGGGAAAATCATTGTCAATCTAGAAATCTTTATTTACCTATGCTATCCTTCAGAGTCTAGGGTGAATGTAGACAGTTCAGGAAAAATATGAAAAGATTGAACATGTTTAACCATCACAGATTTTTGCAGAAATAGCTGTTAAAATATGTACAACAGTAAAAAGGAAAACTCAGAGAGCTAGGATGCTAGCAATCATGATGAGAATATAGATTAATAAATGTGGGAGTTATTTTGACTATTAATTATAAACTAATAAATACTGGTGATAATAATGACATGCTTGGTCAGAAATAGTACTACTGCAACAAAATAAAATTAAAATACTATCAAATAATAACATGGAATATTGGGTGTAATATTAAAGTCACCAATTGTACAACTTTACAAAAATTAATTTGAAAAGTTAGATCAAATGAAAAGGATGATTAGCACTTTCACTTTCAAAATTTATTATAAAGCACAGTAATCAAGATAATGTGGTATTAGCACGGGTAAATTAAAATAGATCAAAAAAGAATCCAGAAATAATTAAATGCACACTCATGTGATCTAGACATATAACTTAGGAGTTTTACAAGTCAGTGAGGAAAAGGAATAACATTTTCATATATGAGCATAAATATGTACATACATGATGGTGGTTTAGTTGCTTAGTCTTGTCTGACTGTTGCAACCCAACGGACTGTGGTCCACCAGGCTCCTCTGTCCATGGGATTTCCCAGGCAAGAATACTGGAGTGGGTTTCCATTTCCTTCTCCAGGGGATCTTCCCAACCCAGGGGTCAAACCCTGATCTCCAGCATTGCAATCAGTCTCTTGCATTGCAGGTGAATTCTTTACCGACCGAGCCACAAGGGAAGCCCTTGTACATACGTAAATTCATACATACATACATCTAGACAACTGGCCATACATATGGGGGCAGGACAGACAGATTTCCATCCTACACCATAATTTCCTTTAAAAAGTTGAAGACTTAAAAGAAAATATAAAATGAGAAACTTATAAACTTGTATAGGGAAAAAATTTAGATACCAAATATACACACATAAAGGTAAACATTGACAAATTTAGTACATAAAAATATGCATGATGAAACAAATGGGATTAAAAGACAAGTCAGAGTTTGGGAGCAGATATTTTCAGTACATGTAACAAACAAAGAATTGGTGTCCAGAATACATAAAATACGTTTAGAAATCAGTAAGGTATAACCTAATTTTAAAATGAGAAAAGACTATGAATAGAAGGAAGTTCAAATAGACAATAAATATATGAAAAAAAAATGCTAGACCTCACCAGTAATTAAGAAAAGGCACATCAAAACTACAGGGAGGGCTTCCCTGGTGGTTCACTGGTTAAGAATCTGCTTGGCAATGCAGGAGACATAGGTTCAATCACTGGTCCTGGAAGATCCCACATGCTGTGGAGCAGCTAAGCCCATGTACCATGACTATTGAAACATAACTGCGGATCCCGTACACCCTAGAGCCCGTGCTCCACAAGAAGAGAATCCACTTCAATGAGAAGCTGGTGCATTGCAGCTAAGAGTAACCCTTGCTACCTGAAGCTGGAGAAATTAAAAGTAAATAAATAAATAAAATTATTTTTAAAAAAACTACAAGAAGCAACATTGTACATGGTTTAACAAATTAATAGCGGATTAAAATGTGTCATTTAGAATACAGAACTCATATAAACTACTAATAATGTCAATTTGGAAGAAATTTGTAATAAAAGTTCAAATTGTACACATCCTATTATCCATCAATTGTATTTTTAATTTATTTTTAATTGGAGGTAACTTTTATAAGATTGTGTTGGCTTCTGCCATATATCCACAGGAATCAGCCATTGGTATACATCCGTCCTCTTCCTCTTGATCTTCCCTTCTATCTCCTACCCCATCTCACCCCTCTAGGCTGTCACAGAGCACTGTGGGGAGGTCCCTGTGTCCTACAGCAAATTCCCACTGGCTATCTATTTTACATATGGTAATATATGTGTCACCATGCCACTCTTTCAATTTGCCCCATCCTCTCCTAAGCTCACTGTGCCCACGTCTGTTCTCTGTGTCTGCATCTCCATTGCTGCCCTGCAACTAGGTTCATCAATGCCAACTTTCTAGATTCCATGCTGCCGCTGCTAAGTCGCTTCAGTCGTGTCCGACTCTGTGCGACCCCATAGACGGCAGCCCGCCAGGCTCCCCCATCCCTGGGATTCTACAGGCAAGAACACTGGAGTGGGTTGCCATTTCCTTCTCTAATGCATCAAAGTGAAAATGAAGTCGCTCAGTCATGTCCAACTCGTAGCGACCCCATGGACTGCAGCCCACCAGGATCCTCCATCCATAGGATTTTCCAGGCAAGAGTACTGGAGTGGGGTGCCATTGCCTTCTCCTCTAGATTCCGTACATGTGCGTTAATATAAAATATTTGTTTTTCTCTTTCTGACTTACTTTACTCTGTAAAACAGGCTCCAGGTTCATCCACCTCATCAGAATGGACTCAAATGCATTCTTTTTCATGGCTGAGTAACATTTCATTTTATATATGTACCACAACTTCTTTGTCCATTCATCTGTCAATAGACATCTAAGTTGCTTCCATGTCCTAGCTGTTGTAAATAGTGCTACAATGAATACACATCTCTTTCAGTTATGGTTTTCTCAGGGTATACATCAGTGATGGGATGGTTGAGTCATATGATAGTTCTGTTCCTACTATCAATTACATTTTGAAGTATCTACTCTTTTAAAATTGCGTGTGTTTAAATAAAATAGAAGAATGTTTCTTGAGCATTATTTTGAGATGATTTTGAGGTAGAGTGGATTGAGGTGGGAGATTTTGATTATATTATGAAGATTTTATTTGTTTAAAATGAATGAATCAAATATGGCAGTATGTTGCTGCTGCTGCTGCTGCTAAGTCACTTCAGTCGTGTCCGACTCTGTGTGACCCCATAGATGGCAGCCCACCAGGCTCCCCGTCCCTGGGATTCTCCAGGCAAGAACACTGGAGTGGGTTGCCATTTCCTTCTCCAGTGCATGAAAGTGAAAAGTGAAAGGGAAGTCGCTCAGTCATGTCCGACTCTTCTTGACCGCATGGACTGCAGCCCACCAGGCTCCCCCATCCATGGGATTTTCCAGGCAAGAGGACTGGAGTGGGGTGCCATTGCCTTCTCTGATGGCAGTATGTTAACATTTATTAAATATAGGTGGTATGCACATGTGTGTCATATTACCTTCTTATGTCTCTGCCTAAATATATAATGATTAAACATTTAAAGGAAAGGAAGGTGAGATATTCAAACACTAAAGAATGATTTGGGTGATTTTGAGAACAGAAGAAAAGAAGTAGACTTAGCCTATATAATTAGAGATAGCGGGCTTGTTCTTTGTAGTGGCTCAAATAGTTTTTCACACATATCCATGAGTGGTTGGTTCTTTGAGATAGAAATACAACTAATTGCAACTGGGCCAGTGGTTGTTATGTTTGTATACAAACCAGAGTGCCCATTTCCCCTGCTCCATACAGATAAAACATGCTGAAAGAGTGAGCTATTCCTTTGCTTTTTATGTACATTGACACTAATTATTGCACTTTTCTAGCTGACATTCATTACTGGGCTTATATAGAAACCAAAAAGCAGTAATTTTCTTTCTGAACTCCCACGTTATTTTTCACACATCTGTTGTTACGCCATTCTGCATTGAAATTTATTGTTTTATACATCTACGTACCCAACTCTATATGACTGCTTGAGAGGAGGGCTTTTATCTTATTCAGTTCCATTTTGTGAATAACTATTGCTTACCTTTTTAATCATATAAGTAATAACATGGATATATTCTCATGGTAGAAGATACAAATGTTACACAAATATACAGACCAAACTAACTGTTTTTAATCCTCCCTATTCACTACCATCTATAGAAGTAACTAACATCAGCATTTTGACATCCCTGCAAATTAAAGTTAAATACTACGTTTATCTTCTTTTAGTCATAAATTCTATGTAACATGTTCTTGACACCTGCTGTTTGATAATAGACTAATAAAGGATATTAAGGGCTATCAAAAATGTATATCATATATACAAACCAAACAAATATTTAAATGTTTATTGGTTTAGTACATTAACTTTTTATGTTTCAAACATGTATTTTCTTCAGTATATACCATACACCTAACCTATATAGCTTTTCAAGCTACCAGATATTAGTTCCTAGGGCTTAATACTTACTGTTTTTATAATTATCTATGATATATTTAGATGGCTTTTAAAAGAAAATTACGTGTGTACTAGGCAGAACATGTTGTTGTATAATCTTAATGGCTTGATTTAAATATTGCATTTACCTTGAGAATTCAAAGGAGACTCACACAGTGTATGTGTGTGTTGAGGCATGAACCAAAAGCTGCTTAAAAGGATTAATGTTGCATCTCAAACTCAGCTGCACTGGTAGGTTTCTGTCATATGAGAGGTATTAAAAATGAAATTATAAAGGAAAAGGTCTGATGATATACAGATGGAAAGCATCTGAAAAACTTGTTTTCCATACACAGAAGAGCTGCAAGTTATTTGTCTCAATCAGCAGAACAATGGTTAGAGACGATTAAGATTTATTTAGGCAGCTGCCACCTTCTTTCTAGCAGGCACACCTGTTCAGTGAGAGCCCAGTGAAGATGACTGTATAACTATGGCAATGGCTTCATTCCATCGACCTGACACCCATCTTTAAAAAACCATCTTTTACAACTGAAAATTGTAGATATGCCTCTAATGCCTCTTCTAGACTTTTCAAGTTTGTGGATTCTCTCACTTTGCCATAGACATATTCAAAAAATATATTGTGAATACTTATATTGTTAAGCATTTGTCTAACGTGACTGTGACCCCTGAGTACAAATGACCTATTTCACACTGCCTTCTATCTCTGAATGCCTATTTAAGGAACAATAGTTATTATTGTTGGAGAAGGCAATGGCACCCCACTCCAGTACTCTTGCCTGGAAAATCCCATGGACGTAGGAGCCTGGTAGGCTGTAGTTCATGGGGTCTCGAAGAGTTGGACACGACTGAGCGACTTCACTTCACTTTTCACTTTCCTGCATTGGAGAAGGAAATGGCAGCCCACTCCAGTGTTCTTGCCTGGGAAATCCCAAGGACAGAGGAGCCTGGCACAGGGTCACAAAAGTGTTGGACACAACTTAACGCCTAAACAAGAACTTAAAAGCAAAACTAACCAACAAAATGATCAAGCATTAAAGATCTCTCCAAGCCCCAATTTTAGTGACTTAGAAAATCTTAACTTATGAAGAAAATACAAAAATTATTTTATGATTGGCAGTCCCATATCAGTGATTTGAAAGCTCAATATTTTTTTCTCACCTCTTTATTGTCAAATTCCATCTTAAAATGTTAAAAACAGAAGTTTCTACTCATTAATTTAGGGACAATTGCCTCCCTCCTCTTTTTATCGACTGTATTCTGTTAACTGAATAGTCTTTTAACTACACAGCTTAGACAGACTTGAATGCAGGAATAATGAATACCTCTAACATCACAGCAATATTGGGGTAAATTGTGGTCCTGTTGAGTAACTCTTTGAAAGCTAAACAGGAGTTATCATTTATTTATTTGTTGGATTTCTGTGGCACTTTTTTTTCCCCAAAGAGTACAAGGTGTGATGTGGTGAATTTTGCTCAGGGGTTGTCTAAGAGTGTCAAAAGGAAATGAAAGGAAAGTAGAGTTCGTAGAAAGAACACAGAGGAAAAGTAACGGCTAATGGCAAAACCGAACCCCAGGTGGCGGTTAGGCATGGTGAAGAAGGTGGAAGAATCCAGGCTGAGTCATTTTACCAGAGCCTATGCCTCTGGTGAGCACGAGACATTTCTTTTTTGTTGCAGGCAGGGGGACCCCTTCCAGGACCCAGAAGGGGCTCTTGTCTAACACTTGGACACACATCCTGACAAAGCAAGAGACTTTATTGGGAAGGGGCGCCTGCACAGAGAGGAGGAGGGTCAGGGAACCCAGGAGAACTGCTGTGCCATGTGGCTTGCAGTCTTGGGTTTTATGGTGATGGGGTTAGTTTCCAGGTTGTCTCTGGTCAATCATTCTGACTCAGGGTCCTTCTGGATGGTGCACACATTGCTCAACCAAGATGGACACCAGCAAGAAGGATTCTGGGAGGTGGTAGCCAGCAAGAAGGATTCTGGGAGCTGGTAGCCAGCAAGAAGGATTCTGGGAAATGAGAGGACACATGCAGTCTCCTTTTGACCTTTCCCTAACTTTTCTGGGTTAGTAGCATCTTATTCAGAGAAGGTGATGGCACCCCACTCCAGTACTCTTGCCTGGCAAATCCCATGGATGGAGGAGCCTGGTAGGCTGCAGTCCATGGGGTTGCTAAGAGTTGGACACGACTGAGTGACTTCATTTTCACTTTTCACTTTCATGCACTGGAGAAGGAAATGGCAACCCACTCCAGTGTTCTTGCCTGGAGAATCCCAGGGACAGCAGAGCCTGGTGGGCTGCTGTCCATGGGGTCACACAGAGTCAGACATGACTGAAGTGACTTAGCAGCAGCAGCAGCATCTTATTAGTTCCATGTACCTTACCAAGACCTCTTGTAAAATCGCTCATGCCAACGGCCACTATGGTGCCTGGCCCGGGTGGGTGGTTTCAGTCAGTGTTCCCCATACTCATGTGAAGACCCTCAGACTTGGAATCAGAATTACAGATGCACAGGACAGGAAGGGGGCCTGAAAAATGTTCTGCCCAATTCTCTTCATTTACAGATGAGGCAAATCCAAGCACAGAAGAAACAAGGAACAATTTAGAAAAAAAAGCCAGGGTTAGAACCCAGATTATTTGTTTATTCAACACACACACATTGAATGTATTGTGCTCAACATTCTTCTAAGCACCAGGTTTCCTGTCGTGAGTTAACATGGATGTGAGTCCTGATCCTACGCTGCCTTGTTCTATTTCCAATTGCTTAGAAGGATGTTCAGTGTACTTTATAAAACAGTTGAATGGAGACCCAGTCCTCTGGGGGTAAAGCTCAAGTGATTTATCGTGAGAGAAGGGAGTTCTTTTCCATTTATTTGTGTTTCAACATTGTCCTTGGTCAACAGGTGCTCCTAGGGCATGTCTATTAGATCAGCTGGAAAACATTTATTGGATTGAGTCTCATTTGCATATCAGTGGAAGGAAGGTTTTCCTTGCTGAGATGAACAGTTTTTATATATTTTTGTCCTCTAGTACGATGGACAAAGTCAGCCATTCTCTCTCATCAGAAGACACACTTGTCTCTTAAAATTGACTTTACCTTTAAAATGCCTCATAATAGTCTAAACCCTATGTAAGATAATTTAACCCTAGTAAGATAATTGAAACGGAGAAGGCAATGGCACTCCACTCCAGTACTCTTGCCTGGAAAATCCCATGGAGGGAGGAGCCTGGTGGGCTGCAGTCCATGGGGTCGCTAAGAGTCGGACACGACTGAGCAACTTCACTTTCACTTTTCACTTTCACACATTGGAGAAGGAAATGGCAACCCACTCCAGTGTTCTTGCCTGGAGAATCCCAGGGATGGGGGAGCCTGATGGGCTGCCTTCTATGGGGTCACACAGAGTCGGACACGACTGAAGCGACTTAGCAGCAGCAGCAGCAAGATAATTGAAAAGGCTTCCTTGGTGGTTCAGTGGTAAAGGATCCCCCTGCCAATGCAGGAGATGCAGGTTCGATCCCTGGGTTGGGAAGATATCCTGGAGAGGGATGTGGCAAACCACTCCAGTACTCTTGCCTGGGAAATCCCACAGACAGTGGAGCCTGGCAGGCTACTGTTCATGAAGTTGCAAAAGAGTTGGACACAACTAAGCAACCAAACAACAACCAAGATAATTGAAATTGGAAGCACATGGTGGTAGAATTAAACGTGAGAATTCCTCAGAGGAGCCTGGTTTAAGACTGGCCATAAATCTTCCTCTTCAAAAGTGGTATTAAATCCCCCATTTAACAATAGATATCACTGCAAGAAAACTCTGGGGTTTTAAAAGAAAAAAAGGAGTAAACTGTTCTGTTTTAGTGTAAAGGTAGATTTAAGCCCCTCCCCATTACTCAGTCTTCAGGCAGAAAACCTGGACTTGTAAAAGCAGCCCAGGTGGTTTCAGTGGTGGAACCAATGAGTTTAAAAGCTGAGGACCTTCACTCTGGCGTTCAGGGAATACACCCCATCCTGTTCACGTCGCCGTTTGTCCCGGGGCCAACCTCCAAAGAAATAAAATGTTTTTTTTTGTTTTTTTCTTGTAAGCTGTGGAGAAGACTGGTTGGGAGGCAGGGATAGGACTTTACGTGGCCCCAGTGGAGTTGAGGAGGGGGGCAGAGGAAGGTCGCTTTGTTTCCAGTCCTACTAACAGCCCCTTATTCTCGGGGCTTCGGGGCAGGCTCCGGGCTCCGGGGGACACCTGTTTGTGCCCGCAGGGCCGCGTCCGTGGTGGTCTCTCCCCTCCCGCGTGCCCGGCAGCTGCAATTATTGGCTGCTTTACCTGCGGGGCTGGGTGTGGATGCGTCTTTGCGCGGCCACCGCCGCCAGCACGCACTGTCGAGGCAGAGGGAAGCCAGGCGAGGGGCCATGCCTGGAGCCCAGGGCGACCGGACTGCGGCTACCCTTCCTCCTACCACGCGTGGAGTTTGGTGGTGAACAAGAGCCCAAGAACTGCAAGACGGATACTCAGCCGCCTGGATGCGCGTGTGCGCCGGCGGGGAAGGCAGCGCCCGCCCGCCCCCCTCGCGCGGACCTCCCGCAGGCGGGATGTGAAGGTACCTGCGGACTGGCCGGCCCGGACTGCCTGCCCCCGGCCCCCTCCCTCCCTGCTCCCGCCCTCGGCCTCAGCTCGCCAGCATGAGAGGCACTGAGAAAGCAACAGCCTGCAAGTGACAGCTCCAGACCGATTCCCCCTGCTCCAGATCTCCGAGCCGAGCTGGGAAGTTGATTGTGCAGCCGCTTCACCGAGAATCCCTTCCGTTGGCAGCGCTATGTTCGCCTCTATCTGGTATGCCAAGAAGCTGGGTCGCAGGTTCGTGCACAACGCCAGGAAGGCGAAATCCGAAAAGGTAGGGAATGCTTGGGGATGAAGATTACCTTTTCGGCTTTGCCAACTGCCTGATCTGGACTGCTGGTCTTGAGTACAGACGCAGTTTTTTGTTTTTTCCACTCGGGATGCGAACCTGCCTCTCGCTGGCATGTAGACCATGCCTCTCACAGAAAGGGGGAACTCCTGGAGCCTGGCTGCCTGGGGGCGGGGAGTGGGCGTTGGTGGTGGTCAAGAAGAGTCATTAGCTATTCAAAATATTTGGTGAAACCGTCAATTGATGGTGTCTCAACAGAGACTTGGTATTCCTTTAAATGGCACAGGGTGAAAGCAATTAAGCAGCTGAAATCTTTGCTTCTTCAGGGAGCTCTCTAGTAAACTTGTTGCTACCAGTGGATTATTTTTAAGACTATAATGGTTGGTTCTGCAAGGGGCATGATAAATCCCTGAGCCTCCCTCCAGTTCTTGCATCCTAGTGTATGTCATCGGAGCACATATTTGGGACTCTGCCTAACATTGACCAGACTCCACAGGGGTGCTTGCTATCTTTTCAAATCAACAAAGCCATCATTTCAAAAGTGTTTACAATGAGCAAGAATTCTATTTATAATCACATAGTCCTGTCCACTTAGAGAATGGCTTTGTATTTCTTTTATTCCGCATGACTGGTTGTTTCTAGAGAACCTCTATGTAGATCTATCTCATGAGTTATCTTTCTCTAAGAAATTAACATGGCCTGTAAGTCCTCAGATGCAAAACAAGCTCAAGTCTCTAATTTGACTCAGGCTTTCAGAGGCACTGGCCAAATGGTCAATGTTTAAGAAATCAGTATCCAATTTGGTGATGGGGAAACTTCCAAAGACAACATTTTGTGGAGCTGAGATTGTTCCATGTTACTTTGAGGATGTGATCTTTGGCCCAGCATCCTTTCTGACTTAGATCTACTCTTGAGATTGACCCAGAGGTGGTTTTCCTGGCCTGTGACACAGTCCTTTCTCTCAGCTGCAAAGATTCCTCCACTGCAACTTGCTATCTGTTCCTTCAGAGTGGAAATGTTGATAATATGAACAAGAATTCAGTGATAAACCAAAATATGATTGTTTGTAGTGTGAGAAGAGGAAAAAAAAATCCTTCGAGTTCTGATTTTAGGGTTGTAGCCTTTCAGAATGTCCAGATCTGAGGATCGTATAATGTTGACAGACTTATTAAGTAGTACTTGTGCTGGAAGTGTAGTAGAGGGAGACAAAGGTGAAGTAGAATTGATTCCTTTTTGCCCATGCATCACAGGTAAAATGATTACAAGCCTAATTATCGTGTACTAGCATCATATATATTGCATTTTGAGGGGTTTGCTTTGTTTTGTTTCTCTTTTAAGGAAAGAGACTTGAAAGTGACTCTTTTATTGGAGCAAGTGCTTTGAAAAAGTGCCTTCTTATGAAAATTATAGGTTGTATGGATGAAGGGTCTGTCAGAGACCACGAATGGCTCTGAAAGCCACTGGGAGATAATGCCTTATGCCGAATTGGTATGCACAGAAAAGTTGAATCTCCCAGTGACACTTACTTCAGGCTTAGATCTGAATGTGGAGAATGCCAGCTCAATGAAATTCAGTGTACAGAAATTAAAGGATGTTAATTCAAGGATCTAACACAGGTTTCTGCTTTTTGAGTGTAGGAAGAAGCTAGTAAGGGGCCTTCAGTATCTCCATTTCATTTCTGAGAACAAGCAAGAAGAAACCAGGTGTGGGGTTAAGGGGTTTTAATACTTTATCTTAGAGATAATATTTTGTCTTACTCAGAAAGTAGGAAAATCAGCATTAGAGAACTGAAGTTTTGCTCCCTGAGTGATAAAGACTAAAGGAAAAATTATTAACTCTAATGTCCTTCTGTTAGTCAGGGGAGCTAGAGGAGTTAATTCTGAACACTAAGTGATGATAACTAACATAAAAATAGCATCTCAATTTTTTTTCCATGGAATTTATATTCACAGAGTTCCTGGAATAAATTAAAAGGTGTGCTGCCTTGAACAATGAACAAGAAGGCCCTCACTTGGTGCTTAGTGAATGGGAATAGTTTATTCTGGGTACTTCATTTTATCATGTGGCTTATTTAAAACCAAGTATGTGAATTAAGGTTTTGTCTAATGATTACAGTAATATACTTCAGCTGAGAAAGCAGTTAACAAATGATACTGCAAGCTGGATGAATTCCTATAATGTATTACTGTAACAGCAGAGATCATATAGTTGCAAACAGGAAGGGGAATATAAGATGCTGCTGACTATATGTTGTCATGCTTTATTATAAAAAGAAGGAAGAAGTATAAAGCAAGAAGATCATTGAGTTTTTTTTTAGAAAATGACCAGTATACTTAAATGAGAAAGAACTATTGATAGATTCAGAGCAGGTTTTAGCATTGGGGGTATAAATTATATCAGAGGCAGCCACTGTGATTTTGTTTCAGTACCTTCTATAAATTTGGGCTTCTTTTTGCAATAGGTAACACAGTTTATTTTCTCCTCTTCTAATGAAAAAAACCTACACCCATCATAGCCCATCAGGCCTACTTTAGCTTTCAGGTGTGGTTGGAAAGTATATTCCTCAAGGCTGGGGTTAATTGAAAAGCTAATTGGGAATGTGCAAGCCTAAATGCCATCCCTAAACAGGCAGTGTGCCTTATTCGTGGTTGCCTGGTCTACCGTTTTACCTCATCTAATGCCAGTAGAATTAAACAGCAGCATGGAATGTAGTAATAATGGTGATAGCAATCACAGCAGTAACAGTATTAACAAGAGTCCCTCTTTATACACACGTCATACAGCAGCTGCTTTAGGCCTTGGAGTTTCACTTAATTCTATAAGGTAGACATGATTTTTCTTGAGTCCTAGAGAGAAGAGTAGTTTGCCCAAGGTCATAGAGTTTGTGGGATGTATTAGTGCTAGGATTTGAAACTGAGTTTATCCAGGCTATTCTAAAAATGACTCTTTGAGTCCGTAGCCCTCTCTTCCATCCACCTATCATTCACCTGTCTTAATAAGTCATGAGGCTTACAGAATCAAAGTTACTGATCCTGTAACTCAACCCCCTTGTTTCAGACAAGATTGTGCCTAAGCTGTCTTCCATAGACAATTGTCTGCCCTGTTATTAAAGACTTTACGCTCTTTAGATAAGTTTCTCAAGCTATCATCTAGGCACCCATTGGTCCTTTTAACTACTAGTAATTGTTATATTATTGTAAGCTAAACAATGGCATTCGTATTCATTGTTTATCCTGTAAAAACCAAAGATATCTTTTGTCAGAAAAAAACCACACTTAAATGCTAGGCAACTGTAGACACACTCTTTTTAGACTAAGTCAAAGATATTAGCTAATTCACATTGTCATTGTTCTAAAAAAGAAAAAAGGCTCTTTGCTATTCTTTAAAAAGACAGTATGTG
Organism: Bos javanicus; assembly: GCF_032452875.1. Lineage (NCBI taxonomy): Eukaryota > Metazoa > Chordata > Mammalia > Artiodactyla > Bovidae > Bos > Bos javanicus. The sequence continues at coordinate 11,371,017 of NC_083896.1, forward strand.
CATACCAACAAATTCTGTGAATGAAATGATTTTTAATGCGATATGAAATCAAGACTGTCTGGCTGCAATAGAATACCTTCATTCAAATCTTTTTTTTTTTTTTTTTTGACCCCATGTAATTCAGAAATTAGTGTCTTGTATGCCTGTTTGCCACATTTCAACTTACATTGCTTAATTTAGTCAGTCTCTAGTTGTATTACTTTAAAAAGGCAGCTTTAAGATAAATTGAACTGGAATTTCTGATGGCATAATTATATACAAGAGTATAAAACACTTGAAGTTGTGAACCTTCACTTCTGCATAGCTTTGCTTTTAATTTTTATATTTTTACTTTTAAGCATATGCCACAGAAAGTAAATGCATGATGCATTTAGAAAAGACTGGCATCAATATCCATCATCTAATAGACACAACTGTGGATGGGCTTGGCACTGAAATATATCCTGTGAGTGGTATAACTGAGCACGAATATTCTGACACTAGGCAATATTCACCTTGGAGAATTCTTTAAGAACCAGTTCACTGGTTCTAGCCTCCTCTCCATCTAATCCAAACACACCAATTCAACAGAAACCAAAATAAGGGGAAATGTAGCAATGCATTTGCTGTCAATATGGCTAACAAGAGAGCCTACTGTTCTGGGTGGTTGCTGGTGGGGCAATAAAGAACATTGGGTTTAAGGTGAGGAATTAGAGGGAATTATAGTCTCGTTCTTTGTTATTTAGCCTGAAACCAGCTCTTTTCCAAATAGAAGTAACACCTGTGCTTTGGCAGAACCCCAGTGTCTCAGGATACCCTCCAATTTGCTTGCCAAGTGTACCTGGCCTATCGTGATACAGCCTCTGCTTTTTTCCCCTGCTCTAAATCAGCATTCTGAACTATATTCAAATTCCTGAATGTCTCATGCTTTTTCTAGCTTCTCAGGTTTTGCTTATCCTCTTTGACTGACTAGTGACCCACTAGCCATCTCCTGCGGAGAAGGCGATGGCACCCCACTCCAGTACTCTTGCTTGGAAAATTCCATGGATGGAGGAGCCTGGTAGGTTGCAGTCCATGGGGTCGCTAAGAGTCAGACACGACTGAGCAACTTCACTTTCACTTTTCACTTTCATGCATTGGAGAAGGAAATGGCAACCCACTCCAGTGTTCTTGCCTGGAGAATCCCACGGATGGGGGAGCCTGGTGGGCTGCCATCTATGGGGTCGCACAGAGTCAGACACGACTGAAGTGACTTAGCAGCAGCAGCAGCCATCTCCTGACTCTAAACTTAGATGACTTCATCATCAGTGGGAAACTTTCCCTGGCCCCTGCAAGCCCAAGATGAATCTTGCATCGGTTCCTACAGCCGCTTGTATATTAGTTGTTATCATCCTTATTTCTCATTAGAAAGTGGATTCTATGAAATGAAAGACTGTGCAGTCTTTTGCACCATATCTCTGGGGCCTAAAAGAATGCCTGGAATATCTCATATCCTATTTCATTGACTGTGGATTGTCCTCATTTGCAAGGTATATCATTTTTTTCATCTATTACAAAGAAAAAAAAAAGATTGTCAATGCAACTATAACATATCAACCGCAAGATTTCAATGCTTTCAGAGATGTTAAAATGTGGGAAAATAGTTTATTTTTAGAATCAATGAAGTATGACAATGCTGAAAGAATAATGAATGGGTTTATTTTGAGGATTAAATGAGTTAATATAAGTAAAATGTTTAAAGGTTATACTTGCTAACAAATCCCTTATTTATTTGCAAATCATAATAATAATTTGCATAGGGAAATCTATTAGTTCTAAGATATACATTTTTTCCTGTGCTGACTGGAGTCAACGAGCATTATGTAGATGGTTCTGAATTTAGGAAAGTAAATAGAAAATGAAAAATAAGGTTATAGAAGAAACTGATTAAAAGCCACAATCAAACTGGAGCCATTTAGGTTGCAAAACAAATCTTTAAGAAGCCCCCTGGCTTCTCACTATGTATTTATATGTCTAAACAACAACAACAGCTAACATCTGTTGAATTCTTTCTATGAACTGAGAACTGTTAATTTTTAGAACAAAACCACATCACCAGTAGGTGGCTGGGATTAGACTGGGTTGCTAATCATAGAGCTCAGTCTCTTAATTAGTAAGCAGTACTCTGTATGGATACACAGGATACTGCATATTGTATGCTGTATATTATACTATATATATGTATATATTTGCAGTGACCTAGATATCAAGTTTATTTTTACCTATGAAAGATAAATATAAGAAGTGAATTTAAATGCAGAATCTGAAATTGAGCTTAGGCACAAGAAGAAATGTCCTGATGTTGAAGATTCTTCAGTTCTCCGTGAATGATAGAATCTTCCTGTGTCTATTTTTGCCTCCTGGCAGATTGAAGAGTAGCCTGACCTGGAGAGAGGGATGGACAGATTGTCCTCTCAGGTCTCTCTCTCAGAGCTTCTGAGAGCTCATCGGTCGTGAGCAGCAGCATGACTCAGCGCCAGTGTCCGTCTGGCTGTAGTGACAGAGAGGACAGGTGTTTGTCCATGCTAAATGCAGCCCTGCCGTTCTCCCCTGTCACCTGGCAGGGGAAGCAAGCAGCAAAATGGACAGTAGCACCTGTTCCGAGGTCCAAGAATGGATGGCCACCTTGGAAAAGTCCAAGGCACAGCTGCAAGCAGGGTGGGGAGGGAGACGGAGGCAAAGGATCAGAGAAATGGTGAAGATGGAGGAGGGACAGAGTGGGCTGGAAAGAAGACCACTGCAAATTGTTGTTGCCAGTGCCTCTTTATTGAGCAGTTCACTCAAACACTATGACATGCCCTCATCTCATTTAATCCTAAGACCTTGTAAGATAATCTTGTTATTAGCCCCCATCTTACAGAGGAAGAAACTGAGGTATAGCATGTGACAGAATTTGCCCAAGGTCATAAGTAGTGGTACCAGTGAATTCAGCCAGGTCAGAGCCTGTCACCCTAACCACTCAGACTCTGTGCTTTTTAAATTGATCTTGGATTGAGTGAGACAGTGACGTGGAGAAAGACTAGACCAACACAACAGCCATCTTCTCATCAACCTGTGCTTGATCTCTTTTGAGTAACTATGTGGCTAGCTAGAAGACTGATTTCTTCTCAAGGGTTCTCCAGGAGCTATCCAGAGAGTGCCTTCAGTCCAGGTTACATGATTTTAGTTGTGGATTGTTTTTGTTTGCTCTGATTTGTATACCCTCAATGTACCTTTAGAATGGTCTTCCTCTACCTGGTATCATTCAGTGGTGTTTATTATACTGGGTGATGAAGATGTAAGGGAAGCTTTCCCATCTAGCAGTGATGATCATTGTAGAGATAAATTTAATAATCAGATAACGTACACATTTTATTTTTTTATTTGTGTATGTATATTTATGCAGTTAATGGAATAACCATGCCTTGTAGTATTAACTAATTTTAACTAATTGTTTTCCCAAATAAATTATTAAATTGTTAATGAAATTATTAAATCATTAAATTCTGCCCCCCTGCAGGGTACCTGGGACGTAGTAAGCTCTAAAGAAACCCTGGCTGAATGTCTGAGCTGCACAGGAACAAGACCTAGTTAGGGGTCAGTAGGCCTGTATGTTAACTGGCCCTGTCCCAACCATCTGTGCCACCTTGGCTAAAGTCTCTTAATCTCTCTGGGCCTGAGTTCTTCATCTGCAACCAAATTCCTTCCAATTCTCAGGTTCTTTGAGTTCTAATCCTGATTTGCTCTAAAAGTCTGCCGAGTCTTTAAAGGAAAGGATTTGATCTCGTTCGTCTTTGTACTCTCAGCACCCAGCACAATGGCCAGCACGAAGCAAAACTAATAAAATTCATGTCAAATCAATGTACACAAAAGGCCAACAGTGTCTTTAACCATTAGATAGAAGAATATAATGGAGAATCTACCGAATTTCAAGGTGGAAGCAAAGTAAGAGATACACAGGGACTTGTCTTTACTGCCTTGTAAAGAAAAGGGAATAGGAGACACTTTACAGCCCTGGGGCTGAAGGCTCCTGCCCCTTGCTTTCTCTCTCCTTGCCACAAACACAGAAGTGAAACAAACAGTAGCCAGCAGAATTCGAGTTCTCTTTAACCACCACCAAGGAGATGTCAAACTGTAACGTTTTCCAGCTGCTTTGTCCCACATGCCAAAAGATTACAGGTTTATGTCTGAGCGTGGAATGTTTATTACTTGTACTTTCTTAATCTGTAAATTCTAGTTATGTAGAGTATCCTTGCCCCGTTTGTTGTGGACTGAATTGTGTCTCCCTCATCCTTGTTTTTGGAGAAGGCAATGGCACCCCACTCCAGTACTCTTGCCTGGCAAATCCCGTGGATGGAGGAGCCTGGTAGCCTGCAGTCCATGGGGTCGCTAAGAGTCAGGCACAACTGAGCGACTTCACTTTCACTTTTCACTTTCCTGCATTGGAGAAGGAAATGGCAACCCACTCCAGTGTTCTTGCCTGGAGAATCCCAGGGACAGGGGAGCCTGGTGGGCTGCTGTCTGTGGGGTCGCACAGAGTCGGACATGGTTGAAGCGATTTAGCAGTAGCAGCATCCTTGTTTTGGAGAAGGAAATGGCAATCCACTCCAGGACTATTGCCTGGAAAATCCCATGGACAGAGGAGCCTGGTAGGCTACAGTCCATGGGGTCGCCAAGAGTGGGACATGACTGAGTGACTTCACTTTCTCTTTCATCCTTGTTTTAAAGCCCTAACCCCCAGTGTGATCTAGGAGAATGGAGATAAGGCTTTTAGGAGATAATTAAGGTTAATTGAGATTATAATAGTGAGGTCTTAATCTAATAGGATTAGTGGCTTTACAAGAGGAAAGAGATCTGTGTGTCTCTCTCTCTACCATGTGAGGATATAACAAAAAAGGAGCCATCTGCAAGTCCAGGAAGAGCTCTCTTACTAGAAATCAAACCCTGCCAAAACCTTGATCTTGGACTTCTTGTCCTCCAGAAGTGTGAGGAAGTGTGTTCTGTTGTTTCAACCACCCAGTCTATGGCATTTTGTGATGGCAGCCTGAGCAAACTAATAAACCCTGATGTCATGATGGCCTTACAAGGTGATGTTCATTTTGCAGTGCCCAGGGCCAAAGTGTAATTGTAAGGGAGAAATATGTTACCAGTTTAGTACTTTCTTTAATCCAAAGAATTTAATTCTAATAAATACAAAGCTTCTGCAGTGCCAATATCTGCTAGGAAGGGTTATTAAAATTAAAAATATAGTAAGGAAAAGGGTATGATGTAGAAGCTAAAGGGAAGAAATGAGCTGCTTTTAGGGGATCACTGTGCTTGTCTTCATGTTCTGTGATCTAACCAAGAAAGCAACATATTTTATCAAATTTGCTAACTATTCAGCCAGCGAATTTAAAATATGAATATAAAATAGAAACTCATCAAATACTATTCTTCCTTTGACCACCTCCTTGTTGCTCTAGGTTACTCTAATTTATAAAGAGGATTGGTTTGCATCAGCTCTACAGTTCTCTACAGGAGAAAGTTTCTCTATGGGAGAACATTTTTACTTTGAGGAGGGCTTCTGACTTTTCCTCAAAGATTATAGCAAAGTATGATGAAATGAGCACTGTCCAAGTTAGGAAGTGGTATCAAACTGTCGTTTCACATGGAAAGTTTTGGTGACTCACTAGCATGGGGAGGGTGGAAGCTGATGTACTGTGGGAGAGGAAAAGGTATTGGAGATGGGAGAACTGGAGGGGGTGATACTTGGGAGGGCATAAGAGAATAAGAAAAATATTTTTTTGTTTTCTCTGAACACCATTCTGACTTAAGACTCATTTCATTGTTTTCAAAGCTCGTTGGATAAGGTCTTTGTCATCTTTACTGACCTCTTTCCTTCATACATTTTGTGAATCCTCTTGTTGGAACATCTAAGAAGAAGAGGATGCAGTGGAAGACCACAGGGTCAAGTTTGAATTTGACTCAACACCTTACTGGTTGGGTGACCTTAAGCAAATAAATGCATCTTTTTAATTACGAGTGTTCTCACATGTTAAAAATAGTGATAAGCGTCCTTGCATGGTTTTCTGATTCAATTAAAAATTGCATGTAAAGTGTCTAGTCCTTTGGGACACTTGGTATTTCCTTTCCTCCCTCCCTGTCTTTCCTCCCCTTCCTCCCTTGCTTCCTTCTTTCCTTCCTTCCCTCTGCATCCATTTCTTCCTTCTGTTCATTTCAATACTCTGCGTTGTTATAGAAAGGATGCCAAGCAGCTTTTGATAACTTTTGCATTAATGACTCCTTTTCGCTCCAGTACTCTTGCCTGGCAAATCCCATGGATGGAGGAGCCTGGTAGCCTGCAGTCCATGGGGTCCCTAAGAGTCGGACACAACTGAGTGACTTCACTTTCACTTTTCACTTTCATGCACTGGAGAAGGAAATGGCAACCCACTCCAGTGTTCTTGCCTGGAGAATCCCAGGGATGGGGGAGCCTGGTGGGCTGCCGTCTCTGGGGTCGCACAGAGTCAGACACGACTGAAGCGACTTAGCAGCAGCAGCAGCTTACTCTACTACCCCCTAGGGTTTCAGAATGGACTTGCCCTCCCATCCTGGTTTTATAGACTAGGGAAACTATATCTCTGCCGCTGATTAGGCAGCAGGGGCAGAGGAGGAGAAGTTGCTGAAGAGACCATCATAAGTGAAAACTGAGTATGCTGACTATGAGGGAATTCTAAGTTTCTCTTTCTTTTTAATAAATGAATCCTAGGTAATCCTTATAAAAAGCACCCCACCACCTTCTTTCCCACACCTCCACTCTCTCAAAACACACTGAATTTTTGAGAGAGATTTTCTATGTTTGGTGAATGTCAGTCAAGGCACATTACTTCTCATCTGAAGTGAAAGAACTTGTACGGGATGAGTCAAGAAGCTCATCTCCCAGCTGATAACTGTATCATGTCCCCTTTAGAGCTTTATTTTAGGTCTGGGGGGAAAAAAGAGGAAAGCAAGAGCTCCATGCAGTGTTACACTGAATTTCATAACCTGAAAGAACATGACTTTTGTAAATGATAGTAGTAACATTAATGACCACTTACTGAGCCCTTATTATAATCACAGGTCACGACTCTAAGATTATACATTTTCTAACTCAACTAACCCTCCAATGATCCAATGGACTAAACACAGATGAAGCACAGAAAGGTCAATTAAGGTGCACAGAGATGCACAATTAGTGAGTTCAGGAACCAGGATTTGAACCCCAGCAGCCTGTGTCTGAGCCTGCATGCTTAAGCACAGGGCCACAATATTTCCCTTGTCTCTGAGTCTCCATACGGCGTAAGATTGGGAGAGTTTCTGCACAGTGTTAATTGTTGGAAGCCAGCGCTTTGAGATTTGAACCCAGATCTGATTGCCAGTCTCTCCCTCCTTCTAACAGGACACCTAGTGGCTCTGCACACCATTGAGATGAGCGCCCCTACATTCATGTCCCAGGATCAGATCTCAAGGAGTTTCGAGCATTGCCCTTGGAGTCTAAGTTAAACAGCTGCTGACAGGTTCCTTCCATTTCACCAAAAGGATTTTCAGTTGTATTCATATTGGATGGTGGTATTAATAACACTTTGATATTTTCAGTGAATAATTGATCCAAATTCATCTTGACTTCTGAGCCCTGCTTCCATTAAAAAAAAAAAAAAAAGTCATCCAACAAGATGGCTTTTGGAAAACAATTCCACACCAGTGGTTGCATTAATTGCTACTTTGGAGGTTCCTGCTGTGAATTGAATGGAGCCACTTTGGATCTGTTTCTTAGAAATAACCATCTTTATTACCTCTGCTCTAAGATGCAGTTTTGAGATTTTTAGAGGAAAATATCTTCACTAATCTCTTTCTGTTTTCCATTTTTATTCCATAAGTAATCCTTTTCATTGTTATCACCATTTCTAATGTTCTCAGATTTAATTTATGGAGGGTATGGGATGTTATAGGACATTTTCTCCTCTTGCTGTCTCAGCATATAACATTCTGTTAACTCCCCAAGTGTAACATTTTGAATATCATGTTTAATTCAGATATGATCCATTATTTTATTAAAGTTGTATTTTTCCCCTAGCATATCTCTAGAATTTGCAAGAGCTCAATGGAAATGGCTTATGTGATACACAAGTAAGAATTTCTTTTAGTATCTGTCATTTCTCCAGTATTTTGAGCAAAGCAGGATGAAGTGCAGCATAATGAAACGGTGCTTGTTGGCAGTTATGAACTGCACCATGCATTTTAGAAAACAAATTTAAATACATTTCAGATTAATTTATGCTTTTTCTCTCCTGGTTTCCTACAATTCACCTGTCTGGTTGTCCTCAGCAGTTTCAAAGTCATATTTTTTTTTCACGTCTCCAGATTGACCCCAGGCTGGCCCCAGTAGAATAAAATCCAAGTAGATGCGCATTCTTTGGCCTTCTAAGGCAATTAGCAATTCAACAATGCTTATTTGTCCCCTGGTATTGAATAAAGACTTTTGAACTCCACTACTACTACTACTATGTTGCTGCTAAGTCATTTCAGTCATGTCCGACTCTGTGCGACCCCATAGACGGCAGCCCACCAGGCTCCTCTGTCCCTGGGATTCTCCAGGCAAGAATACTGCAGTGGGTTGCCATTTCCTTCTCCAATGCATGAAAGTGAAAAGCGAAAGTGAAGTTGCTCAGTAGTGTCCGACTCTTTGCAACCCCATGGACTGCAGCCTACCAGGCTCCTCCATCCATGGGATTTTCCAGGCAAGAGTACTGGAGCGGGTTGCCATTGCCTTCTCCGAATACTATGCTGGGATTTATGAAGAATACAGAAATGATCAAGCCATGGTCTGTATGCTAAGGAAGTTCAGGTATAGGTTAGGAAAAAATGAAACATGTAAGATTAAAGAAATTTGCAGGTGAGCTTCAGTAGGATAAATAACATTTATTTCTTCTGCCTTGCCAAACCCTCTGTGCTTTTTTTTTTTTTTTTTTTTTTGCTGAATCTTAGCATTCTAGAGCGACAGGATCATGCCTGATTGCAAACCACCTGGCATAGATCTTATTCATAGAGCCCTGCTTTCCAGGATTAGAATAAAACCCACCTGGTCTGATTATGCTCTTTGGTAACACATGTGAACATGCATAGTGTCCTTCTAAGAAAGAAAAAAAAAATGTCCTAAGGAAACTCTGCTTATTTTTAATATTTCTGTTAAGATACATTGGGACAGAAGAGTGGTATGTTTAAGAACACAGTTTCTGGAACTAGACTTCCAGAAAGCTGGGTTCAAGTCCCAGATTTGCTTCTGGTTGTGGGAATTTGAGCAAGTTATTTAAACTTTCCTGTGCTTCAGTTTCCTCCCATATAAAGCAGGAATAATGGGACCTCTTTCAGAGGGTCGTTATGAAGACCGAGTGAGGGAGTTATTTGTGGTGTAAAGGCATAACAGGTGATTTTAAATACATATGAAGAGAGAGGTCATTCTTTAAAAACAATTTTGGGGTGACTGCAGTTCTGTGAAACCTCACAAATGAGTAGCCAATTCCTCCACCCCATGTTGTGACTCTGATTTTTGACTTGGAGTATAGCCATGTTGAACTGCCTCAAAATCTTGTGCTCCACATCTGTATGGATGGGCAAGCAAACCTCTGCCTAAGTACAATGACTCTGAGCTTTCCTGAGCCCTGCTTTTGGAAGGTGACTCTTATCTGTAGCTGTGATATAGGCAGTTGATCTCACCAGAGATGCTAGGATTACTGCCATTTGGTTGTTGAGTCATTAATTTGAAAATCATCTACCCAAGGGTGTCTGCCTTGATATCTACCCAAGAGAACATTCTCTGAGGAGGTAGGGCAAGAGCCTTTAATTAGTATAATGAACTTCTGTCTTCCCAAAGCACCAGCTCTGCTTTTGGAAAGGACTCAATATCCGTCATTGCTATTAGTTGCTCAGTGATATAGATATTTCCATGTGTTTCTGTGCTCTTAGGGCCTGTTCAATGGATGTGAGAACACTCAAATACTGGAGTCAGCTTACTTTTATTTATAATTAACATTTAATGTTCTAGAATGTGTATTGCCTCTTTTTCCATATCCTACCTATTTCTAATTTATACAGTTTCTTCACTGACTGAGCCAATAGCATCCCTTTCTGCAGTAGAACTATTTTCTTTACTTTAAAGAAATTGAACATTAACTTCAAGTACTTGGCAAAAAAAATTAACAACCCATAAATTTATTCATTAAATATGTGTCTTACAATATGCCAGGAAGCTGGGATGTGGCAGTGAGCATAGCCTACGCAGTGTTCAAGGAATACATTGTGTAGTGGATGAGGACTACAATAGACACACAGACTATCAAGCTTGAATATAGTCTAATTTTGATAGTCTGTGTGTCTATTGTGATAAAATACACATAACATAAAATTTACCATTTTAACCACTTAAGTTTACATCCATTTCTAGAACTTTTCATCATCCCAAACAGAAACTCTCTACCCATCTGATAGTCTAGATGTCTAAACCTTCAGGCTTTCCCCACTGGACCTTCCTAAAACTCTGATTAATTTACAATAGTTCCATTTACCTGTTAAGAAATTCTATTCTAAGAATGTTTCAGAGGTACTTAAACATGCCTGAACTTCTGTTATTTCTTTGATGAGATTTTATAACATTTGACGTAATGATTGAAGCATTTTGTTGTAAGTAATGTAATTTGGGTAAGTACTATTAGCTTTACTAAGATTAGTAATTAAATATAGTTGTATAGTAAATTAGCTATGCCACGTGATCATTGGAAAGTAGGTGCTCCGTTTACTGCAGCATAAATGTTTTACAAGGTATTGTAATGTAACTAGTAAATTAATAATGACAATTTAGGTTTCAGCTAATTAAATTCTTCCTTAGCACTTATTAATTTGAGAGTCTGAAGTAAAACAACTATGACAGTGATAATAACTGCTGTGATGGTTCAGCTGCACAGACTAAGGTTAAAATTGGGAAAATATAATATACATGACTAGTTATAAAGATAAAAAGTCAGTTTCCAACCGTCTTTATGAATTTTGATTGGCAAATCTAAACTGGAATTAAATATTCATCGAGGAGAGAGACTTTGTTGTCAGCTTCATACCCTTATTCAGTCAAAACATTTTTAATGAGAATTGACACAATTGCAATAGCAAACAGTCAGTTAAATAAATTTTAAAGAGCACCACGAACGTGCCCAGAACTGAGCTAAGTTACTGAAACAGCATAATCAAACACGAAGAACCCAGTTCAAAATCAGATTATTATGGCTAAAGGTTGTGACATGCTTAGTTGCTCACTCGTGTCTGACTCTTTGAGGCCCCGTGGACCATGGCCCCCCAGGCTCCTCTGTCCATGGGATTCTCCAGGCAAAATACTGGAGTAGGTTGCCATGCCCTCCTCTAGGGGATCTTCCAGACCCAGGGGTTTAACCAAGGTCTCCCGCACTGAAGGCAGATTCTTTACCATCTGATCCACCAGTAATGGCTAATAATAATAATATCAGTAATATATAACAAAGTCTCTTTACAGACGAAGAAATTGAGGCTCAGAAATATTTGACTTTATACATCCTTTATTTGGCTTCATACATTATCTCAATCATGAGTCTTTAATTCATATAACGGGAATTATATGTACCGACAATGTGAAAACATGTCAAGGAAGACATGTCTGTATGTCATCACTCTGTCTTGAGTTTATTTGGGAAAACACTGGTTTAGTTGAGGAAGCACCATCTTTAGCATCTCAAAGACCTGCTCTTGGATCAACTGTGCCTTTTACTACTAGCTAACAAAGTTATTTAACATTTCTGAGGCTCAGTTCTTCTATCTGTAAAATAGGGATAAAAGTGGAAACTCATTAGCATAGCAGTGTTGTAAATAGAAGGTGTTCAAAAGTCTATTCACTCAAATAGTAATTGGAACTCTTAATAAATGTCTAACATACAGTCAGTTAAGGATATAAAAATATAAGTAATCTACCCAAATACTCCTGCCCACCCCCAGCCCCACCGCAAGTCCTCTGAAGAGTTCAGACAAGTGAGGGAGCTGCTGATGTTTAGTCATTCAGCCATGTCTGACTCTTTGCGACCCCGTGTACTGTAGCCCAGGCTCCTCTGTCCATGGGGTTTCCCAGGCAAGATTACTGGAGTGGGTTGCCATTTCCTTCTCCAGGGGATCTTCCCAACCCAGGGATCAAACCTGCGTCTCCTGCTTTGGCAGGCAGATTCTATACCACTGAGCCATCAGGGAAGCCAGAGTGAGTGAGAGAGTTATGTAAATGGACTACCATATAGCATAACAGTTCAGATTTTTCCATTGAATTGTGCAATAATAGAAACATTGTCGACTTGACTTGGAGGCATGAAGGGAGAAGTGAAGATGAATGAAGTGGCCTCAGAGAGGGGAATGATGCTTAGGAAGAGTCTAATAGGATGAGAGAGAGTTTGCCCAGCAGATGGGGTGCAGGAGGTCATTCTGAGCAAAGAAAACAGCATGAACAAAGCACAGATTCCTCCAGAAGCACGGCCTTTTCATGGGACAGCAGGAGGTGCGTCGTGGCCTGAGCACAGAGTGCCCACAGGGAAGTGGGAAGAAGCAACTTTGGAAAAGGTCGGATGGGGCCAGATGGTGAAAGGCTTAGCTGGCTGTCTCTAGGAAGTTTGAACTGTATTAGATGAAGGCCAGGCCGGATCACCAGCGTCACTCTCACTGAAGGGTTTTAGGAAAGGATGGAGGAGGGGGGAAGGGAAGGAGAGGAGGGACAGAGAGAGAGTGAGGGAATCAGGTTCACACTTCAAGAAAACAGTCCTAGTGGCTGTATGATGACTATATTAGAGATGGTCAAGAGTAGATGCAAGGTAACGCTTTAAGTGACTTTTGCTGTATTTTCAAACTTTAACATGCACCAGAATCGCCTGGACGTCTTGTTAAACCACAGAGTACTGAGCTCTATTCTAGAGTTTTGGATTTAATAGGTCTGGAATGAGGAACAGGACTTTGCATTCTTTTTATTTATTTATTTATTTTTTAATTGGAGGAAAACTGCTTTATAATGTTGTGTTAATCTTCTGCACAGCACCACAAATCAGCCATGGTTATACATCTGCCCCCCTCCCTGCTGAGCCTCCCTCCCCTCCACCCAGCCCCTTCTTAACAGGTTTCCACAAGCTGTGGTTCTGGAGCCTTATTGTAAGGATCACGTCTGTAAAAATGATAAGCTGCTAACCAGTACCTGTACTGAGGCCGTGGAATACAGGTTGTGGATGAAATTGTCAGGGCCCCGTTGATTAGAAGCACCCTTATGATACGTTTTTACATGCTGAGGTTTTGCTCAGCTAGTATTGCTCTGCCTGAGGCATCACCACGCCGGAGGGTATTAGGTGGAATAAAGCGGACCAGCTGTTGTCTACCAGGGTCAGAGTGGATCAAAGTGACCTGGGGCCCTCAGTGAATGCTAATGCAGGAAACCAAACCAACCTTGGGGATTTCTTAACTCCAATTCCTTTCTTGGGGTTGCTGTTAAATGAAGAGGTCAATTCGTATTGCAGAGAGGAAAGAGACAATTCCCCCAGTCTTGGGGCAGGTTATCTAAGGAGATGGGTCTCTGATAGAAGGCAGGATGCTGCAGAAGAGGCTGGCTTTCTGATGTGTCCACATTCTGTGCTTTCAGCTGTATTCTGGTCAAAGGGAAACAGGTCTGGCTGCTGTTAAGTTATTACACTATTTCAATTTTTTTAAAGTAAGCACATACTTTGCTAAGAAGGTTTATATGATCCTTGGCTCTTGGTCAGATAAGATTTTTGTTTACTTGGCACATGTGTTTGTTTTTAATCCAAACATGATCTCTCTAATTATCTTTTTATTGTAACCACGGTTTCTTTTTCTTATACTCCCATTGTTGTTCTGGGGAAATGGGCTTCATCTGTTGAGTGGAGGAAAAAGGTTTTAATCGACATCATTAACTCTGGGGTGGTTACCTTGGATTTCAAAGAGACAGTTGATTCTTCCAGAATGTGAGAGTATTGCCTGAAAGAGGCCAGCACGCTGTGTGTAATAATGAAGGTGGTTTGGGAAGAATTCTGTGCTCTTAATTAGAAATGAGATGAGGTAGCCTTCTGTCAGCAGGAGGCTCGGGACACAGGTCTGTAATTGTGATGAGTGTAATAGGATTACCTCACACTGGAGACATCACACTCACGAGCTGGGGGCTCAGAGCCTTCTCTACAAAGCTGCATGAGTATGGAGGAGAGGATGTTGTAGAGGGATGTTTGGAAGAGAAAATTGATTGTGTAATTTGGAGGATTTTTTTTCCTCTCTCCTCCTGTGTGCATGTGTGTCCATAGTAGAGACAAAGAGCATACAAATATTTGTCTCCCAATTGTTGGGCCTGTAATGAAAAGGCTTTTGAGTATTGTCTTGTATATAAGACAGTATATTCAGGATGCTCTAAATAATGTCCAGAATCAACATACTGTACTTCTGCAAGCCCTTGATGTGACTGCCTAATATTGCAGCTCATAAATATTTACTCAGGTAAAATATTATTACATTTGTTAGTGTAAATCTCTCCCAGGTATAGGGATAGATATTGAGCACATATTAAATGCAATGAGTCTTTTGGAAGCATATATAGAGCTTTGACTGTATTTTAATTTCAAAGTAAGAACAGGTTTGAGTTAATTAAGCACTGGGGAGCTTGTATGAGCCTCTGATTAAGAAATCTCTCTCTCTCCCCCTCTCTGCCCCTTTTCCCACTCTCACTTTTCCCTCACCCACTTTTTTTCTTTTTTTTTTTTTACATTATCATCCATTATGCATTCACAAAACTGTGAGTTTGTGAATTAGTTTTGTGAATTAGTACGTGTTTACTGGGTGATGGGTAAGACACTGTGACTGCACTAAGATGGATAACACAGGACTTCTGCCTTCAAGGAGTTTCCATTTTAATGTCAGAGGCAGGCATGCCACTAATCAACCACAAAGCATTTTGCACCTCCAGTTAAAAACCAAGAGTTTGGACACATCAGACAGGAAACAAAGAATTCCATCCAGGAATAGACTCCACTTCATGGAGAATATGGAAAACAAAGCGATCATAATGAACAAGAGGGGTTTTAATAGGCAGAGGAGTGTTGGGCAGCGCTCCAGGGTGAGAGAGCAGAGGGACAAAAGCATTGTAAGGGAGCCGAGTGCATTTTTTCTGGCTGGAGAGGACGGCATCAGAAAGGCTACTGGGAGCTGTATCTGGAAGGAAGGGTTGGGCCAGACTGGTGAAAACCTTGCATATGTAATAAGCTAGAATCTAATTCCATGAGTAGAAAGAAAACATGGTATAAGGAATTCAGAAATTACTTGGACAAGACAATTTGGTGTTTAATAATGGTTAAAACACAGCCTGTAACCAAGGTTTCAAACTTAGGCTTTTGTTTACTGCTTACATTTGACAAAGCTATGTAATGTCTCTGTTCCTTGCTTCCCACATCTCTAAAGATAATGATACCTCCTTCATGCTCTTGTTATAAAGACTAAGTTAAATGATGTATATAAAGCCCTTAGTATAACACCCATCTAATTCTTAATCAATATTCCTGTATTTTTTTCTCTTCTTTCTTTTGTCACTTAAGCTAAAAGAACTTTGAGCCCCACTGCCTTCATAGATGTAGACTAGAAAGTAACAGACATTTTATTCAGGGTCTTTTTGAGCCTAACAATCTGCTAGAGTTTATGGAAAACACTGGTAACACAAAGCTGAGTAGGAATCCAACATGTAAATAAGGAATTGTACTATCAGATGGTAGTGCTATACTGCTAACTGTTTATAAAGTGTTTGGAGCATGAACCAGTTGATACATTCTAAGAGTTTATAGTCAAAAGAACACATTCACATTATTTTATGATACATGGACATAATCCAATATATTAATAGACTACAAGGAATTTACATTTTGTGTAAAGGTCTAAAGCAGGGTTGAGTGATACCATAGACGTACAAGTGGAATGAGCACTGGGAAAGTAGGAAGTCTATTACCAAATGATAGAGGGTGAAAAAAGAAATTCAATTTTGTTAGTTTTACCTAGGAAGGCTTCCTAGAGAAGGTGGGTTTCTAATGCTGCTTGCTGCTGCTAAGTCATTTCAGTCATGTCCGACTCTGTGCGACCCCATAGACGCCAGCTCACCAGGGCCCCCTGTCCCTGGGATTCTCAAGGCAAGAATACTGGAGTGGGTTGCTATTTCCTCCTCCAATGCATGAAAGTGAAAAGTCAAAGGGAAGTTGCTCAGTCGTGTCCGATTCTTAGTGACCCCATTGACTGCAGCCCACTAGGCTCCTCCGTCCATGGGATTTTCCAGGCAGGAGTACTAGAGTGGGGTGCCATGAGAAGGTGGGTTTCTAATGCTGCTTAAAACCTGGTAAATACTATATTGACAGATAAGATGAGTAGATTGTGTCATAGCCTTATGAATTCCGGCACCACTTTGAAGAAGGCAGAGGGTCCTATTGAGAAGCCAAGAGGTAAGGAATATCTGTAAGACTATCTTAAAGAAGACTTGAAAAGACAAAGTTGGAGAGAAAATGGGCATGACTGGGGCTGAGGCGTGTGTATGACACCCTAGGGAATAGCTTTGCACTCAAAGAAAGTAATACGGAGTCTGGATTTTCAAACTGACTTGGAAGGCAAATAAATGATTGTCCTGGGGGAGGGAGGGAAAGGCTGATAATGAATCATCTATGCTAAGAAGGAGGCTGTGATAGTCTAGAGAAGAGAGACTTCAAGTGAAAAAGCCAGGACCACCAGCATGTAATAAGCACTTACTATAAACCAGGCATAATGTTAGATACTATGTATATTTTATCTTCTTTCATTTTCATTTTCTGTGGGGCAGATACATTGAATCTCCATTTTACAGATAAGAGAACTATGGTTCAGATGAAATAACTCTATCAAAATCACACAGTAAGTGAGAATTAAGAAATCCAATCAGAGTATTCACAGTCAGAAAGTTTAAATTCAGTTTTTGGACTAAGCCACATGGATATCCTTCTTCCGTTCATGCTTTCACTGGTAACTAGTTATCCAGACCTTACTGTGGGCAGGATCTGTCACTGTTTACCTTCTTACTTTGTATCTATTAGCTGTCTAATCTTGGAAGAACCACTTCTCTGAGACTATTTCCTAAATTGCTAAAAAGGCTTGTGTGAGGATTAAATGCCGCAGTAATTTAATGCAAAGATGTTGGCTTTTTCACACAGTAGCCACTCAGTCGTTTTAGCTGAATCCAAATTTATATGTCAACAAGCCGTTCTCATTCCTCAAGGACACACAGAGATCAATATTTTGAGTTTTATGAGTTTTTTTTCAGTTATTTCTGTCTATGTGCAATACTATGATGATGATAGAAGATACGGATGATAATTGTAATGGTAATAAGAGTAGCAGCAACCTTTGAGCATATGCTGTGTGTCAGGACTGTGAGAAAATGATGCTTTATATTATTTCATTGAATCCTCAGCAGAAGTGCATGAGTTAGAAGTATTCGCATACCTATTTTATATGCAAAAACTCAGAGTTCAAAAAGTTAAGTGACTTGGCTAAGATGGCATGGCCAATTAAAGGGAGACTGGGATTTCCAATCCCAGGTGCCGTAGCACAGGCCATATTCTCTTAATCATTAAGTGAGAGGGCCTTGCTGTTGAACAGAATGTTATTCGAGTCAGAGTTGTCAGTAATTCAGACCATCCTTGCTCCCAGTTATCAAACTTGGTAGACTTTCACTCTAACTCATGCTCTTCGCAACTAGTTACTGGTGTTCCATATGCTTTTATTTGAAGGAGACAGTTCCATTCTTTTCCTTAATTAGAAAAAAGAAAAGAGAAATGGTTTTGCTGCATATCTAGAAATCCCACAGCAAACATCTACTGAAATACTGATTTGCTTAGCCCAAAAATGTGAGCTGTAGTTCCCTCTTGGTTGGGAACGGTTTTTTTCTTGTTATTGTTGTTCAGTTGCTCAGTTGTGTCTAACTCTTTGCAACACCATGGACTGCAGTACACTAGGCTCCTCTGTCCTTCACTAGCTCCTGGAGTTTGCTCAAACTCATGTCCATTGAGTCGATGATGCCATCCAACCATCTCATCCTCTGTGACCCTCTTCTCCTGCCTTCAGAAATCTTTCCCAGCATCAGGGTCTTTTCCAGTGAGTCAGCTAGTCACATCATGTGGCCAAAGTATTGGAGCTTTGCTTTCAGCATCAGTCTTTCCAATGAATATTCAAGGTTGATTTCCTTTAGGATTGACTGCTTTGATCTCGTTGCAGTCGAAGGTACTTTCAAGAGTCTTCTCCAGCACCACAGTTCAAAAGCATCAATGTTTCAGCTTTCAGTCCTCTTTATGGTCCAACTCTCACATTCATACATGACTATTGGAAAAACCATAGCTTTGAGTGTGCAGACCTCTGTTGGCAAAGTGATATCTCTGCTTTTCAATATACCAGCTAGGTTTGTCACAGCTTTTCTTCCAGGGAGCAAGTGTCTTTTAATTTCATGGCTGCAGTCACTGTCCACAGTGATTTTGGAGTCCAAGAAAATGAAGTCTGTCACTAGTAATTTTTCCCCATCTATTTGCCACGAAGTGATGGGACTGGGTGCCATGATTAGTTTTTTGAATGTTGAGTTTTAAGCCAGCTTTTTCACTCTCCTCTTTCACCTTCATCAAGAGGCTCTTTTGTTCCTCTTCTCTTTATGCTTAATGGTGGCCTTTCTTTTTCTCTTGTTAATCTGTCCAGTAGTAATGGATGTGGGGTTGATTTCCAATGTGTATCTTGGAGAGACTAACATAGAACAAAGAGTGCTGAGATGAGATCAAGAAAGAAGGGATATTGCTGTCATGACTAGGGCATAAAGTGGAGAAGAGGTTGTAAGAACGTTTGGTGTTTCAGGTCTTATACATTTCAAATTTGAGATTTAATGTAAAAAGCAAAAGAAATGGAAGAGGGTCATTTGGTTTTCTGAAACTCAGAATGCTAATTAAAATGATCAGAGAAAGGGAAAACAGCAGTAAAAACTAACATTTATTGATGGTGGTTTATGATATGCTTCACAAAGCATTCAACATGTTATTAACTCATTTGATCCTCTCAACATATGTATGAAATGATCACTGCTTTGTAGATGAGACATTGAGTTTTGGAGTGGTGAAGTGAGCTGAAAAACCTCACAGGATTGGTGAAGCCAGAATGAAGCCCGTTCTATCTGGTCTTAATGTTTTACCCACTGACCACCACTGTGACTGTCAGAGTGAGTCAAACCTGCAGGTTCAGAAGCAGCCCTGTGCCTGAACCTGCTCTAAGTCCTCACCTTGAGATCATGGGTCCTAATCCTAATGTTCCCATGGGATAATGCACACTCATTAATAATGAAAGAGCTTGGCCTCTGAGTTTGCTGGTCATTTCTAGTTGTGGAATTTTAGCAAGATGCTTCATCTTCATCTCTCAAATGGGAGAACATAATATGAAGATTGTATAAAATGAATGTAGAACTTCTTCATGTTGTCTTGTACTTGATTCATGTTTATAAAATAGAATAATATGTTTTTAACACAGTATTTGGGTTCCAGAAGGTGTGTTCAGCGAATGGTTATCTATAGACTTAACATTGTGATCCTTAGCTTCTGACCTCTGGAAAAATTCACGGGCATCTGCAGCAACATACCTACTTCTACCCAAAGAGACAAGCCACCTGTCCTTACTAAGTACCATTCCAAGACAAGTTCTTGTATGCAACAGTGCTATAATAAAGCTTCTTCATATAACATCTTTATTAAATAAAAGCTGTATGCCCTTAGGGAGAGAGTGGTGCAAAGTGTATAATCTTCCACTTTGCATATTGAAATTCAGCTATCAGACCTTGCAAACGAAATTCAGAGACATCTTAAAATGGAGGATGACCTTAATATTTTCCTAAAATAAATGATTGATGTAGGGACCATTAATTTCACCCATAGTCTATTCTCCAAACAGCTTCATCCATCCTGAAAAAGGCCTTTCACTTTCAAGGATAAATGATACAAATTTTTAGGAGAATTATGAACAATCAGCTAGGTAATTTATGTTTGTTATGTATGATAAAATACATAATTAAACATCACCCCATAATTAATCAAGGCATTAAAACCTAGAAATGGTAGAAGCTACTGTCCAGGCGCATCCTGAGTCAGGGAGATTATTTATAAATAGTTGCATAGTCTTAAGACAGTTTTATTCCTGTTTCATTTTCTCCAAGTGTCATTGAATAGGTCAGTCTTGATTATATACTGCATTTGGAAATGTCCTTTAAGCGGAGCCAGCCAAGGCGACTCTCCTAAGCTTTTCAGATTAAATCTTGGGAGTCAAAATTTGAGTCCATATATAATGCTGATCCATTTCAAAATAAATCAAATAGAATGGCTTTTATCATACATATCAGTCAGTCCAAATCTGTGCCTCAATTTGTTTATCAGAGCCCTATAGAGGATAAAGTAGGGAATAAGTCATTTCTTTTTGGGATTGTGCAGCAATGGTCAAAATAGAAATTTCAGATTCACCCACCTGCCTTACAGAATTTTGTGAGTTGAGATGAGCAAATAGTTAAGCTGCACTGAGTATTTTATTAATGATGATGATCACAATAAAATAATGAGTAAATGTTTCCCAGGTCTTATGTGAAGCACTTTGGATCCATCCACCTGTATAATCCTCACCAGAGTCCTGTAAGTGGTTCCTTACCTTTTTGGCACCAGGAGCTGTTTTTGTGGAAGATAATTTTTCCACAGAGCACAGCAGGAAGATGGTTTCAGGATGATTCAAGCATATTACACTTAATTGCGCACTTTATTTCTACTTCTATTATTATTACATCAGCTCCACCTCAGATCATCAGGCAGTAGATCCCAGAGGTCGGGGACCCCTGCTAGTGCACGCGTGTTAAGTCATTTCAGTTGTGTCTGACTCTTTACGACCCTCTGGACTGTAGCCTACCAGACTCCTCTGTCCATGGGATTCTCCAGGCAAGAACTTTGGAGTGGGTTACCATGCCTTCCTCCAGGGAACCTTCTCGACCCAGAGATGGAACCCACATCTCTTATGTCTCCTGCATTGTCAGGCGGGTTCTTTACCACTAGCGCTACCTGGGAAGGTAAATGTTGGTATTTTTGTGTCACAGATGAGGAAATGGAGGCCCAGGGAAGTTAGGTCAGAGCACGATCTCTCTAGAAGTTTTAAATAAGGGTGGAAAAACTAAAGAATATAATAGGAATTGCATGTGATGTTGTCTGCATGTGTGAGAGAGAGGTGTTCTCTTCGAACTGGCCAGGGTTTGCTTTTAAACTTAGTGGTGATGCCATGATAAAGAGGACTCGCATGTAATAGATGTTTTATACCATTGAATGATATTGAAGGTTCCCAGCAGGCTCTCGGCTAGTTTTCCCCTGGAGGAGTCAGAATGTCTGAGCTGATGATTATATGGAAGGGTAAAAACCTTCGGTATTACCATATCTGTCAGGGAGAAGGATGAATAAGTGCAGAGGGAAGGTTCACTGAGCTGCCCTCATCAGAGATAATCATATTCCTTCCTTATTTTCAAGGAGTGCCCCATTTGAGAGCTGATGACAGCAGGTATTGATTGAGTGTGTTCAGAAAACCTGTGAATGAACCCTGCAGGGAGTTTACCAAGTGTGGAGGCTTCTCAAAACACAAACCTGAGAACAGTGGATTGTGCTTGACCGTGTCTATCGCATATTCTTATGAAGGCTTCATGTGTCTTGGGGTGAGTGTAATAGTGAGGGTGCATTGCATTTCCAGAACTCCATGGTGTCTATCCACGTGCTACCACAAAACTTCACTTCCTCTTTGGTTAATCTTACTGGGCTGGTGACATTCTTCACAATATACCATATCTAGAACTCTTCTGCCTTTGTTTATGCCTCTTTTTTTCTTCTGGAAGGCTCTTTACTGTTCCTTAAGACACCAGTGAAGTATCACTGTGGGCCTAGTAGTTCCATTTACTCCATGTCCTGCTGTCCTCCTTTCATGTCTGCAGACCCAGGTGGAGGTGTGATGATTATGGGTAAGTAGAGGCAGAGGACTGAGCTGGGCCTGAGGGCCCTACATGGAAGAGTGGGTCCAGGGCAGAGACATCTGGCAGCAGGAGGTGGATCCAGTTAATGAGGCACTGGCCTCTGGGCCTGATAAAGGCATTCATTCGTCATGATTCGGGGTCAGCCGCTGTGTCAGTTAGTGGAGATTCAAAGACTTATTTTTAGTCTTCAAACAGCCTAGTCTGGGAAGAATCATAGAGGAGTGTGAGTTCCATAAGTTATTATCTTGGGCGTCTTCTGTAGACCTCACCTGCTGGGCTGTGATTCTGGCATAGAATGCCAGTGTTTAGAATAGAGGCCAGTAGAGTAAGGGCTTCCCTGGTGGCTCAGCAGTAAAGAATCTGATGCAGAAACCACAGGAGACTTGGGTGTGATCCCTGGGTCAGGAAGATCCCCTGAAGTGGGGGCATGGCAACCCACTCCAGTATTCTTGCCTGAGAAATCCCAAGGACAGAGGAGCCTGGCAGGCTGTAGTCCATAAGATCACAAAGAGTCAGATACGACTGAAGCGACTTAGCACATACACTTGAGTAAGTCCTGGGAACTGGGCTATAGGAGAATAGCTGGAAATTAAAGCTTAAAACCATGGGGTCTTTCCTGGGGCAGTACTTGAGCTGGCAGTGGAGCAAACTCGGAGCCGTCAGCTTGGAAGGATGGCTGTTGCTCAGCTCCATCACATGGGCTGAAGACAGTATAAAGCATTCTTTGTTTTGTTTTTGTTGAGCTGGGCTCTTTTTTTCTTTTCTCCTAACTTTGTCAGTTAGTGGCTGTGCTACCTTGGGGTATTCTCTTAACTTCAGCAGCCTAGATTGCTTCATCTAAAATGAAGATTAATCATAATTATTTCTCTAGGTTATTCTAAGAATTCAATGGGCATTTAACTCACAATGCAATGTCTCATGGGTAGTAAAGTCTGAATTAATGGTGATATCATCACTAGCTTCATCAAAACTATTACCATCACCATTGCAATCATAAATATTATCACCACATGTCATGGGACAGATTTTTGCTGAGCCCAACTACAGCAGAAGCAGGAATTCACACCCTCCTCCATTCTGGCACTTACGTATAAACTTGTTGTCAATGCCCTGGAAATTCTACTTGTCTTAATAGATTACAAGTTCAAGTACATAGTATCTGGCATTTTCAGGGTATGTTGACTAAAAAGTACAAAAATGACTTGGCCAGAATAAAATGTCTTCAGAAGTGTCTCCAAAATCTTTGAGTGAGTGAGAGAGAGAGAGAGAGAGAGAGAGAGAGAGAGAAAGTGTGTGTGTGTGTGTGTGTGTGTGTGTGTGTGTGTGTGTACTCAGTCACGTCCAACTCTCTGTGGCTCCGTGGACTGTAGCCCACCAGGGTCCTCTGTCTGTGTGTTGCCATTTCCTACTCCAGGGGATCTTCCCCACCCAGGGATCAAACCTGCATCTCTTACTTCTCCTGCATTGGCAGGTGGATTTTTTTTTTTAACCACTGTGCCACCTGGGAAACCTTCTAAAAACTGGAGTAAGAATTAAAGGCAGTCTAGAGTTTGTTCATTGTTATTTACCGGAGCTTTTAAACTTATGTAAGTGATATATTAAGAAACAATTGTGTCATAATAATGACATTTGAAATGTGATAGTGTTTTGTGATACTATGGACGCTTAGTTTAGAGCCATTGGATGTGATCTTATACCCTCTGCCCCTCATTAACCCCACCTCCAACATCCATCCACCTTTTATTAAGAATGAATGACCAAACACTTCACAGATATTTTCTAAATTGTCTTAAATGGTAAAAGGCACTGTCTATTTTCTCATTATAATTAAGTGAATCAGTGTATGACTCAGATCTATGTGGCCCATTGATTTCACCTTCATTTGTCATAAATGTTGCTGTCCATTCTTGGTGGGTTTCTAACTCTAGTAATCATAAGTAAGAAGGCACCTGCCTACCTTCTTATTTTCTGAAAAGATAGTGTGTGTCCACAGAGCCAGCAAATTTGTATTCATAAACACCAGCATATAAGGAGCTGTTGTGTCAGGCACATTGAAAATGTGATAAATATTAATTTCTAAACAGGTATTTTGTCAAGGATTTTTAGAATCAGCATTTTAGGTTTTTGTTTTTGCCCTTGGAGTTTTCTAAATGATAGAAATAAAAGTCAGCAGTCTTTAATAGGGTCTTATTTCTACACCCAGAGGTCTGCCAATATTTTACTTTCCTACATGCTGCAGTTCTACCCTTCATTATTGAAGAGCTGTTTTCTGCCTTTTTATGGCATTGCTCTGGTTTTCATAGGTATATGGAACAAGGGTATGTGTTCGGTTTTTGTTTTTATAAATCAGTACTCACTATTTAGGGGCTTCCAAGGTGGTGCTTAATGGTTAAGAACCTGCCTGCCAATACAGAAGATGGTAGAGATGTGGGTTCAATCCCTGGGTTGGGAAGATGCCCTGGAGGACGGCATGGCAACTCACTCCAGTATTCTTGCCTGGAGAATCCCCATGGACAGAGGAGCCTGTCAGGCTGCAGTCCATAGGGTCTCAAAGAGTCAGACACGAGTGAAGTGATTTAGCATGCACTCACTATTTTTAAGTACAAACACACAAGAAAATGGTTTTCTCTAAGTAAAATAATAGGCAACAATATTCTAAGAACTTAATATATATATAAGCTCTTAACTGAAAAAAAAATCCTTAA
The DNA here is from genome assembly GCF_032452875.1 of Bos javanicus. Lineage (NCBI taxonomy): Eukaryota > Metazoa > Chordata > Mammalia > Artiodactyla > Bovidae > Bos > Bos javanicus. Next base: position 11,395,854 of record NC_083896.1, read on the forward strand.
AGTTTTAAGTGTTTAAAGGAAATGACTATTCATATAGTGGAGTCATTGTTCCATGTTTTCTATCTTGTTTTGAGTGAGCTGCCAAAGGATCCACCTAAATGGACTGGATGACTTTTCAGTCCCAAGGCTGTAGCATCTGGCTAAAGCCCTGCCTTTTTGTACCTGGATGTTTGAAAATGGAACTTGCAATGTTCATGAGTGGGGTTTGAAGCCAGCAGTTGGTGTAGACCTGGGTTTGAATCCCCAATGTACCACCCATAACCAGCTGTGTGACTTAAGTCACCTCTCTCAGGCTTCCTGTCTCCATCTGTGAAACAGGTAACAATCCCCACTCCACAGGTTCTGTGTGTGTGTGTGTGTGTGTTATTAGAAGCTATATGGAAGCATGCTCAGCCGTTAGGGCTCAGGAAATGAGCAACTCTTGCCTGGGAATTTCCAATCCAGTGTCTCCTACTCATGTTCTGCATGATTGTTGTGGACCCAGTTTTCCATTCTCTAAAAAGATAGCATTACGTTAAATAGCCTCTCAAGTTACTTTAAGTTGTAAAAGTTCATAATTCGCCTTCTTGTTCAGAAAGGAAAAACTGGGATCTGCTCATTAGATGTGCACTCTGTCTCTGCTTCTGGACTTCCTGGTGAGGCGAGGGAGGAGGGGGAACATACCTACAGTAGGTACATTTTCAGGGAAGCAGGGGACGAAGTTGATTAAACTGAAGCTCAATTCAACGTGTTTGCCTGGAATGATTCAGAAAGCAATTTGGGGGTATGGTTGCCATGCTGGCACTGATAAGGAGGAAGGAAGAGAAGCGATTTGGATTGGGGATCTTTACTCCATCCTCACTGAGTGATACTGAAAAAGTAATCAGTTTGTATAAGCCTTATTTTCCTTATCTTTAAAATGAAACAAAGATTGCCTATTTGTTATAAAGATTAAATGTAGTACGCATAGAAATGAGGGCTGGCTGGGTGGCACTAGTGGTAAAGAACCCACCTGGCAACGCAGGAGAAATAAGAGAAAATAGTGTCATGCATGAATCACATTGTATGTACTTAGGGAATGTTACTTTGCTTTTTTAAAATCATCTTTCTCACTTCCATTTAACCGGCCCTCAATTCCATAAACAATTTTACTCTTACTTGATGGAAAGGCTTCAACCAAAGGGTGGCAAAAAATGGTTAAGGTTCTACGCTTGATATGATTAGGGTGGAGTGATGTTGCCAGGAAAATTCTGTTGAGGAGAAAGAACCCCTGACATAAAAGGCCCTTCTAGGTCCTGCAGGGAACATGATTCCTCCGGGTTGCTGAGTGGCTCTTCTGTGAACCATGCAGTCTGGAGAAGGACTCAGGGAAGACTCATGGACGTATAAAGAGAGAAAGGCTTTTTTTTTTTTTTAAGGGGAAGTGCAGACAATTTAATATCACTGGGACATAATGTGCAAGGAAAGGAAGGAGAAGGACCTGAGCGGAAAACAAGGGCTGGATCAGAGAAACTTACATATGGTGAGTCATCGGAGGATTTTAAAAACTCCGGAGTGATGTGATCAGGTTAGCAGTGAGATCATTCTGTCAGCAGCCTGGGGGATGAATTGAAAGAAGGTGAGACTACAGACTTAAGATCAGCCAGGGCCTTACTTCAGACATCTACTGAGAAATGATGAGGCCCTGAACTAAGGTGTTGACACAGGGAAAAAGCAGGTCTGAAAGATAATTTAGGCATTGAAATTGACAAATGATGATTGCCTGTCTGGGAGGCAAAACAAGCGTGGCATCCAGATAACTCCCAGGGATTCAGTTTGGCCCTTTAGGTCAGCTCCTGCTGAGATCCCAAAGGCCCTTGCTCCCATAGTGTACTTGTGAGTCCGCTTTGGTGGGAGAAGTCACTGTTTCTGCAACAATTCCACTGCATTCTTTTTTAGCCCACACTTACCTCATGCCTTGAATTATTCTTGTTTGTGCTACCAACATCTCCTCCCACTTGATTTTAAACTTGCCATGAAGCCCCAGTTTAATGCATCCTTGAATCCCCCCATAAAGCTGGTCAATTGTCTTAATTATGTGCCACTTGTCACTTGACTAGACAGGTACATTTGACATATGTCCCATGTCTTCTTCTAGGCCACTGATTAAATTGTTTCTAAAGGCACTGGTCTCACGAATGTCTCCTGCAGAATGCCATTTATGTCCCGCTAGATGATTTTTTATTTTCCATTTTCTGATTTCTTTTCTTAATTGGATTCATTGCTCTGATCCCTAGACTGTTTTCTCCAAGATCACTGACACCCAGGAGAAAAATGCAAAAATGCTAAATTCTATTTAGGATTAATTAAAACTGTTGTCACTTCCAGGTTCTTTACACATTGACACTTCTGTGTCCTTGCGTGATGTGTGCTAAGTTTATTCAGTGGTGTCCAACTCTTTGTGACTCAGTAGACCGTAGCCCAGCAGGCTCCTCTGTCCATGGGGTTCTCCAGGCATGAATACTGGAGTGGGTTGCCATGCCCTCCTCCAGGAGATGTTCCCAACCCAGGAATAGAACCTGTGTCTCTTAAGTCTCCTGCATTGGCAGGCGAGTTCTTTACCACTAGTGCCGCCTGGGAAGCCCTCTGTGACCTTGAAGGAGATGAATCAGGTTTCATCTGTTTAGCTTTAAAGGTGCTGAGTGCAGGCTAGCACCTCCTTCAGGATACTTGAATGTGCTTCTGTGGACCTTGCTTTACAGAACTCGAATTTGTGAAAAGCAAGCCTGCAAAGATGCAATGAAAAGAATACTTCTTGACAGTGAGACAGGAAACTTGGACTTTGGTGGTTTGGCCACAGGCTATCTGTACAGCCCTGGGAAAGTCACTTCCCCATTTGGGCTTCAGTGTCCTCATCTGTAAAATCAACGTGTTAGACTAGAGTTAAATAGAGCTCTCTAGAATTCAAATACTATTAGATATCTTACAGTAGACTTGATAGACCCAGGAGCATCTTACACTTTTAGGTATGCCTGGTCCTACAGAGAAGGGCAGGAAGCAAGGCAAGCCTGGCTGGCCCCAGGATCTAGAAGCAGAAGGGAATAAAGGGAGAAATAACCTAACCTAGGTCCAGAGGTTCCGGGGAAGCATGCCAGTTGAAAAGGCAAGGCACAGAATCCAAAGGGTATATAGTCTTAGAGAGCAGGTGGTCATCTAAATAGTCAGATGGCAAGGGGGGTAGGGGGGATTGTGGTCCCAGCAGGCAGACAGTAAAAGGCAAGGAGGGAACCCGGCAGCATGTAACGCTCAAGAGTCAGAGTCGTGGAAGTCTGTCAGGGATTAGCAGGGTCCTGGCCACCTGCCTGGGTTCATGCGCAGGGCAGAGATTAAAAAGGGAGAAAGAGGAGGGAAATAAACAGGAGCAAGACCCAGTTCCAGGCTTGGCCAACCTGACATATTAGGCAGGTCTCCAAAAGGGAGATGCAGGCGGAGAGGAGCAAGACAGAAGGCGAGTTCTCAGAACTGGGCCACCAGGTGGGAGCTGAGTTGCAGAAGGCCAGTTATAAGAACTGGGGCAAAAGGGCGGAGCCGGAATAAGAGAAGGAAGGTTAATGCTGAAGCCTCGAGTTTTAGAATTCGGGAGACTATGGGGTCTCTTCTAATCCACAGCTTTCAGGAAGCAGTGATTTCTCCTATCTCCTAGCTGCCCATCTTCTACGATTGACTAACAGCCTCCTTTCCCTTGCCCAGCCTCTCCCCTCCTGTCTGTCTCTCTGTCCTCATCAGTTTCATTGAGGATGTACTGAATGCAAAGTAAGCAAGAGTAAGGGACACTCTCGGGAAAGAGCTCTAGGAACAGGAAAATGGAAAATCACAATTTTGATAAATGCAGCAAATAAGTATGTACAGGGCTTCCCTGGTGGCTCGGATGTAAAGAATCCACCTGCCAATGCAGGAGATGCGGGTTCAATCCCTGGGTCAGGAAGATTCCCTGGAGAAGGAAATGTCAAACCACTCCAGTATTCTTGCCTGGAAAATCCCATGGACAGAGAAGCCTGGCAGGCTACAGTCCATGAGGTCGCAAAAGAGTCGGACACAACTGAGCGACTTCACTTTCACACCTTTCAGGTATGTGCAAGGTACAGGGCATGCTGAGCAGTTAGAAGCCAATCCCATCCAGAGCAAGTTAGGACCATGTCCCAGAGGAAGCAGTCTTTGAACAGAACCTTGAAGGACAGGTGGAGAGGTGGGAGATGGGCAGACTGGGCGGAGGGAACTGGCTTTGTGTGTGGATATGGAATGGACACGTTCAGGGAAGATAAGGGGTTAAGTGTGGTGACTGCATGGGGCTGGGGTTGGGTGTTCTCAGAGATCAATGAGGGAAGTATACGGGGGATTTTCCAAAAGCAAGTACTCGAGTTGATTACAAGGAAGATGACACTCTTGGCGGAAGAGAGGATAAGATGGAGCGTGGTGGTAGCAAGTGAGACCAAGAAGGAGGCCATTACTCAGGGTCCTGGCAAGAGCCAGTGGGGATGGAGCCAAGGCTATAGCAAAGGAGATGAACAAAAGCATCTAATCTAAGGAAAAGAAGCAAGAGGCCCACAAGATGCAGCCAAAGGAAGTCATAAGCAGCTGCAAGGAGTCAAGGGCAAAAAATGAGGAAACAGGATTGAATCTTTCCTTCAGTGTCACTGAGTGAAACCTTCTCTGTCTAGATGTTCACTAGTACCTTCATCAAATTCCCAGTCTCCCTTCCTGGATTTTTTTTTTTTTCTCCTTAGTTCTCTCTAGTATCTATCATACCACATATTTTATTTATCTTGTCTTCTATCTCCTCGCAGTAGAAGGTAGCTCTCTGAGGGCAAAACTTTTGTCACTTAAGGTCACTATTTTACCTTATATCCCTTGCACTCAGGACATCCCCTGGTGTGTGTGTGTGTAAGTGTGTGTGCGCTTAGTCACTAAGTCCTGTCTGACTCTTCTTGAACTGCATGGACTGTAGCCCGCCAGGCTCCTCAGTCCATGGGATTCTCCAGGCAAGAATACTGGAGTGGGTTGCCATTTCGTTCTCCAGGGAATCTTCCCAAATCGGCGATTGAACCCACATCTCCTGCATTGGCGGCAATATAGTAGATGGTAAACACTGAATGAATGAAATCAAGGCCCCAGCAGCCAAGGACCAAAACTTACAACACAGAAAGACATACCGTCATAGGATATTTGACATGAGAGGAACCCTAGAGACCAGACTAGACACTTGATTTTACAGAAAGCAGAAGCGATTCTTACAAGGTTGCACACAGAGCGTGTCAAGCGGAGATAATAGAAAGTGAAGGGTCTGCAAGTGTGTGTGTCCTGGTCTCCCAGGGGCTGATTGACATGCAGGAGAGGAAGTAGGGTGAAAGTGTTACAGCCTGGCTGTTGAAGACCCTGGGCTACAGGTCATTCATTCCTGATCTCACTAAACTGAAACTTGCCAACATCAAACAGAGAAACTGTTAGATTTCCTTTTGTAACTGAGACATACTGAAACAATTGTTTCTTCCAGGGACTTTGCTCATCCATTTTGTCCTTTGTTGTTCCCATTTGTAAATCTCTGTTCTCTATCCCACTCCCAACAACGCCCCACACACATCAAGCATTGTTACAAGAATAAAGGAGCCTCTGAATTTGGGCATAATATATCAATACCTCATCTTGTCCACAGTATAATAGTATTTCTGTTTCCTTCCTGTTTTCTTTTCCCCTCAATAAACATTAGCACTGAGTAAACACCAAACCATTTGGTCTATAAAATGTGAATGGCAACATTTGGTTATTTTTTGTATCTAGAAATGTTAAAAGATTTTAAAAGATGTGAAGATTTGAAAGTATGTGAAAAGTTAGATTGCTACTTAAGTTTTCATCAATGTGTCCATTTGCTCATTGTTTCTTTCATTGGTTTGTTCTCTTGTTCAGCCTGTATTTCCTTTGCATTTCCTAGCTCTAAAGATTTGGGTCATTGGGAGTTCAAAATTAAATCAAGGAGTTTGCTGCTGCTGCTAAGTGGCTTCAGTCGTCTCCGACTCTGTGCGACCCCATAGACGGCAGCCCACCAGGCTCCCCCGTCCCTGGGATTCTCCAGGCAAGAACACTGGAGTGGGTTGCCATTTCCTCCTCCAATGCATGAAAGTGAAAAGTGAAAGTGAAGTTGCTCAGTAGTGTCCAACTCTTAGAGACCCCATGGACTGCAGCCTACCAGGCTCCTCTGTCCATGGGATTTGCCAGGAAAGAGTACTGGAGTGGGGTGCCATTGAATCAAGGAGTTTACAACCTGGTAAAGAGAAGATCAAGCAAAAGCAAATTTTAATTATTTAATAAATATGTATCTAATTTGTGTCCTCTGTATTTATATTAAAGTCATTTAACAAATACTTGCCAATACCTGCACATCCAGTCTCTGTATTAGAAAATGTGGATCCAGTAGGAAGTAAGACAAATGCAAGAGCCTGTCCTTATAGAAATTACAGACCAGCTGAGGACAAATGTGAAGTGTGTGCTTCAGTGAAAAATTGTGTGAGGGGTGCTTGCTTTACCTCGGCAAGAAGAGAAGCTTCTTCAAAGAGGTGGTATTTGAGTTGAACTCAGAAGAGTGAGTAAAAATTGAACTAGGTAAAGGAGGGGTGGAAATGGGGAGAGGGAGCCAAGGTAGAGGGAACAGCATGCCCTGAGACAGGAAAGGCCTTTCTCACTAAAAGATTAAAAGAAGACCAGGATGGGTGAGAGCAGCAAGGGGGAAGTTAGACTAGAAAGTAGGATCGTGTGTTGTTATGACACCCACAGCAAAACCATATTGCGTAGAATGCTAGAAACTACATCAGGGATTTTGCTCTTCTGCCTCAGGGTGATGGGAAATCAATAAAGGATATAAACACAGGAAAGGATGATAAAACTTTATATTTGGAGGACTGGACTGAGGCAAAAGTAAGTGGGATGGGAAAAATAAGGGATGCATGCATAATACAATAAAAATTCAAAAGATCACTTCCTCTGAGAACACTGAAGAAGTTATTAACAGAAGAGGTGCCTTTGGACCTGAGCCTTGAAGAAGGAAGAGGATGAAGGCATGTTGGAATAGGAACTGTGAATCATCAAGGTCATTTTCAACAGAAGGCCAAGTTGCGGAGGTCAGGGAGGTGCAAAAGCACATGGGGGATGGCAAGGCAATGGTCCTGACTGGAGTGTAGGACAGACACCTGAATCACATGACTGAGGAATAGACTGAAAAGTAGAAGGGAGCGTGGAAAGGTTCGAACACCCAACTATTTAAATTTTATTGTGTAATTAAATGAGAGTCATTGAAGGATTTGGCTTCCCTGGTGGCTCAGCGGTAAAGAATCCACCTGCAATGCAAGAGATGTGATCCCTGGGTAGGGAAGGTCCCCTGGAGGAGGGGCATGGCAAGCCACTCCAGGATCCCTGGCTGAAGAACCCCACAGACAGAAGAGCCTGATGAGCTATGGTCCATGGGGTCACACAAAGTCAGACACAACTGTAGTGACTGAGCATGCACACACATTGAAGGATTCCAAGCTGACAGTGCCTGATCATATCTGTTTTCAGATCATTTGCTGTAATCACTGGAAAGGGCAATGGCACCCCACTCCAGTACTCTTGCCTGGAGAATCCCATGGACGGAGGAGCCTGGTGGGCTGCAGTCCATGGGGTTGCCAAAAGTCGGACATGACTGAGCGACTTCACTTTCACTTTTCACTTTCCTGCATTGGAGAAGGAAATGGCAACCCACTCCAGTGTTCTTGCCTGGAGAATCCCAGGGACGGGGGAGCCTGGTGGGCTGCCGTCTATGGGGTCACAGAGAGTCGGACACGACTGAAGTGATGTAGCAGCAGCAGCAGCTGTAATCACACAGCAAAGTGTAAGGGGGATCAGAAAGAATAGAGTTTGGAGGAAATAAAAACAGTTGGGAGTCTAGCACAAAAGACTTGGCTGAAGCCAATGAAGGCTTGATTGAGGGTGGTGATAGTGGGGATGGAAAGGATGCAAAAAATATTATGGAGGTAAAACAAACAGAAATAGACAACCAATTGGCTGCGAGAGAACGCGGAGGAGGTTTAAAAACTGCTTGGTGTTGTCAACACCTCGTTTCACTTGATCTTCTGTGCAAAATGTGAGGGAGGTAATACGTGTGTCGTCCTGGAATACAGACTGACTGCACACGATCTCTTCCCCACATGCCCTGAATAGTTGTGCCACTATGTGGCAGTTTTTGGATGACTCCCAAATGAACTGAGTTTTAAATGTTAACCTACTAACAATTATCTCCGTGTCCTATTAACAATCAACTGTGCCATCTGTTCCTACCAATAAAACATATCTTCTGGAAAAATGAGAATGGTGAAATATTAGATGTTAAAAAAAAAAAAAGACTGAGAACTTTATTTTATAGCACTGCATACTCTGGGAAAAAAATAGGGTGGGAAAGAATGTCCACTTTTTTGTTAATATATAAAGCTTATACTAAGACACATAAAATATATAACAAGTTCTATGACTTACATTGCCCATTTTTTAAAAAATGAAAGACTAATCTTGAAATGATTCAAATGAGAAGACAGTGCTTCTCTGGAAAATCTAGTGAAAAAAATCTCTGGACTTCAAATAGAACAAGGATTTCAAATTCATCTCTATTATTTTTAGAGATATAAGCTATATTTTCACTTACAGTCTCTGGGTCTTAGATTTCCTGTCTGTAAAATGAAGATAACAATACCTGCCCTTACTAAATCATAGGTTTGTTATAAGAATCAAGTGAGTTGATGTATGTGATTGATAATAATCACAGTATCAGACCTAGCAAAAGACACTTCACTGTAAAAATTCAAATGTCGCAGACTTGATCCGTGAGCCTCTAAATATGTATCATTGACCAATAGGAAAAAGTGTTATATTAGATAACGAAGCTTGATCACTGGGTTTTTCATTAGAATCCCAAAATAATTGGTCATGTTATGTGTTACATCACAAAAGGGTGCTACACCTGTGTTGTGAAAATGATGGTTTTTAAAATACTGTCCTTGGACTAGCAAAACCACGGACTTGTGAAAAACGCAAATGATCAGACTTGCCCTCACTGTGTCAGAAACTCTGAAGGTGGTGCTCATAATTTTGTGATTTAAAAGTCTCTTCAGGGAATTCTTATGAACACTAAGATTTGAGAACCACTGATACAGAGGAAAAAACCTGGACTCAAGCTGAGTCAAATTTAAGCTCTGACCTCTAACCATGCAATGACCTTAAACTTCAGTTCAGTCACACAGTTGTTCTGACTCTTCATGAACCCATAGACTGCAGCACTCCAGGCCTCCCTGTCCATCACCAACTCCTGGACCCTACTCAAACTCATATCCATCGCATTGGTGATGCCACCCTACTATCTCATCCACTGTCACCCCCCTTCTCCTCCTGCCTTCAATCTTTCCCAGCATCAGGGTCTTTTCCAGTGAGTCAGTTCTTCGCATCAGGTGGCCAAAGTATTGGAGTTTCAGCTTCAGCATCAGTCCTTCCAATGAATATTCAGGACTGATTTCCTTTAAGATTTACGGTTAGATCTCCTTGCTATCCAAGGGACTCTCAACAGTCTTCTCCAACACCACAGTTCAATAGCATGAATTCTTTGGCACTCAGCTTTCTTTATAGTCCAACTCTCACATCCATAGGTGACCACTGGAAAAACCACAACTTTTACTAGATGGACCTTTGTTGGTAAAGTAATGTCTCTGCTTTTTAATAATGTCTAGGTTGGTGATTTCTTTTCTTCCAAGGAGCAAGTATCTTGAACTTATTCTTTATCAATAACTGCCCCCAGAATTTCCTCTCTGTGGTGGGAGATTCAGAGGGATATCATAATATAGATGCATCTTATCCCTCTTAAAACACTGGCCTAGTGGCTAGGCTGACATAATACTTATTAGTTGTTCTGCCTACATAAAACCTTTCTTTATTCTCCCTCCTTTTTTTTTTGTAAAAATTTCTTTGGATGAAAATAGTGTTCAAAGAATTGAGTTTTGGTTAAGCTGTTGGGCCACAGAGAGAAATGGCTTATCTGAAAACTTATCTAGGAAAAAACAAGGGCTTTTTTTTTGGCATTTAAAACATAATTTTCAAAATATATAGGCTGCTCTGTAGATATGTGTAATTTATGCTTTCAAAATTCATAGTAGTGCCTGTATCTTATGAAAGTTCATCTGCTTCAGTCATATCAAACATGCAGTTGAAAGACAGCTGCTGTGAAAATGACATGAGTTCGCTTTAAGGGTGTATCGATAGCAGTTAAGTGTAGCAGTTATTTGAGGGCACCGCCTAAGATGACTGCTGCTAAGCATAAGATTAAGACAGGAGGGCAGGTCGGAGTCTAGTACACTTTATTCTTCTGCTAGAAATGAGCTCTGTAGGTGTTTACGTTAAGTCCTAAACTATTTAAGAGTACTAAAGAAATTTTCAATGAAGCCTCTTGGACAAGGAGGCCCGAGGAAATTGTTCTATTCAACAGCTATTTATAGAGTACCTACCACGTATTAGGCACTCTTCTAAGTGCTGGACAAATAAAAGTGAGCAAAACAGGAGCAGTTCTTGTTCTCATTGAAGGAACAGCATAGCAGGAAGAAGGGCATTAAACAAATGACCACAAAAATAGGTACATAATTATAAGTTGTGATAAGTTCTACAAAAAAAAAAAAAAGTACAGGGCGTTTTGAAAGCATGAAATAGGAGGATCCGTAAGTCTCTGCCCTTGAAGAGCTTACAACCTTCTTTAATATGCTTTGCATCTTTTATGCTTGAAGTAGGACAGATTGACCAGAGTTTTAGCTACTAAATAACTGTCCTGCTGCCTGACCTTAGGAAAATTACTTAAACTCATCAGGATTCAGTTTTCTCAACCATAAAATGGAACAGAAATGCCAACCTGGTAGGGTTGTTACGAGGATTAAGTTAAAGGAAAAAAGAGAACTGTGTGTGCTTGGCACATAGTAAGTAGCTCCCTGAGTGTTAAGTATGCTAAACAGGAGAAGGAGGAGGGTGATGGAGTGGTGACGCAGTGATGATGCAGTAGTCGTTGGGATGGGCCAAAGTTAGTAACTTAAAATTCTGTACTCTTAGTACTCAGGCTAATATTTGTTCTTACAGGGGAAGCAAATTACATGGGCCTCCCCTGGCGGCTCAGATGGTAAAGAATCTGCCTGCAATGCAGGATTCCCGAGTTGGATCCCTGGGTTGGGAAGCTCCCCTGCAGAAGGAAATGACAACCCACTCCAGTATTCTGGCCTGGAGAATTTCATGGACAGAGGAGCCTGGTGGGCTACAGTCCATGAGGTAGCAAAGAGCTGGACATGACCGAGCGACTAACACTTTCACTCTCACATGTATATGTGTGTGTGTATACATATAGACTATGATGAAAATATTATACAAAATCTTTCAAGAGTCTTTAAACACACACACACAATATCTAAAATCCTCTGCCTAGTCTACGTTTTGACTGTGTGCTGACAGAGTCCAGGGTTTTAACAAGAAAGAATAAGAGGGAAATGATTTCAATTCTGGTCTGCTCTTTTGATGATAAAGCAGTGGTGATCCTCAGTTTTTTAAGATAATTATCAATGAAGGATTTGGAGAGGAGGGCTTTCTTGGGAGAGTGGACACAGAAGCATAAGAAGACACATCAGATAAACTCACTACCATCGTGGTCCTAACGCATTCTCAGGACAGTGGCAAAGTAAAAGGGGGGAGTAGATTGAAGCCTGCAGTCCTTGCTTCCAGTCCTGTCTCTATGGTTCCAGGGAGCTGTGTGGTTTAAATAATTTCCATGAGCCTGTTTCTTCTTTTGCAAAATAGGAATGAAACTCGACATATTTAGTCAGTGAATTTCATGTTTACTTTACGAAGTACACCTATTTTAGGTAGACCTAGTATCTTGTAAAGATGGTTAGTATTGAACAAGATGATACACGTGAACTTTCTTTTAAATTTTAAAGTAGTACGTAAGCCTAAAATTATTTTTCACGATACTGTTACCCTCATTTGGACTTTATACTTTTACATGTAAATTTCCTGTCTTCCACAAAACTGTGTATAAGCCCCTTGAGTATCGGCAGAATGCCATATCTGTTTTACTGTCTCCAAAATAGGTGCATGCCTGCATGCTAAGTCGCTTCAGTTGTGCCCACTAGGTTCCTCTGTCCATGGGATTCTTTAGGCAAGAATACTGCAGTGGGTTGCCATGCCCTCCTCTAGGGGTCTTCCTGACCTAGGAATCTAACCCATGTCTTGTGGGTCTCCTGTACTGGCAAGTGGTCCTTCCCCCCCCGCCCCCCACCACTGGTACCATCTGAGAAGCACCCGAAATAGGTGAGCAAAGCGTAATTTTCAAGCACAAATTGACTGAGCTGTAGAGGATCTATCACATCTGAAGAAATCAGAAAAGTTGCTTGGAGAGAAGGAGCACAATAGTTCTAGTGGTGGCATGGTAGCAAACCAAACGAGCTAGCTTCCATAGATAAGCACACAGCCGTGTGCAGTGGGTGGGCCAGGCCTGTGGAGAAAGTCATCAGGTTGTCGGTGAAGCCAAACTTCAGGCAAAGGCAAGCGCCTTGGACATTCACAGAATCGCAAAATGAAGAATTGCAAAATTCTCCACTTACTGGTATTCACTAAATGAACTTCCATATTGAGTTCAAGAAAGGACAAAGATGTCATCATGGCTCCTACCCTCAAAGAGTCTACCATCTAGTAGGTGAGGAGAGAAAGATGCATTTAGTACAGTTTGAGAAGCTCCGATATGGGATTATCCATGAAATGGCAACCCTGCTCCAGCATTCTCACTAGGAAAATTGCGTGACAGAAGAGTGTGGTCCATGGGGTCACAAAGAGTCAGACAGGACTCAGTGATGAAGGAACTAAAAAGAGAGAGAGATTAGAAAGGAACCCCCTCCCCTGCCCCCCACTCCCTGCCAGACCAAGGACGGGTTCTTGTGGAGGGGTGAGGCTTGAGTACAAGAGGAGGGGCACCGGTCAGGGCGCTGAAAGAGAGAAGGGCTTTCCAGGCATTTTCAGTCCCTGCTTTCAGGTGTGAGCAGCCTAAGGGAGGTTTAGGTTCTTGTTTAAGCCGAGAGATGTGTATCCCGCGTGAGAGACATAATTGAGACCCCAATTACTTAATTTGTTAGTGGTTCCTCCTCTTTATGCATGCCAGCCCTAATTTATTCTTTATCTATAATATGCATATTAAAAGGTGAAAATGTGAAGCTGTAACTGAGAAAGTGTCATAGAGTTCTGGAAATGAGTTCACTGTAGGAGTCTAAACACAAAATAAAACCAGCTCTTAAAGCTACTTCTTTACTGAGCATTTTGAGTCAGCAGTAATTCTGGGTATAGAACATGTATTGTGCTTCATAAATTGGGCTGACCCAGAATATTGCAGCTGATGCTACAACATAAATCATACAGACTCTTATTTTGCACAATAAGAATTGTGTGAACTCACTGCCAGCTCTGTCCCTCACTGGAGTGAGGATAATGTTTGTGGGTTATTTGCTTTGATTTACCTTTGCTTCAGCCTAAAACATCTGGGAATATCAGCTACATTGGACTGCTTAACGTACCCTTAAAATGAAGATATGAAAAATTTTAATCAATAAGGAAATACAGATTGCAAATGTGTATATTGCAGGTCTTTATTAAGGTTGTGTGAGTGTGTGTTAGCTACTCAGTCGTGTCTGATTCTTTTGACTCAATGGTCCGTTAATGGAATTCTCTAGGCAAGAATATTGGAGTGGGTTGCCATTCCATTCTCCAGAGGATCTTCCTGACCCAGGGATCAAACCAAGGTCTTCTGCATTGAAGGCAGATTCTTTACTATCTGAGCAACCAGAGGGCATCTTAAAAATTCTCATTCCTGTTGGTTCCTCGTTGGAAGGATGGAAGTGGATAGGGAATAGCAGTCTTTCCTGGGTTGCAGGCCATATTAATCCTCCAATAGCTTATTTCCAATCCTTCCTAGGTGGTGCTAGTGGTCAAGAAACCACCTGCCAGTGCAGGCTAGATGTAAGAGACATGGGTTAGATCCCTGGGTTGGGGAGACACCGTGGAGGGAGGGCATGGCCACCCACTCCATTATCCTTGCCTGGAGAATCCCATGGACAGAGAAGCCCGGTAAGCTGCAGTTCATAGGGTCATAAAGAGCAGGACATGACTGAAGTGATTTGCACTCATAAGATTGCTGGCTTGAGCAATAATAATAATCTCTTTTTTTAATAGTACCACTAGTATCTGTCTTCTCCTTCTCCTGTTCTTTGACACTTTTGCCCTCTGCTTTTTCCCTTGTTCTCCCATACCTCTGGTTCTGTTCACAGGCTTTCTTTTTAAGAGCTTTCAAGCATACTGCTTGGTTGACACTCCCTCTGCAGGTGATCTGATGAATCCACTATGATTACCCTGGCACAGTTGATCCCTTTTATTTCTGATGTCACCAAAGCTCTTTTTATCATCTGGTTAAAAGAGCTATAGGAAGAGTGAAAGGAAAACTTTCATATCTGAGCCATCCTAAGTAGCACTATCACTTAGATTCCCATAGTCTTATTTTTTTCTTGATAGAATTCATTGTTATAAAAATAAAGCATTGTGAAGAAAGAATTCATGTATAATTGATTTTTGCATCAAAGCAAATTATGCTTCATTTGTCCCAGGTGAAAACAGAACCATTGTTAATTTTCATGTCCTGACAAAAATGTTTTCTTTTAGACTCAGTTCAGTTCAGTCGCTCAGTTGTGTCCGACTCTTTGAGACCCCATGAATTGCAGCACTCCAGGCCTCCCTGTCCATCACCAACTCCTGGAGTTCACTCAAACTCACGTCCATTGAGTCAGTGATGCCATCCAGCCATCTCATCCTCTTCATCCCCTTCTCCTCCTGCCCCCAATCCCTCCCAGCATCAGAGTCTTTTCCAATGAGTCAACTCTTTGCATGAGGTGGCCAAAGTACTGGAGTTTCAGCTTTAGCATCATTCCTTCCAAAGAACACCCAGCACTGATCTCCTTTAGAATGAACTGGTTGGATCTCCTTGCAGTCCAAGGGACTCTCAAGAGTCTTCTCCAACACCACAGCTCTAGACTAGTAGTTATTATAACTTTTAAAAACCTAGTAGTAAGCCTGAGTCTTTAAAAATAGAGGAGAAGTTGAAAATGTTGGCATGCATTAGTGGCTTTAGTGAATGCATTTTCTCATGATTAGAAGGTAGTATATGAGGCAGGGTAAGTGAAGTAAAGTTGCTCAGTCGTGTCAGACTCTTTGTGACCCCATGGACTGTAGCCTACAAGGCTCCTCTGTCCATGGAATTTTCCAGGCAAGAGTACTGGAGTGGGTTGCCTTTTCCTTCTCCAGGGGATCTTCCCAAGCCAAGGATCGAACCCGGATCACCAGCATTGCAGGCAGACACTTTACTGTCTGAGCCACTAGGAACTCCTATAACAATGGTGTTGAATGCAGCACAGTCCTATAGCTCTCGTATCAGTGTCCCACACAGTTAGTGTTAGAGCTCTGAACCACAGAGCCCTGCTCCTTCTACCTTCTCCTTCCTCCTACTGCTACCTTCATCACTTGACTTCCAAGACTGTCAAATATTCAGTAATAGAAAAAAAAGGGCTTGGGGAATTGTATAAGAGGTTTTATAACAAGGCCTTAGGCTGGCCCACGTCACCTCTGCCCACATTCCCCTGGACGGAACACAGGCAGTGGCACAGATCGAATAACAAGGAAGGCAGGGAAAGGTCATCATCTTGTTGATCTAGGAAAGAAGAAAGCAATTTGGTGAATACATAAGAGTGTCTCATTAAAAATTTATAATTTATAATGATTATTTCATAATTTATTAAAATAGTTCCCATCCCTTTTTCCTGTTTCAAAAATAAGTCTCCCTCAAGAAGCTCTAATAAAGAGAGTCAGTATATATACAGTTAAAAGCACAGGCCTTGGAGTCATGTCAACTTCAGTACAATGTTTTCTTTACTTTTGTTGACCTTTTGCCTTTTCTGAAGTCTTTTTCTTTATTCTTGAATTTTCTCATTCAATAGTTGGGAATCAAGATACCTAACAAAAAGATGCCATGAAGATAAAATGAGATAATGTATGGAAAATAGAAAATAGTCAATAAATGATAATGTTGTTATTTGTAGTGTTAGTAAAAAAAATAGTGTGAAAAATATTAATACAAGAGACATTTTCAATTAAGCTTCCTTCAGTCCTTCATGTTTAGGGTATTTTCTTCCATTCATACCACACTTTTGCTCCCATTGGAAAAGACTCTGATGTCGGGAGGGATTGGGGGCAAGAGGAGAAGGGGACGACAGGGGATGAGATGGCTGGATGGCATCACTGACTCGATGGACGTGAGTCTCAGTGAACTCTGGGAGTTGGTGATGGACAGGGAGGCCTGGCGTGCTGCAATTCATGGGGTCGCAAAGAGTTGGACACGACTGAGTGACTGATCTGATCTGATCTGATCCTGAGAAAAGGTGTTCTGCAGTCAGAGAGTTAGGGCACTGGGTGAGGCGAGGAATGCTCCTAGTTCACAGACTTTACAGCTTTTTCATTCTGTGGGGTTAGGGGTTTCTAGCTGCCCCATCCATGGGAATGTGATGACTGTTGTCCCAATGGCATTAAGGATGACTCACCAGAGAGCTTGTTTTCGCCAACTGTCTCATACTCATCTGTACTGGGGAGGAGTCCCACTTGTACTTCTTCGGCAGAATGGCTGGCTGAGGTTTTTCTCTCCCTAATTTCTGTGAAGTGCACTTTCTCCTTGATGTATGCCCATAAATCAAAGACATTTGCAAAACAAGTAAAATATTAAGTCTAAGGCTTAAGTGAATTGATCACAATTAAGTGAGAGAGTTCTCTGTCCGTGCCCATGCAAGAAAGCAAGTGTGTCATTGGGCATAGGATGCTTCTTTCCTGTGGTTAAAAATGAAATCAGAGTCCAATTCCAACATTTATTTATCCTAAGCATCTTTTATGAGAGCTTTCTCTGAAGAGATATGGTGAAAGACTCTTGTCGGTAATGGTTTAAATTTTGCAACAAAAGCAGGGATGAGGATATTTAGCTTTTGTAAACTTAGTACTTTGAATTACTCAGTCCTTCCTAGGAACTCTTCACTTAGCTGAGAGAAATTTTATGGGGAAAAAATGGAACTGTAAGTGAAATATATTTTCATTTTGGTTTACAAGTAGGATGATTAAGGCATTAAGTAGATTAAATACATTGCTCACATCACATGGTAGAATGTCAGTGGCCAAGAAAACTCAGGTCTCTTAATTTCCAGGTCCATATGCTCATATTAAAACAATTTGTGTTTTATTAGCCCTCTTATTGTTTGATATGCCAAAATGACTCCATAAACATTATAGGAGAACATGTGAAAGATTATTTAGTCTAGTTCAATACCCTTGGGCAACTGAATGATTAAATAATTCAAAACAGGGATTTTTGTTTCTGGTAATATGTTGGATTAGGTTATTTGGACCATCTTTACTCTAAGATCACAACTAAAAATGTTGGATATGTTAAATTAAAAAAAATAAGCAAACAAAACTTTTTAAAAATACTAGACAACCAACAAGATAATGAGGAATTATCAGGCAGAAACCTAAGTGAAGGCAGGAGCCTAGAGGGTTTGTTTTGAACTGAAGCCACTTCTTCCTTGAAGGCGTTTGCTGAACCAAGTGAACTTGAACTTTAAGACTGATCTACAAAGACTCCAGATTGAAGTTCTAAGGTATAACTTTTAAAATACTTATCCTTGCTGTTTGAATTAATTGGAGACAAGCTTGAGTAAATAGTACAGAAAACTGTAAAAAGCGGACCTAGCAGATATGAAAAAAAGAACTTCAATGAAGGAAGCAAAATTGAAATGAAAGACAAAGTTGAGAAAGTGTAACAGCAAATTAGTAAAAGCTGGAGAAACAATAAGTAAACTAGAAGATATTTTATAAGAAATTATCCAGAATGCAGAGAGAAAGAGAGTTGGGAAATAGGAGTAGCTAAGAGACATTGAAGATAATTAAGAAGGACTGATCAGTATTTAATAGAAGCTGCAGAAAGAGAAGATATATAGAGTGTGTCAGAGTTAATACTTGAAAAGATAAATGTCCAAGAATTTTCTGGAATTGATAAAATACACTGATACACATATTCAAAGGTGATTCATGAATATCAAAGAACTTATAAAGTCTGTGCCAGAGGAAATGCATGGTGAAAATGCACAACACCAAAGATAATTAAAAAAAAAAAAAAAAAATATATATATATATATATATATGATTGTAAAGGGATATCTTAATATTAGCTGAGGAGGAGAGACGATGTATATCCCAGCATATATTGAGACCATAACTCTCATTCCACAATTTTATCTTTAAAAATAAAGGGTTGCTGCTGCTGCTGCTAAGGCGCTTCAGTCGTGTCTGACTCTGTGCGACCCATAGACGGCAGCCCGTCAGGCTCCCCCGTCCCTGGGATTCTCCAGGCAAGAACACTGGAGTGGGTTGCCATTTCCTTCTCCAGTGCATGAAAGTGAAAAGTGAAGTTGCTCAGTCGCTCTGTCGTGTCCGGCTCTTAGCGACCCCATGGATTGCAGCCTACCAGGCTCCTCCATCCATGGGATTTTCCAGGCAAGAGTACTGGAGTGGGGTGCCATTGCCTTCTCCAAAAATAAAGGGTAATTAAAGACATTTCTGAAAAACAGAACCCGAGTTTGTTACCAGCAGGCCCTCATAAAGGGTTTCCTAAAAATGCCCTTAGGAAGAAGGAAAGTGATCATAGATTGAAAATCCAAGTTGCTAAAAGAAGGGTAAATCAAGTACTATATATGTAAGTTAATCGAAATGAACATACATTTATTTAAAAAAAAATAGGACCAGGTCCAAATATAAGAAAAACAATACGTTAATTATAATTAATTATATTAATTATATATGATTAAAATATTTGTAGTAAAGATATGGAATAAGTTTAGATTTTAATAAGCATACATGTTATTTCAAGGATCACCACTAAAAATAAAAATAAGTAGAGAAAAATAAATCACATGATTAAAATGGCAAATGGCAAAAAATAATTATCAAACTAGGAAACAAGTGGGAAAAATCAGAAGCAAAAGTAAGACTATCACTAGAAAGCCAGATATGTCACTAATTATATTAAATGTTAATGAAACAATTGCTACAGGAACCAGGTAACTGAGTATCAAAACATAATGGTAAAAGAAGTAGATAGGTTGCCCAAGGAATATATTTTGTGTGGTTCTGTTTCTGTGTAGTTCAAAATAGGTAAAACTATACTACACTGTCAAATAATTCAGGGTGGTAAAATCTGTAAAGAATAAGGAAATAATTACTGCAAAAACCAGAATAGTGGTTACCTATAAGCATTGAGAAAGGGAAGTATTTGGGGAGTGGCACTTCATTTAATTGTTCCTTCAGCTGTTAATATGTTTTTATAGACTTTTCTACAAATATGTTTTATATACATATTTCTTTCAGTAAGAATGTTTCTAGATAGTACACAAATACATGAATGATTTTGTATGCATCTTTACTATGTAAACATTTCCTTGTGTGTGTTTCTTTTGAGCAGACTCCCAAAAATAGAGATCCATGGATCAAAGATACTGTTTTTAGCATCATTATTAACAGTGACTCAACACCAATTCTGTCTGATTTTTGGCCCTTTTCTTAGAGTACACATTACTTCCCACATATTGTTATTTACCCCAAATTTTATGTCCTCTTTTATTGTTACTTACCAAAAATTTTATGTCTCCTTTATCTGTACGAGTGCCAAAGCCTTTCTCTTGCACCAACACTATCACTTAAAATATCCATCTTCTAGTTAACTTGATAGGTAATTGCTTTTTATATTTCCAAGAGTACTTATGCTGTGTTAAAGATATAGTTTATCATTATAAGAAAGTATGGTAGAGGAGCTAAGAATGTAGCCTCTGACCCCAAACTGCCCAAATCAGTATCCTGTGTTTTCCAACAGAAGCTATGGAATCACAGCCAAGGTATTTTACCTGTTTCTCTGTTTTTTCATCTGTGAAATGAGAATAATAACAGAATCTATCCTGTGGGATTGGTGAGAGGATTAAAGGTAAACTGTTTGAAACAATGTCTAGCACCCACTAGATAATCAATATATGTTTGCAAAGACTTTATGATTGCACAAAGGAAATGGCAACCCACTCCAGTATAAAAAATAGAACAAAATGAATTTGACCTCAGCACAAAGCACATCCTTTGTGACATTATATCTATAATTAGTAAACTATGATATGGCCAGTGTAAAAGCCAAGTATCAACCTGCTCCTTCAGGAATATTGACTGACTAATCTCCTAGACATTCTTATGCCCTAAGGAGCTTTAGTGTTTAGCACTGACGAAGGGGAAAGAGTATCAATCAGAGAGAGATCCAGAATGACTATCAGTTCAGTTCAGTTCAGTCGCTCAGTCGTGTCTGACTCTTTGCGACCCCATGGACTGCAGCACGCCAGGCCTCCCTGTCCATCACCAACTCCCGGAGTTCACCCAGACTCACGTCCATCGAGTCAGTGATGCCATCCAACAATGATGAATTACTGAGCTACATTCCTGGCTCTGCAGTAGGCACTTGGAATACTGTATTGTGCAAGGCATTGCACGCTAGCAGGACAGAGGAAAACAAACACTGAGTCATTGGAAGAGGAGACACAGGGTGCAGGTCGATCCCAGGTCATAGTCTTAGGACATCAAGAAGAGCTTTCCAAAAAAAGAAGGTCAACAGCACCTACCAGTGTACAAACCTCTGTAGATAGACCATTTCATCATTGATTCTTCACAAAGACCCTGTTACATAGATACCCAGTCCCTATTTTAGAGGTAGGGAACCTGAGATTCAGATAGAATGACTGGCTAGATGGGATTATTTCCAGAAATGCACCGGGATTCTCATGCAATGTACAACCTACTTAGATGGCACTTCACGTATCTCTTTGTTCTGCCTTAGCACACAGAATCTAGAATCCACAGTGAGCCAAATTCTGGCCCACCAAACCATAAACAGCAAACAGCTGCTTCAGCTTTTTTAAAGCATTAACAGGAAATCCCAAGCTAAATTTAAATTGGGCTTTTAGAAAGGCACAATTCAAGGAAAAATAATCAACATCTAGTTTTGTTTGCCTTCCATTAAGAAGTCTCAGAATACAAAGCAGCTGTAGCATCACTATTAAATGCTCCGGAAGTATTCAAACAAATTTACATCTCTGGTGGCATTCCACCATTGGTCTGTCTTGGAGTTTGTTACCTGTAATTATGCTTGAATTCATTTGTTTTTAGGTCATTCTGAGAAATATACTGTCATTTCTTGTTAAAATAAAATATAAACACTGCTCATATAAAAGATAAAATACCAAATCGTTTGAACTGGGTTATGTGTAAAAATAAAACTAGGCTATCTTGAAGGGTTGTTTCACCCATTCATCTCCTCCTTTAAGTGGGTAACTACTGCCATTCATTCCTTATGTATCTTTTTGGCATTTCTTTAATTCACTCAGGTATTTCAGATTTAATTCTTTTTACTGAAGGGTACCATGATATATATACCTGTCTACACTTCATTTTTTTTTCACTTGATGTATCTTCAAGATCTTCCCACATTAGCACTTCTTCTGAGCCCTTTCCAATGTATGGAAGTAACATAACTCATTAACTAGTTCCCAGTTGATAAGTATTTGGGCGTTCTAGTCTTTTGTTCTTAACAGCTGAACCTGGTGACGCTAGTGTTCCCTGAATATTTTGAGTGCTTCTAAATTTCTAGCCTTGTGTGTGTGATTAGGATAGGGATATGTGCTTATTAGCCAGTTATAGCCAGTGAGATGAGGGTGGAGTGAATATAAGCCATTTCCAGGCCTGAACCTTAAAACTATTCTGTGTATGGCACAAGCAACAAAGATTCTGCATATGATACAAGTGGCAAACAATCTGCCTGCAGTGCAGGAGATGCAGGAAATGTGGGTTCGATCCCTGTGTTGGGAAGATCCCCTGGAGGAGGGCGTGGCAACCCACTCCAGTGTTCTTGCCTGGAGAATCCCAGGGACAGAGGATCATGGTGGGCTACAGTCCATGGGGTCCCAAAGAGTCAGACATGACTGAGCAGGCACAGATGCACGCACACTCTCTTCTCATGTAAAGACCCCTTGGAAATCACGTGTTCCAGATGGTCATTGTAAGATGACGGAGGGTTGCCCCACTGGCATCTGACTGTGCTGTGACCGAGAAGCAAACCGTCGTCATGCTGGGCCCCTGAGACGTTGTGGTCACTACAGCATCACCTACTGCCTTTTTTTTTTTTTTTAATACAAACCTATCTCTTCACATGTGTACAAATGTAGTTTTGAAATAATTTCCTAAAGTGAAATTTCAACTTTAGCTTCTCATGATCTCTAAGACTAGGTTTTCATTAGACGCTCTAACTCATCCCACTGCTCACCTCCAACCCTGGCTTCACATTCACGTTGCCACTGCTCTTGTTTAGGCACTTCCTGTTTACCACCTGGCAGCCTGCTAATCTTGAACTTGAGCTGTCCATTCATATGACTGCCAGATTAACCTTTCCCTCTGTTCTTAAAACTCATGCATTTTCCCCTGACCCTTAAAAAAAAACGCTTTATAGGTTACCAGCTGCCTCCAGGATCAGTTTTAGATTTTTTTAGCCTGACATTCAAGCCTGCCCACACCAACATGTATAAGATGGTTACTAGTACAGTCTCTGGAGTAGGTATTCAGTAAATGCTGGTAGCTATTATATCTTATAGCCTACAGTGAAACATGTGTGTATGTTCAGTCACTTAGTTGTGTCTGACTCTTTGTGATCCCATGGGCTGTAGCCCACCAAGCTCTTCTGTCCATGGAATTTTTCAGGCAAGACTAACGGACTGGGTTGCCATCCAGGGGACCTTCCTAACCCAGAGCTCGAACCTATATCTCTTGCATCTTCTGAACTGGCAGGCAGATTCTTGACCACTGGGCCACCTGGAAAGCCCACAGTGAAACATACCATAGATATAGCTGACTTTCAATAAGTAATTGTTGACTCATGGGCTCTGTGAAGGAGAATTCCTTTAAGTTACACACCATAGGATTCCTTGATTTTTTTTCTCTAACAGCTTGGTTTTAAGACTCATCTCTGAGGGTGTTGCTTAATCAGAGAATTGGATGGCAAGGCCACAGAAAAGTAGCTCATACAATTTTAAGTTAAACATCCAGGGAAGCATTCCTTTGTAACTCGGATGGATTATGCAATAGTATATATGTCATCCAAGCATGATTGTTCCACTTAAGGCAATATTAAAAACAATATATCACTGAATATTCATGTCAAACATCTATACCTAAATGATGCTGCTAACTCATAATCAAGTTGGAATAGATTTTCTTCAGCATTTTCTACCATAACAATCCAAGATATAGTTATTTGCATGTTGTTACCTCATGAATTTGAAGTGAGTCCATATATAATCTTAAGTATTTAAGAATGTTCATGAGTTGAATATGATATTCAAGAGCTAGCTGCATTTCTATAACAGAAATTTTGAAGTACAAGTTTATTTCTGTTGATAAAGACTAGATATTTATTCAAAACAGAAAAAATATTCAAAAATGTTGGTTATTTTTCACATCTACTTAAGTGAAACAAATGTGTGAAATTTTTGGAGGAGAAATCCAGTTGTCTTGGAAATTGTGAAGAGCTAAAAAATGAAAATAAGATCTTGTCATGGTTAAACTGCAAAGGCTATGAAAACAAATCAACTCTAAATTTCTTTAAATTTTGTTCCAGTATGAACGAGACTCATCCTGAAGAACCAAACAACATCTAGGGCTCATCAGGTGTAAAACAATACATATCAAATAACAATTTTTATTTATGTTACATGTAAAAAAATATGAATTCATCATTTTGTTACTGATTCGAGACAGGTTTTTTGTGTGTGTGTGTTGTGGTTCAATTTAATAACAGCAATAAAGTAAAAGTCAGTCTCTCTCGCTTACTTGGTAGTAATTTCACATTTGTCTCTGGTTTCCAAACTGTGCAAAGTATTCAAATCCTGAAATCCCCTTTAGCAGTTAGTCAGGCTACAGACCTTAAGTGACACAAAGAAATACAATGAAATACTGTTTGTATTGGGCTTTGCAGAGGAAATTTTAAAAACATTAGCAGGTTCTTATCAAATTACTCGGGCTTCCCTGGTGGCTCAGATGGATAAGAATCCTCCTGCAATGAGGGAGACCTGGACTGGATCCCTGGGTTGGGAAGATCCCCTGGAGGAGGGCATGACAACCCACTCCAGTATTCTTGCCTGCAGAATCCCCATGGACAGAGGAGCCTGGTGGGCTACAGTCCATGGGGTCACAAAGAGTCGGACACAGCTGAGCGACTAAGCACAGCACAGCACATCAAATCACTCCTCCGGCAACATTAGCTATAGAGATGCCCATGGTGCTCTCTTGTACTTTGCAAAAAACAAACTGCAAGTAGGGAACTCATATGTTCTTTCACAAAGGCTTTTTAGAAGCAGTGACCTAGACCATGTGAAAGCTGTGGAAATTGAAGCACGTATATCATAGATGCAAACTCTATCTCTAAATATTTCAGCGGAAAAAGCAGAATCCTTGGGAGTCTAAAAATGGCATCAGGAATTTTTATGTTATTAGCATAAAGAGGGACACACATTTAAGTAAAAGCAAGACTGACTTTATTTATTATGATTATTAGTAATGATTTCTCTAATAACAAATGACTTCTAAATATTCTTGCTCCCAATTCCTGACATCCTTCTTCATTTTCACCTACTTTTCTTTCCTTGCTCCTTTCCTTTCATCCTTATCTTGTGTCACACATGGCTCTATTGTGAGGCTTTCTTTCCTTTTCTAGTTGCCACGAATGGGTTCTAAACCATGAAATTCCTGGAAACACAGGTTATTGAAATAATTGCAACCTACAGTATATAGCTTTTACATTTTAAATAAATTTTGTTTTGTTCAGTCGCTCAGTCACATCTGACTCTGTGATCCCATTGGCTGCAGCACGC
The DNA here is from genome assembly GCF_032452875.1 of Bos javanicus. NCBI lineage: Eukaryota > Metazoa > Chordata > Mammalia > Artiodactyla > Bovidae > Bos > Bos javanicus. The sequence continues at coordinate 11,420,987 of NC_083896.1, forward strand.
CCGACTTCCCTGTCCTTGATTATCTCCTGGAGCTTGCTCAAACCCATGTTCTTTGAGTTGGTGACGCCATCCAGCAATCTCATCCTCTGTCGTCCCCTTCTCCTGTTGCCCTTAGTCTTTCCCAGCATCAGGGTCTTTTCCAATGAGTCAGCTCTTCGCATATCAGCTGGTCAAAGTATTGGCGCTTCAGCATCAATCCTTCCAATGAATACTGAGGACTGATTTCCTTTAGGATTGTCTGGTTTGATCTCCTTGCACTCTAAGGGACTCTCAAGAGTCTTCTCCAACACCAACATGATAGTTCAAAAGCATCAGTTCTTCAGCACTCAGCCTTCTTTATGGTCCAACTCTCACATCCACACATGATTACTAGAAAAACTGTAGCTTTGACTAGACGGACCTTTGTCTGTAATGTCTCTGCTTTTTAATATGCTGTTTAGGTTTGTCACTGCAGATGGTGACTACAGTAATGAAATTGAAAGATGCTTGCTCCTTGGAAGAAAAGCTATGATCAACCTAAATAGCATATTAAAAAGCAGAGACATTACTTTGCCAACAAGGTCCATCTAGTCAAAGTTATGCTCTTTCCAGTAGTCATGTATGGATGTGAGAGCTGGACTATAAAGAAAGCTGAGTGCCGAAGAATTGATGCTTTTGAACTGTGGTATTGGAGATGACTCTTGAGAATCCCTTGGACTGCAAGGAGATCCAACCAGTCCCTCCTAAAGGAAATCAGTCCTGAATATTCATTGGAAGGACTGATGTTGAGCTGAAACTTTGGTCACCTGATGTGAAGAACTGACTCATTTGAAAAGACCCCAATGCTGGGAAAGATTGAAGGTAGGAGGAGAAGGGGATAATAGGGGATGAGATGGTTGGATGGCATCACTGACTTGATGGACAAGAGTTTGAGCAAGCTCTGGGAGTTGGTGATGGACAGGGAGGCCTGGCGTGCTGCAGTCCATGGGGTCACAAAGAGTCACACACGACTGAGCAACTGAACTGAACTGAGGTTTGTCATAGCTTTTCTTCCAGGAAGCAAGCATCTTTTAATTTCATTTTAATGAATTAGGTAGCCAAAAATTAAAAAGAAAAAGGTGCCTTCTTTTCCATTACCTGCCTCTTCTAAAAACAGCCCTCCCACGCACCCTTCATACTTCATCAAAACACATACAGACACTTGTGCGCCCATACACACAGACATGCACACACAAGTAGCAAAACAAAGAACAGTGGGAGGTATCCTGTGATTAGACTAGACTTTAAGTTTTTCCCCTGTAGGCAACTGGAACATTATTAGAAATTGAAAAGATGCACTCTTGTTTGGATTGGTGCTTTGGGATTGATGGTTTTTAGAGATTTAGTTTAGTTCATGTCATATAATCTATAGCCTCTAGTAATTAATGACATGGCCATATAAACTATATTTATACCATTTCCCTCCCAGGCACTGATACTATTGGGATTCTGTATAGGATAAATTGAATATAGGTTTTTCAGAAAAGCTGTTTTTCATTTTATGTTCCTAATATATGTTTGTACTTGTGATGCAGTGTTTGGCCATTAAAGGATAAAAAACTGTAACATGAGTGATCAATAGGCAGAAGGTAGGACATGAGAGTAAAGTTTTGTTTTGTTTTATTTTTTCCTGACTCTCAATTATTTCTCATTAAGAGTTGGAAGTTGAGGAATAGCTGAGTTATAAATCACTAAGATGGAATTGAATGAAAACATCTTAGAATATAGCTTTAAGAGATATATCAAATGCAAATCTATTTTTCAGTCTGTTTATCTGAAAAGGTTGAATAATAAAGGCATGTTACATATAAAGTACACAATATTCAGGGGAAGTTTGAAAAAGTGAGATTAGAAGAACTTTTTTTTCTTGGTTATAGAAATAGCAGTGAGGTATTGCTGAAGGCAATGGCACCCCACTCCAGTACTCTTGCCTGGAAAATCCCATGGACAGAGGAGCCTGGTGGGCTGCAGTCCATGGGGTCGCAAAGAGTCAGACATGACAGAGAGACTTCACTTTCACTTTTCACTTTCATGCATTGGAGAAGGAAATGGCAACCCACAGAATCCCAGGGACAGGGGAGCGTGGTGGGCTGCTGTCCATTGGGTCACACAAAGTCGGACACGAATGAAGCGACTTAGCAGCAGCATTGCTGAAGGAGTGGCATTGACTCCATGAAACAAAGGAGATATTTTTGCAAGAAGAGAATACTTCGACACTAAAGATGATTCCCGTGGAATTGGCTTCAGAGAGGATGTCATGGACTTTGAAATGGGAACAGTGGCAAGGCTCCAGTCACACAGTCAGCCAGCCCTGACTGGGTTGAGGCTTCACCAGAGTATAGAAGAGCAGACTGAAGAACCACAACTGTAGCTTGGGTTGGTTTTAGGTAATATTTGTCCTTTGATCTTACGATTAAAATTAAACAGTGGAGAGATACCTGAATTGTAAGCAAGGCAAAGGATATTTTAGGCATTAAAACCATAATCTTACATACAGATAATTTCTTATATTGGATGTTTGTGGCATCTGTGGACTTCCTTGGGAAAGAAGTGGAGTCTCTGAATTCTCTTTTGCAGGTTCTAGCACACCTAGCCATGTCTTAGCCATGGGTCTGCCATGTGTTAGTTGTGGTTCTTTGTCAAAGATGCTTAAGGAGCTAGTCAACAAAGCACAGCATCGACCTTACCTGGCTATTCATATTCTTATGAGAGAGTTGGAGTATTTCTCTTTTTCTGAATAACTAATTTTTAAAAAAAGTACTTTTGGGTGTAAATGACAAGTATCTCCAGAAGGGGAGTTGTTACACAACCTGGAATATGCACACAATCTAAAAATAAAAGTTCTAGCATCGTATCAGTTCTGAGTCTCTTGGATACAAAACTTATAGCACTTAAGTTTGCAAATAATAGCTTGTATTTCTCATATAGCACATATTTTTCAACATTTAGCTGTTTCCTATATTGAATCAATATAGAGAGTATATTCTTCTAAGAATACCACTTAATTTTATGTTCCTCTTCCAACAACACAAGAGAAGACTCTACACATGGACGTCACCAGATGGTCAACACTGAAATCAGATTGATTATATTCTTTGCAGCCAAAGATGGAGAATCTCTATACAGTCAGCAAAAACAAGATTGGGAGCTGACTGTGGCTCAGATCATGAATTCCTTATTGCCAAATTCAGGCTTAAATTGAAGAAAGTAGGGAAAACCGCTAGACCATTCACATATGACCTAAATCAAATCCCTTACGATTAAGGGATTTGATTACGATTAAGGGATACAGTGGAAGTGACAAATAGATTTAAGGGACTAGATGTGATAGACAGAGTGCCTGATGAACTACGAATGGAGGTTCATGACATTTTATAGGGGACAGGGGACAGGGGTCAAGACCAGCTCCAAGAAAAAGAAATGCAAAAAAGCAAAATGGCTGTCTGAGGAGGCTTCACAAGAAGAGAAGCGAAAAGCAAAGGAGAAAAGGAAAGATTACCCATTTGAATGCAGAGTTCCAAAGAATAGCAAGGAGGGATAGAAAATCTTCCTCAGTGATCAGTGCAAAGAAATAGAGGAAAACAATAGAATGGGAAAGACTAGAGATCTCTTCAAGAAAATTAGAGGTACCAAGAGAACATTTCATGCAAAGATGGCCTCAATAAAGGACAGAAATGGTATGGACCTACCAGAAGCAGAAGGTATTAAGAAGAGGTAGCAAGAATACAACATAACTGTACAAAAAAGATCTTCACGACCCAGATAACCACGATGGTGTGATCACTGACCTAGAGCCAGACATCCTGGAATGTGAAGTCAAGTGGGCCTTAGAAAGCATCACTACAAACAAAGCTAGTGGAGGTGATGGAATTCCAGTTGAGCTATTTCAAATCCTAAAAGATGATGCTATGAAAGTGCTGCACTCAATATGCCAGCAAATCTGGAAAACTCAGCAGTGGCCACAGGACTGGAAAAGGTCAGTTTTCATTCCAATCCCAAAGAAAGGCAATGCCAAAGAATGCTCAAACTACCACACAGTTGCACTCATCTCACACACTCAAAATTCTCCAAGCCAGGCTTCAACAATATGTGAACCATGAACTTCTAGATGTTCAAGCTGGTTTTAGAAAAGGCAGAGGAACCAGAGATCAAATTGCCAACATCTGCTGGATCATCAGAAAAGCAAGAGTTCCAGAAAACATCTAATTCTGCTTTATTGACTATGCCAAAGCTTTTGAATGTGTGGATCAGAATAAACTATGGAAAATTCTGAAAGAGATGGGAATACCAGACCACCTGACCTGCCTTTTGAGAAATCTGTGTGCAAGTCAGAAAGCAACAGAATGGGACATGGAACAACAGACTGGATCCAAATAGGAAAAGGAGTACATCAAGGCTGTATATTGTCACCCTGCTTGTTTAACTTATATGCAGTATACATCATGAGAAAAGCTGGGCTGGATGAAGCACAAGCTGGAATCAAGATTGCTGGGAGAAATATCAATAACCTCAGATATGCAGATGACACCACCCTTAAGGCAGAAAGTGAAGAGGAACTAAAAAGCCTCTTGATGAAAGTGAAAGAGGAAAGTGATAAAGTTGGCTTAAAATTCAACATTCAGAAAATGAAGATCATGGCATCTGGTTACATCACTTCATGGCAAATAGATGGGGAAACAGTGGAAGCAGTGGCAGACCTATTTTCTTGGGCTCCAAAATCACTGCAGATGGTGACTTCAGCCATGAAATTAAAATTTTTCTTCCAAAAAACTTTTCTTGGAAGAAAAGTTATGACCAACCTAGACAGCATATTCAGAGAAGGCAATGGCACCCCACTCCAGTACTCTTGCCTGGAAAATCCATGGATGGAGGAGCCTGGTAGGCTGTAGTCCATGGGGTCGCTAAGAGTTGGACACGACTGAGCGACTTCCCTTTCACTTTTCACTTTCATGCATTGGTGAAGGAAATGGCAACCCACTCCAGTGTTCTTGCCTGGAGAATCCCAGGGATGGGGGAGCCTGGTGGGCTTCCATCTATGGGGTCGCACAGAGTCAGACATGACTGAAGCGACTTAGCAGTAGCAGCAGCAGACAGCATATTAAAAAGCAGAAACTTTACTTTGCCAACAAAGGTCCATCTAGTCAAGGCTATGGTTTTCCAGTAGTCATTTATGGATGTGAGAATTGGACTATAAAGAAAGCTGAGCGCTGAGGAATTGATGCTTTTGGACTGTGGTGTTGGAGAAGACTCTTGTGAGTCCCTTGGACTCCAAGGAGATCCAGCAAGTCCATCCTAAAAGAAATTAGTCCTCAATATTTATTGGAAGGACCGATGCTGAAGTTGAAACTCCAATACTTTGGCCACCTGATGTGAAGAACTGACTCATTTGAAAAGACCCTGATGCTGGGAAAGATTGAAGGCAGGAGGAGAAGGGGATGACAGAAGATGAGAAGGTTGGATGGCATCACCGACTCAATGGAGATGAGTTTGAGTAAACTCCGGGAGTTGGTGATGGACAGGGAGGCCTGGCGTGCTGCAGCTTATGGGGTAGCAAAGAGTCGGACATGACTGAGCGACTGAACTGAACTGAATGTATGTTTCCATGTTACTCTCCATATATCCCACCCTCTCCTTCCCCCAACCCCCATGTCCATAAATCTGTTCTCTGTATCTGTGTTTCCATTGCTGCCCTGCTAATAGTTTCATCAGTACCATCTTTCTAGACTCCATATATATGCCTTGCTGCTGCTGCTGCTAAGTTGCTTCAGTTGTGTCCGACTCTGTGCAACCCAATAGATGGCAGCCCTCCAGGCTCCCCCATCCCTGGGATTCTCCAGGCCAGAACACTGGAGTGGGTTGCCATTTCCTTCTCCAATGCATGAAAGTGAAAAGTGAAAGTGAAATCACTCAGTTGTGTCCGACTCCTAGCAACCCCATGGACTGCAGCCCATCAGGCTCCTCTGTCCATGGGATTTTCCAGGCAAGAGTACTGGAGTGGGGTGCCATGGCCTTCTCTGAATATATGCCTTAGTATACCATATTTGGTTTTCTCTTTCTCTTTCTTCACTCTGTACATAGGCTCTAGCTTCATCACATCATTAGAACTGACTCAAATGCATTCCCTTTTTGGCTGAGTAAAATTCCATTCCTCATGTGTACCACAGCTTCTTTATCAATTTATCTGTCTATGGACATCTATATTGCTTCCATGTCCCAGCTATTGTAAATAATGCTGTGATGAACATTGAGATAAGTATGTGTTAGTTGCTCATTCTTGTCTGACTCTTAGTGACCCCATGGACTGTAGCCTGCCAGGTTCCTCTGTCCATGGAATTCTCCAGGAAAGAATGCTGAAATTGGTAGCCATTCCCTTCTTCAGGGCATCTTCCTGACCCAGGGATCAAACCCAGGTCTTCTGCATTACAGTTAGTATATTCTTTACTGTCGGAGCATTGGGATACACGTGTCTTTCCATTTTGGTTTGCTCAGAGTATATGCTTAGTAGTGGGATTACTGGGTCATGTGGTTTTATTCCTAGTATTTTAAGGCATCTCCATACTGTCTTAGTGCCCATATCAGTTTGCATTCCCACCAACAGCTAAAGGGGGTTCCCTTTTCTCCACACCCTCTCCAGCATTTATTGTTTATAGATTTTTTGATGATGGCCATTCTGACCAGTGTGAGTTGCTATCTCACTGTAGTTTTGATTTGCATTTCTCTAATAATGAGCAGTATTGAGCACCTTTTCATGTGGGAACCTCTTCATTTCTTGATGGACTGAGGAAAGTTACACTAAAGTATTGTCAGGATTAAGATACTCTTAATGGCATTTTAATTGTAGTGCTAATAATTTCTTTTGATGCACATACTGGTGATACTTAATTAGAAGCACAGTGATTTTTTTGGGAAATATTCCAATTTTATTCTCATGCTAAGTGCTTTGCAAGATATTGGAGGTTTATAGGCAAAGACGTTCATTAAGTTCATAGTTAAACTAACACAAAGACATTGTTTTTAAGAAAAGAAACTCAGCAAAGGTCAGAACTTGAGAAAGTAAGTACTATACTCTCAAAAACTTAACTTACTAACTTTCATATTTGCTTATCTGAAGAAATGAATTAAGCTAAATTCTAATGGTATTTAAAATGAAATAGTCTAAATGAATGAAAATCTAAATCAAATGAAAGGAAATGCTTTGTACTAAACCCATATATGTTTTCAACCTTGGTTGAATTCTTGAAAAAGTGGAATGCATTCCAGACTCAAACTATGGGTGTGTATTGTAGGGTGTGTAGTTTATTTTCCTTCGGTGTTACAGCAGTTTAAAAAGCATGTAGGTTTCTAGTCCTCTCATCATTACTTTCTTTCCTCAAATGAAAGCTCCATCTGGACCTTGTCTATACTTACATTAGAGAGAATAAATTGTTTTAAGGAACTTACTAATTTAAAAAGCTAATCAGTTTGGGCAAAATGGTTGGTGTTATTGCTGTTAACATCTTAAATTCACTTGTGAAAAGGCCACTCAAAATTTCCTAGTCCTCCTTATTGCAGATGTGAAGTGCTAACCAGACAAATCTGCTGGGCAGCATAGAGTCAACCGAGCTTACTTACGGTTACAGCACCGCCCCTACCCCACGCCACTCAAATGGATTATGCTGTGTTCAAGTTGAATGTCTAGATTTTGGAGATGCACAACCACCATAGGTTGATCAAATCTCAGAAATAAAAATTAACATGTAAAAGAGAAAGAAATTCTCTGGGTGGTTGTTAACTCACATAATAATGAGTTCCAGTATGTAGAAGATAATAGAGCAATGCAGAGTTCTTCACAATTCTGAGGGAAACTTTTGCTAACTAAACTTTTCCATAACTAGCCAAAGTACCAGTCAAGGAAATAATAGATTACAGATGTGTGCAACGGTGGGAACACTTGGAAATTTTGTGTCAAGCGCACTCTTCTGTTGGAGGTTTCATGAGATTATACTCAGTTAGGGAGTTAAGCCCAGGAAGGGGAAGCCGTGGATGCAGGGAACAGTGACGTAAATGCAGAAGAGCAAGGAGGAAACAGTGGGAAGTCTCAAGATGATGGGTGTACAGACGGCCTGGAGAGCAGTTCAGGGTTCATACAAAGTCAGACGCTTCTGGAAGAAGTTCAGAGAAACAACGTGTTGGTAGAACAGATGATAAATGATACATTCAGGAGTGAATAACTGAATGTATGATGGAAAAGGCAATGTAGTGTAAGAAAAGGGTGATAAGGTAAGAAAAAGGCAAAGGCAGTTAGAAACTGTAGGGTGAGTGCTTGGGGAAGGACTATATTTTACAAAAAAACTGTGAAGCAAACTATCCAAGAGTAATACTTGAAAAAAATTAATGCATTTTAAATGCATGATTTGTGATGGGAAAAAAAAATCCATTTGACCTTAATTTGAGGAACATTCTCCCATGAATGACCCAAGACTTACAACATTGGACATGCCGAGGAAAAAATACATATAATGCTGGTATATTTTCTGGCTTGGCCCTGCACAGTTGCACAGAATAATTGCAATACAAAAGCCATTTATTGATTTTTCTACTTCAAGGGATAACCTGTGACAAAATATAGAAGGCATTGTTATGGTTGTTATGACAAAATATAAATACCAACCATCTTGAAAATACAGAAGTAAAAAGTTCAGCTGACAGAAGAGAAAGAATAATGTAATAAAACCAAAGGAAGAATAATGGCTATAATTGACACTTTAAAAGTCATGGGGTTGAGAAAGCCTATTGAAAAGTGATGGGCTAAGAAAATGATTTTTAAGAAATTATTTACAGTTACATAGGTAACTGATAAAATGACTAAAACAATATTATGAACACCAAGCATCTAAAGAGAAAATGGGAGAAGAGTAGTATAAGGGGCTTAAATCTTCATCTTTCATAAGAGAAAGTCAATAGGTATTAAAATTGACAAAAAATAAAAAAATTAGAGGTATATCCATATTTTAGAGTAGTTCAAAGATAAGCTAGGAAAGAATGTAAAATGGAAACAATTTAAATTTCTAGAAGAGTGTCAGGAGTTAAAGAAGGATGTGTTGGGGTGGGAGATTGTAAGTTTTTCTAGACTGTATAAAAATAAATGTAAGTGTATTTGCATGTGTTACTTTCAAAGCAATAAGAATGAATGAAAGATGATACCTAAATTGGTTAAGGCACATGGTGCTTTGATCTGATCACTTATTACCTATGTTTCATTTCTTCTACACTTAAACCCTTGGGGTTAGTCACTGAGTTGAAGAGTTACTCAATAGAGTCAAACACAAGGATTGCTCAATAAACATACATACTTCTTGATTGCTTGAGCTTTTATTTCAACTTCTTTAAGGATAAACACAAATTTATGGGAGTGTACAGATCCGTTCCTTATTAATTCAATTAACACCTATTAACTTCCATTTGCAGGGCTCTGGATTCAAGTTACAAAATTATTTTAGTGTGTTAGGTATACAAGTAAAGTTTATTTTTTATTTTGTAAGTATTGTTTATTATGTGCCAGGCACTGTTAGGCCTTAGAGATACAATGGTTACTATAAAAGAGAACTTTTTCTCTCCGAGTCTAGTAGTTCCCCTCAAAAGACGCCAGTGTGCTATGTACTATATGGTTGACTTATGATGTGACCGTACTCTAAATATCTATAGAAAGAAGGAACTTGTAGAATGTTCCAGTTCAAATACTATCAGAGAGTTCATGAACCCTGGAGAAGTTTCCACCTCTCAGAAGAAAAGAAATGAGTTTTATGGAAATATGGCACATAATAGAGATCTCCAAGGACTGACCTTGAAGAATGAGAAAAAGCTCCCTAGCTAGCCCTGTTCATAGTTTTGAAATAATATTCATTTGTGACTGTGACCTGTGAAAGTGTATGGGAATAAACATAGGAGTATTCAATCTTGATTTCTAAAGCTTTTGGAAGAGATCAAATAATTTTTGTCACTGTAGATGATTTAGGGAGAAGGAAATGGCAATCCACTCCAGTGTTCTTGCCGGGAGAATCGCAGGGACGGGGGAGCCTGGTGGGCTGCCGTCTATGGGGTCGCACAGAGTTGGACATGACTGAAGCAACTTAGCAGCAGCAGCAGATGATTTAGGGATCTAAATGAGAATTATGTATTTGTGAATTTGCACCAGTTTGTGTGGGAGGGTGAATGTTACAGGAATAATTGGAGCAGGCAGTGATCAGGATGGATAGTGGTAATTTGGGGGCCACATGCAAATTGGGGATAGTACCCATGAATAGTTTTTCTTTAAATATACACGATTTTATATCCTGCCGTCTCCCTTTTCAAGAGCCTCCAAATATATATCTCAGTTCCTCCATCTAGTTGCACCTGGCACAATGGAAACAGATGGAAGAACCCAAAGTCTCAATTAAAGCTGCCTTTGAATGGATAAGCAATCCCTGCTCTGAAGTCTTGTGAATTAGGCACAGCGCACCAGCACTCTGCCACCGTGTGGCTGCTGGAGTCACTGCAACATACACAGAACTCAAAATCAGCACCCGGTGCCTTAGTCTTTCAGTGGGGCTATGTGTACTAGGTTTTAAGGGCAGACCCTTTATTTAAAAAGATACAGTAATTCAAGATCCATGAGAATAAATTTAAAACTTAGTTTTCCAATATATATTTTATGTAATGTAGATACCATGTCATTGGCTGTAATTATTAAGCTGCCACAAAATATTGATTTCCAAATTGCAATTTTAAGTGTCATGGGATCTTAGAAGTGGAAGAGACCTCAGAGATTTATCCAATCCTATATTAGAATGTCTCTTATGATTCTTTTAATAGAAGAGGCTGCTGTCTCAGCCTAACCATCTCTAGAAGACCTTGTTTAATTTTGCAAAGTTTACTATCTAATCACCTTTGACAGTGTTTATCCAAAAAGTTTCAAGTCCAACTAATGCTGCTTGAATGAAGGTCATATTTTCCTACATAAATCACAAAACCTTTATAAAAGGGTCTTTTTACAACTGCATTTTTCAAATCTGTTAGGTCAGCACCCAGAACGTAATAGGCACTCAGTAAATAATAGCCCTATTCAGTTTTCCCATATTCAGTTTTTTTAAGATGCAGGCTCAGAGTATTATAATTGTAAGGAAAATATAATTCCAAGAACCTTGCTTTCAATAGTTCACTTAATATTCTCCCGATTTTATACTTTAGTCCTTTTATTTATTTACTTTATTTGTTGCAACAAAGAGTTGTGGAGTTCATCCTAATGTTAGATTCTGGAAATGCAGAATTAAAAATATATGATAAATGCTTAAAAAATTTTTTATCTATTGGGAAACTGTTTGAATATACAAATACAATTGCTTGATTGAGATATGTGAAAAGTTCAGTAGGACCCCAGTGAAAAATATCTGGAGTTGCTAATGTATCCACTTTCTATGCTGTATGATAAAAGACTAGAATCTAAATAACTTAAAACAATACACCCTTATTACTTCACAGTTTCCATTGGTTGAGAGTCCAGACACAGCTTAGCAGGAATCTCTGCTTCAGGGTCTTGTTGGCTGCAATCCAGGTATCCTTTAGGACTGCACCTTCATCAGAAGCTCAGCTGGGGAAATATCCATTTTCAGGATTCCTCAGGTTATTGGCAGAATCTGTTTCCTTCTTGTTGTGTGAATGAGGGTCCCAACATTTTATTGTCTTAGTCAGAGGCCGCTTCAGATATTAGAGACCACCCATAGTTCTCTGCCCTGTAACTCTCTCCAGAGGCAGTTTATAACATTGCTGTTTGCTTCTTCAAGGCCAGCTTGAGAATCTCGACCCAGGCTTCTAAGACAGAGTCTTCTATTATGCGAGCTTCCTGTGGGTGATGTCCCACCATCCTTGTTATTTAATGTAACCTAATGAAGAGAATGACATCCTGTCACCTTCACTATCTGTTAGATACCATTCACCCCTGCGTCTGCCTCAACTCAAAGGGAGGAAGGTATTACACAAAGGCATGGGTAAGAATTATTGGGGACCATCTTAGCATGAGTCTGTCAGAGCTGAAAAAAATTTACCTGGAGAGTCAGGGAAGACTTCACGTTACAAGTGGAATTGTGATCAGATGTGTGATATTTTCCATGTAGATGAAAAATAGACTGAGAGAATAGCTTTTCTGATGTATGGGAAAGTGAAGGAAGATTGGATAGGCAGGACAAGGTCAGATCACAAAGGGTCTCACTTCATGAGTTAAGGAGTATACCAAAAGGATGGGTATCACACAGGAAGGGCCATGGTCAGAGATCCATGGTATACACGCCATTCTGCAAGCTAGATAGAGAGCAGGTGGGAGGTGCACAGGAGACAGGAAACACAGGAGATGCTATGCTCTTAATGTCACGTGGCCGACAACTCAGGCAGTACAGTAGCATCTGGATACAGAAAATGCTTAGGCTTATACAGTCACAGTATGTATCAGTAGTATAGACTTAGTGGTAAGAGAGAGATTACGTGTATTTTTGTGCATATTTAAAGCCAGTAGACTTCTTTCCAGAGAAGGCGATAGCACCCCACTCCAGTACTCTTGCCTGGAAAATCCCATGGATGGAGGAGCCTGGTGGGCTGCAGTCCATGGGGTTGCTAAGAGTCAGACACGACTGAGTGACTTCACTTGCACTTTTCACTTTCATGCATTGGAGAAGGAAATGGCAACCCACTCCAGTGTTCTTGCCTGGAGAATCCCAGGGACGGGGGAGCCTGGTGGGCTGCCGTCTATGGGGGTGCACAGAGTCAGACACGACTGAAGTGACTTAGCAGTAGCAGACTTCTTTCAGCTGATATGTGACTTAAAGTTGAATGGTTTTATAACTGAAGGACACTGTTTTTGTAAATGTGCTAAATCCCATTATATAAAACCAGATTGGTCCTTCAACACACATGGCTATGATTAAACAAAATCTATAGTTAATTCTCTCCCTAAAACAAGGTGAAGTGTCTTCAATATATAACCAATCCCTACCTTGAGTGAATAAAAGAAGACCAAAAGCTACATAATACTTCATCATTTAATGTCCTATTTGAGAGGACTGGCTCACCTACTTTTCTTTGAGTCCCATTTGAAAATGAAGGTCTCATCCTGGATCATTTTGTCATCAGCAATAAGCAAACATATTCTGCCATAGAATTGGGAAGGCAGCTGGAAAAAAGTATCTCCATTGGCAGAGATTGGCTTGATACCTTTGCGACCGTCTCTAAGAGGAGTTTGATGAGAGCAGCCTGGTGGTTTTATCTGTATCTGACTATGCCAAAGCCTTTGACTGTGTGGATCACAATAAACTGTGGAAAATTCTGGAAGAGATGGGAATACCAGACAACCTGACCTGCCTCTTGAGAAATCTGTATGCAGGTCAGGAAGCAACAGTTAGAACTGGACATGGAACAACAGACTGGTTCCAAATAGGAAAAGGAGTACGTCAAGGCTGTATATTGTCACCCTGTTTATTTAACTTCTATGCAGAGTACATCATGAGAAACGCTGGGCTGGAAGAAGCACAAGCTGGAATCAAGATTGCCGGGAGAAATATCAATAATCTCAGATATACAGATGACACCACCCTTATGGCAGAAAGTGAAGAGGAACTAAAAAGCCTCTTGATGAAAGTGAAAGAGGAGAGTGAAGAAGTTGGCTTAAAGCTCAACATTCAGAAAATGAGGATCATGGCATCTGGTCCCATCACTTCATGGGAAATAGATGGGGAAACAGTGGAAACAGTGTCACTTTATTTTTTGGGGCTCCAAAATCACTGCAGATGGTGACTTCAGCCATGAAATTAAAAGACACTTGCTCCTTGAAAAAAAAGTTATGACCAACCTAGATAGCATATTCAAAAGCAGAGACATTACTTTGCCAACAAAGGTTCGTCTAGTCAAGGCTATGGTTTTTCCTGTGGTCATGTATGGATGTGAAGAAGGCTGAGCGCCGAAGAATTGATGGTTTTGAACTGTGGTGTTGGAGAAGACTCTTGAGAGTCCCTTGGATTGCAAGGAGATCCAACCAGTCCATTCTAAAGGAGATCAGCCCTGGGATTTCTTTGGAAGGAATGATGCTAAAGCTGAAACTCCAGTACTTTGGCCACCTCATGCAAAGAGTTGACTCATTGGAAAAGACTCTGATGCTGGGAGGGATTGGGGGCAGGAGGAGAAGGGGACGACAGAGGATGAGATGGCTGGATGGCATCACTGACTCGATGGACATGAGTTTGGGTGAACCACGGGAGTTGGTAATGGACAGGGAGGCCTGGCATGGTGCGATTCATGGGGTCGCAAAGAGTCGGACACGACTGAGTAACTGAACTGAACTGATACACATTGAGAAAGGATCAGTTTGAGGGAGATCTGGCAACCTTACAAACATCTATATGGTGAGAAAGAGCTACGTTAGAGGGGGTTAATTCAGAAAAGCTGATTTGTGGAAGCCTGTTTGTGCTGTTCCGTATCAGGACTGCTCCTAGCTGAAGGTTGGAGTGGGTCATTTCTGTCTTTTTGTCTGCCCAACGTTCATTTTTCTCTTTCTAATTGCACTCCGTTTTCTTCTGGGGGATTACCTCTCTCCCTCTTAGGGGAATTTTGTTGTGACTGTAGATCATGGCACATATCTCCACACTCCAGCAGCGGAAGCTAACCCTCTACCCAGAGGCCATCATCTGCCCCTTCTGCCAGATGGTGCCCTCCCTCAGGAGGCAGACAGTCTAAACTTCTGTTGGAATCAAATCGTTCCAGCAGCTGCCTTTTCCATGTCTTGTTCTTTTATCCTAAGAGCTCTCCCACATCCTTCCAATTTCCTTTCTGATTAAGTGTCAGAGTTAGCTGTTTACAGCTGCTCATTAGCATTTCAGAGAAGAGGAGAAAACAGTGTTCACGAGCTGTCAGACACTCCATTTAATATTTCACATATCTTACTTTATCATCACTAAAGTGGCATGAAGTATAAGCTTATCTTAATATTAACAGGTTGAATTACCTTAGTAGGTTTTCTCATATTACAGTTAATTTGCATTTCTGAAATTTAGTTTTATCATGATGAATTTATATATTAAAATATATGTATGTATATATTATATATATATATAGATTCAATATGGCAAGATTTTGGTAAGGGTTCATATATATATGATTATAATGAGATTGCCTAATTTTAGTATTGAGTTGGTGACTGTATCTCTTTTCCTTATTCTGTAAAAAGAGTTCCTGTAAGTTTGAAATGCTCCCCCTCTTGATTGGTTGGTTAATAGAATTGATCTGCAAAACTGTCTAAGCCTTATGTTTTCCTCATAGAAGTTTTAATTTTTTTTTGCTATCTTTAATAGTTTTAAAGTTATTCAGGCTTTCTGTTTCTCTTTGAGTGAAGTTCATTAAGTAATGATCTTTAAGAAATGTGTTCTTTTAGATTTTTTAATTTATTAGGGAAAAGTTTCTCAGTATCATTTTAAATGTTCTGCTGCATCTATGATTATCTCTCTTTTCATTCCTAGATTGTTTGTGTATTTTCTAATAATTTAGTTTTTTAATAACTTTAAGGGACATGATTAATATTGTATTACTCTATTTAAATCGGATTCCCCCAATCATAATTCTGGGATATATCATTTATGTAGATTATAACATAAATGTGGCCTCTGGACTTATGTAAGATGTTCTGGTCTTTTTTTTTTTTTTTTGAGAGATATTTCCAAAATGTCAATTGTATTGACTTTGATTCTCCTTATTGTATTTATTTTCTATTTTTAGTAATCTTTTCTCTTCTTCCTAAATATATGTTAGATTTATTATTTTTAAAAATTTCTTCATTTGGACACTTTGCTTACTGGTTTTCAGAGCTGTTCTTGACTAATATGAATGTCCAAGCCTCTAAATTTTTCTCTTTCAGTCATTTTAGCAGCATCCTACACATTTTGATATGTAGTATTTTAATTAATGTTTAGTTGTCCTCTTTAACTTCTAAGTTAATTTAGAAATTAGGTTTTAAATTTTCGACATGTGTGTTTTTAAACTATATATCTTTGATTTCTAGTTATTTAATGGTCAACAACATTGTCTTTTTGGTACATTGGACATTTGTTGAGACTTGATCTTTGACCTAATGTGGGGTAATTTTTTGAAAATGTTTTACGTTTTGAAGAATGTGTATTCCTCTGACATATATTAACCTGGTATAGAATGTAAATTAGTTTTTTTCTGTGAACTCTGAAGATACATTTATACTCTCTTATGGCTTCCATTTTACTCTCTATTAAGTTGTGTTACTTTGTAGGTAATCCACCTTTTCTCTCTAGTGATTTTAATTCCTACTCTGTATCTTTGGTGTTCTTTACTATGATGAGTCTAGGCTTCTGTTGTTGCTGTAAATAAATACTGGTGTGGCTTATTATGCCACGTAAACCTAAGGATTTGTATATTTCAATTCCAGAAAATTCACAGCCAACCTTTTTTGGAGTAATGCCTCTCTCCCCTTCTCATTGCTGGAACTCTTGTTAGAAGTATACTGGCAAGATGCTTTGAATGGTCAAACAAGTTCTGCTTTATGTAAAATGCTGACGTGAAGGAAAAAGGCCTGAATGTCAGTCCTTGCTCTCCTAGCCAATTTGTGTGTCTGAGGATCTGTGCTTGTCCGGCTCTGCTGCCTCTTGTCTCATTTTCTCAATGGTATTTTTGTGAGCTGACTGTGCTACTATATGCTGGACTATTTTGTTCTGCCCTCCACTTTGTTAATTTCTTTATCGCGTTTCTCGTCTTCTGATCCTTAGTGATATTTTCTAAGGAAACTTTCCCGAATCTTTCTATTTCCTAATTCTCTACCAGTTAAGTCTAATCTGTTGTTTATTCTTTAAAGGTTTATTTTCATTAAATATTCTTTTCAATTCTGGAAATTCTGATTCTTTGTTTGGATCTGCTTGTTGTCATTTGTGATTGACTTATCTCTGATTTTCTCTTTTATGTGTTCAAACATATTAATATGTTGTTGAACATATTAACACGTTATTTATCTTGTGGTTTAAAGTGTGTCTTTTACTTTGTTTTTTTCTTATGCTGATTCTCAATCAGGATGATTTTCTTAATGTTTTTAATTATTGTTTTCATTGTTTAATTTTGAGTTCCTGTTTTCTGGATGTTTATCTTTACTAATTTTGAGACCTAGGTTGAGGATGATTTTTGTAAAGAAAAAGCACATTTTTTTTCCCCCAGACACATGGGGGACAATTTTCAGTTGTACTCTTATGTTGGTGCTTTTTTATACACAGGTAGTGTGAAATTGAGTCAAAAATCTGAAAGTTAAAGGGCAGAGTTGTGACTACAGATACTTAGGGGTGATTTTTCCCCCCTTCCATTCACTGTCAAAGCCAAGATTAACAAACATCCTCACTGCCTTCTTATGAATGTGTTGATCTGCTTGTGTTGCTGTAAAAAATACTGCAGGATAGAAATTTATTTTCTTACAACTCTGAAGGCTGGGAGAAGTCCAAGTATCAGCAAATGAGGTTTCTGGTGGAAGTATTCTTCCTGGTTGTTGTGAAGATGGCTGCCTTCTTGCTATGTTCTCGTGGCCTTTTCTTGGGGCTGTAAATGGAGAGAGAGCTAACCCTCAAGTGTCTCTTCTTATGGGCACTAATTTTGTCAGATAAAGGCCCCACCCTTATAACCTCATTTGACCTTGCTACTGCTGCTGCTGCTGCTAAGTCGCTTCAGTCGTGTTCGACTCTGTGCGACCCCATAAACGGTAGCCCTCCAGGCTTCCCCGTCCCTGGGATTCTCCAGGCAAGAACACTGGAGTGGGTTGCCATTTCCTTCTCCAATGCATGAAAGTGAAAAGTGAAAGTGAAGTTGCTCAGTCATGTCCGACTCTAGCGACCCCATGGACTGCAGCCTACCAGGCTTCTCCGTCCATGGGATTTTCTAGGCAAAAGTACTGGAGTGGGGTGCCATTGCCTTCTCTGCATTTGACCTTAGTTACCTCCTTAAAAGGACTGTTTCCAAATCTGTCCAAGCTAGGGGTTGGGAGATTCAACACATACATTTTGAGGGAACACAAACATTCAATCTGTAACAGCTGAATAGATGTTTTCTTAGTTGATCCTTTCATTGAGGATATGAACATTTGGGCTCCCAGGTTTTATACAGTGACTTTTGTTCTGACCCCCTCACTTTGTGTGTGCCCTAAGGTAAGTCTTCCGTTCAGAGATCATTGTGTGTGTGTGTGTGTGTGTGTGTGTGTGTGTGTGTGTGTGTTGTGTGCACACACTTAGTCTCTCAGTCATGCCTGACTCTTTGCTACCCCATGGACTGTAGCCCGCCAGGCTCCTCTGTCCATGGGATTTTCCAGGCAAGAATATCGAAGGGGGTTGCCATGCCCTCCTCCAGGGGATCTTCCTAATCTAGAGATTGAACTCGTGTCTTGAATTTCCTGCATTGGCAGGGGCATTCATGACCACTGAGCCACCTGGTAAGCCCTCTGAGTTGATTAGAGGTAACTGTTAGGCAATTGGGAATGACAAATGTCTCTAGGGAAGCTGACGGCTTCAGTACTTGGTTCTATCTCTGCATTCGTTTGTGTCTTCTGAGAATTTCCTGTGGTTTCTGTTCAGATTAGTTATGCAATTAATTAATCAATGTATGCATGCATGTATGTATTTATATTTCATCCTATATTTTAAAACCTTATCATAAAAGTTTTCAAATTTCTGTAAGGCACAAAAGTAGAAAAATAGTAGAGAAGATATAACAAGCTCCCATATACATATCCCCTAGGTACAGTAAGCATTAATATTTTGTCAAACTTACTATAGTATCTTAAAGCTACACTACTTGACTCAATCATGCTAATATATGTAACTTGACAAAGATAATTTCTACATAATTAACTGAAATTAACTATAAAGTTATCAATGGGCTTCCCTTGTGGCTCAGTTGGTAAAGAATCCACCTGCAATGCAGGAGACCTGGGTTCACTCCCTGGATTGGAAAGATTCCCTGGAGAAGGGCAAGGCTACCCACTCCAATATTCTGTCCTAAAGAATTCATTGAACTATTGAATCCATGGAGTCACAAAGAATCGGACACAACTGAGTGACTTTAAAAAAAATAAAAAACTATAAAGTTATCAATAAGTCATTCAGTTCAGTTCAGTCGCTTAGTTGTGTCCAACTCTTTGCAACCCCATAGACTGCAGCACACCAGGCCTCCCTGTCCATCACCAACTCCCAGAGTTTACTCAAACTCATGTCCATTGAGTCAGTGATGCCATCCAACCCTCTCATCCTCTGTTGGCCCCTTCTCCTCCCACCTTCAATCTTTCCGAGCATCAGAGTCTTTTCAAATTAGTCAGTTCTTCGCATTAGGTGGCCAAAGTATTGGAGTTTCAGCTTCAGCATAATATTATCCAATTATTAGTCTATTTTCAAGTGACTCTTATTGATGTTTCTCTATTAATATTTCCTATAAACTAGAAAATGGATATAAAGGCTGGATTATATTTGGATTTAATTTCTTTAGCATGGATACTATGAGGTAGTGCTATGTACTTTATGTTGCATTAAATCAGAAGGTCATGTGTCTGATAATCATAATTTCTGTGCTGTTGAGACTTAATTGGTAATGCAGTTTTAGTCAGCCTGACCCTTTCATTGTGAAGTTTCTCATTCACCTTTCATCTAATGCTTTTACCATCTATTGATGAGTGTTACGTTCTTCAATTTTTTTCAAGAGGTTTCCAATTGGTAATTTTCTAATTCTGTAATTTTCTCTACTTTATTAGATGGAAATTTTCCAAAAAAGTATTTTTCTTCACATGCTGGAGTTACTAGTGGTCTGTAAATTTTAGTTTATACAGAAAAGAGAGGATAAATGTTTAATTCTTCCTTTTTAGTTACCAGGGATCATAGTAAATGGTTGCTCCCCTAGTGCCTGCAGAGCTGACCAGTGGTTTTTTAAATTTTGCTTGAGGTTTATGTCTTTTATAATGAGACATTTCAAGTTGCTTTTAGAAGAGGGGATATAAATATAAAATAAATAAGCAAGAATACTTACTAAATTACTATAATTTGAGTTAATATTTCTTGTGTTCATGAAAAGTTGTTGGACCTTCAGTTTTCTGAGATAAAAGCAAATGCCTTCATATTGACACAAAAGTAGCTGTTAATTTGATAAACATTCAAAAGTACATTTCCCAGTCCTTTAAGTCTTATCCTTAGTGTTATAGTTGTTTTTCCACTTTCTGTTTATCCCTTAAGGTCAGTGTGATCCTACATTTCAATAATGATTTTCCTAATATTATATCCAATATTTCATTCTTCTCACCTTCATCCATAGAGTTTGGGTTGAGATAAATAACAAGCCTACTCCTAATTTCCTTTACTCAGCTAAGGATTAATATGTGTAATAAAGCAGTCAAATAGTGATTTGTTTTTAAGTCATGCTAATAGGAATTTAAAAAGAATTAAAGCTTCTAGAAGTGAATTTCTCAGCCTTCAAAGAAAAGATTGGTGGTACTTTAAGCAAACTTAGAAAAAATACTTTGTGAAAAAATTCATTAACATGGCCATTTCTCTTCTGACCTTATATTTTATCAATCTCCTATTATATGGAGAAAATGAAGACATCAACATAGTACAAAAAGCTTATTTAAAAGGCAAATAGGTCAAGTTTGTATGAAACAGCAATTATGGAAATGATCACAAACAAGTCCCTGAACAAGATTTAATTAATTAGGTTATACCCAAAGAAAGGCTCTGCATTAATGTGCTTAACAACCAAGAAGGATTCGTTCTGGTCACAAACCATGTATGATAATCTATAATGAATGTGAGTAGTCTAATAAAAACATAAATGTATTATATAAATGACACACTAGAGGGAGAGAAGTTGTTTAGAAAGGATCTGGCCTCAATACTTATTAGTATTAAGATATGGGCAACCAAGTCTATCATGTAAAAAATGATTGCATTAGTTCTTCCAGAGGTAACCTATAGTTTAATATTAAACAAGATAAAACCATGTGACAAAGTGGTAATATTCAATAGCTATACAGAAAGATATGTACATAAAGTCTACTTTTAAATGCTTTATTGATGTCATCTTATATATCTATATAAAATAAAGATGTGAAAATGCAGTGTGTTTATTATAAAATGAGATTAATGCAGCATGTCATGTCATCAGACTAAACAGCATTATCACTTGGTAAGTTTTATATATTGTTTCAAAGAACTGCTTGTTAAAGAAAAGCAGCCTGATAATTAAGTCACTCACGTATTCACTCAGCAAACATGTCAAATATCATATGGCAGGTACAGTTCCTAGTGCTAAGAAAATGAATATTAATAAGACAAGGACCCTTCATTAATGAGCTCAAGTCTCTGTGGAGACTTATGAACAGAAACAGTAGTAGTTGACTATGAAAAGTGTTCTACTGGTAATATGGGGGATGTGACGTGGATGACTTGAATGGGAATTTTTCTGTCTGGGTAAGCTGGGAAGAGCTTTTCCAAGGAGGTAACTTTGAATTTGGATGTCAGAGGTTGAGTCCTAGCCCACTAATGGGAGAAATGGGGAATATCAATTTAAAAGGAGGGAATCAATTGCATTTGTAGAAATAGGAAATTATGAAACAGCATGTGGGTTTCGCAGGGAATATGTGATTGGAGGAGAGGGTACCTGAGAAACCATGAGACTAAGGTATTGGGTGAAGATGGGGAAGACTGGCTGCCATGAGAAGCAGCTTCGGCTTATCAAGTCCAGTGTTTATAGGCATCCCTCAAAGGCTTTGATGCAGTTTTATGTGGTCACCACTCCTGTGGTTTGTGGGGGATAAGATGAAGGTGAGGAAAGATTCTAGCCACAAAAATGAGTTTGGAGGGTGTTGCCAGAGTTGACGAGATGTGAACCCAGGTAGTAGTAGTAATAGTACCCCAAAAGCTGACAATTTTAGAAGGTCTTTACAGTGTAGAATCATTTAGATCAGAGGAGCAGTTGAGAATCATGCGATATAGAGAGACATAATGAAGAATTATTCTAAAGTAACTAAACTGGGTAGATTACAATCTATCGAATCAAAAACAGTTGAAGGAACAGATTTTAGGGAAAAGTTACCTGAGTTTGTTTTGGGGCATGTTGAGGTTTAGGGAGCTGAAGAATACCCCAGGAAGGACAGTAAGGCATGGGGGCCTAGAAATATCCTTGTCCTCATTAAACGAATAATTTTAGAAGGGAAGCTATTAAGCTAGCTCTCAGGGATTTGATTCAGCTTAGTGGACTTGTATTAAAACAAAGGATACTTTTTCTCCCTGTTTTAAAAAAAAAAAAAAGCTAGGCAAAACTTATGAATATGGAACAAATGTGTTCTTCTAAAGCACCAGGAAGCTCAAGGGACCTTTTGATGTAAATTTTCACAATGTAGATATGTGAAACTAATCATCCTTGGATTTCCACTTTAAATCCACATTGTGAGATTAGGCCTAGGGTTACCTTTGATCTTGATTCACTGAGATTTAATGGAAGGTACACATATTCTGTTCAAACTTTAGAGAAGAAAGTTGTAAGAACTTTTGGGGATTTGGAGATTTTAAAGGCTTTAAAAAAAAAAAAAAGCCTCTTGAAAACAAAAATCTCTCAAAGAAGTTTTGTTTTTGTTGTTTTTATTTAGTGACAATATGACAATTCAACTATCATTTGCTTCCTGACGGTCAGTGAGCCGGAATTTAAACGTTGTTCTTGCCCGAGTCTCCTGTGCAAACTGATAAAAGCTTGCTTTGAGGCCTCCGTTGTTTCAATCTTTCTCTCTTCCTCTCTCTTTCTTTCCCTCTCCTCCTCTCTCTCTCTCTCTCTGTCTTCAGCTATTTTTCTAAAGTGTCCACCAAAGTGGAATCTGTAGTTATTTGCTAAGGTCATTGTTCAGATATGCCAACTACTCTGTGGTTTCATCTTTTGCTGTATTTCTGAGTACTCAGTAAGATGACTGATTATTTTGTAAAAGGCCAAAGTGTCTCCTTCAATAGCATTTGATAAATGAATGTGGATGACTTAGTGCTATCAAAAAGTACATAATCAGAAATGTAGCTGCAAACTAAGGGAATAAATTCTGTAGAAAATGACAGTAATAGTACAAATCATTCAGCATAACTTTGCCTTTGCTAAAACCAGTGGAATCCAATCACAGAAAGTCTTTTTTATATGTGAATAAGGGATAGATTCCAAAGAAGCACCACTAACAGAACTTGATTTGTATGTTTGTGACTTTTTAGAGAAACATGTATTTATAACACTATTAAACAGAATAGCCTTAAATCAAAAGCATCAAGTGTGGTTAGACTAGTAGCATCTGGAAAGAATCAGCCCCTTTGCCTATAATGTTTCTAAGCAACCACAAATTGAAGCAATGCAAGGATAGTTCATGGGAAGTTAAAGTTATAATTTTTAAATTTCTACAATTTCAAATCTGCTATAAGGCAGAAATAGTGAAAGCTAATTTACACATTCTGCTTTTATTAAATACAAATTTCACTTATTTAAGTACAAAAAACCACAGCTTTTTATAAGCAAATGGACCTTTTCAGCAGGTCCAATTTAAGCCATTCTTTGTTAGGTATAATTAGAATCTGTGTATGTAGTCCAGCAAAATTACTTTGTGAAATATAAAGCAACACTGAAATTATTATTATAAAGCCATGAATTTGCTAACATACTTCAGATACTTTCTGAATTTTTAAAATTCTAATTGGATTGAATCTAATTATTATGAAACAATAATTCAATGTACCTTTTTACAATATGAATCTAAATGTAAGTCATTAATTTTCTCCTTTTTGCCATGTCCCCATTTTCATTTTATCAGATTAAATGTAAATATACTTAACACAAATTACCTCTTAAAATTCTTGAAGGTAAATCTGAAAGGTCTGCCAACTAAGAAGAGAGGAAAATACAGACTTTCCTGTAGTGTCCTAAAATAAAGCGATTTTAGAACACTATGATTTCTCAAAAGATCTTCCTTTTTCCTATGAAATATGGTTTATTTTTAATAATGTAAAATTAGAGCCTAACTGATAGGAAATGAAGTAAATCTTTCCCATATATCCTGCAGGAAAGATTATTTCTAATATGTAAATGTATGGTGCATTTACAAAACTTTCCATGTAAGAGTCCAAAATTTTAATATAGGCTATCAGAACTTTTATATTAGATAACCAGGTGAGTTGACTATAAGAAGTATAAGAATATTATTTACTTTTTTTTTTTTTGAAAGAGATACTGGCAAAACATGTTCAATAATAAATTAAAATTTATTAATTGATCTTAGTATATCGGTTTTCACCAACAAATTGGCAAAGTTTCTATGCTAGTATAAAAGATTGTGCTACATGCAAATATGTAGATATAGGTATAAATATGGATATGTGTGTGTAGATATAGTCTCTAGACTAGTAGAAACATCTCTGAATTTTTTATCTACAAATAATAAAGTGGTGTCATATCATAAATGTAATATGATGTTTTTCTTTTTAATGATGTAAACCAAGGGCTGAAAGAAACCAGTAGAAATTCAGTTCAGCTCAGTTCAGTTGCTCAGTTGTGTCCGACTCTTTGCAACCCCATGAACCACAGCACACCAGGCCTCCCTGTCCATCACCAACTCCTGGAGTCTACCCAAACTCATGTGCATTGAGTCGGTGATGCTATCTAACCATCTCATCCTCTGTCGTCCCCTTCTCCTCCTACCTTCAATCTTTCCCAACATCAGGGTCTTTTCAAATGAATGAGCTCTTCACATTAGGTGGCCAAAATATTGGAGTTTCAGCTACAACATCAGTCTTTCCAGTGAACACCCAGGACTGATTTCCTTCAGAATGGACTGGTTGGATCTCCTTGCAGTCCAAGGGACTCTCAAGAGTCTTCTCCAACACCACAGTTCAAAAGCATCAATTCTTCTGTTCTCAGCTTTCTTTATAGTCCAACTCTCACATCCATACATGACTACTGGAAAAACCATAGCCTTGACTAGATGAACCTCTGTTGACAAAGTAATGTCTCTGCTTTTGAATATGCTGTCTAGGTTGGTCATAACTTTCCTTCCAAGGAGTAAGCGTCTTTTAATTTCATGGCTGCAATCACCATCTGCAGTGATTTTGGAGCCCTCCAAAATAAAGTCAGCCACTGTTTCTGCTGTTTCCCCATCTATTTGCTGTGAAGTGATGGGACTGGATGCCATGATCTTCGTTTTCTGAATGTTGAGCTTTAAGCCAACTTTTTCACTCTCCTCTTTCACTTTCATCAATAGGCTCTTTAGTTCTTTACTTTCTGCCATAAGGGTGGTGTCATCTGCATATCTGAGGTTATTGATATTTCACTTGGCAATCTTGATTCCAGTTTGTGCTTCCTCTAGCCCAGTGTTTCTCATGATGTACTCTGCACATAAGTTAAATAAGTAGAAATTAGTCCCACATTATTAACCTCCTTAGCACTAAAGCCCATAGACTTCAGTTCTTTGAACATAAGAGGGCAAATGGATTTGTGTAACAGCAATAATGCAAGATGTGAAGTTGCCTGAAGATGCAGTGGACCCATTTCTGCATCAGTTAGCATTCCATAAAACAGACTCCCAGATATCTTCTTCCCACCACCTGCTTATACATATGATTACAGCAGCCGTCATTAGCACCTTCTACTAGATTAAAGTCCAACATTTTTTCCTAAGCCTTGGTTTCCTTTTTCTGACACAGGAAGCTACTTATTATTTCTAACCAATAATTTCTTGAACATTCATCATATGGATAGATCTATCATATAGATATAGATAGATATAGATAGATTTATCATATAGATAAATCACCCAATATGTGATTAAGATTCAGACACTGTGTTCCAGAAACTGATGCACTTGTAGGGGAGGGTAGATATATATTTCCTGCTAATAGAAAAGAACCCTGTTGCCAGAGCAGTCTTGAGAAAGAAGAAGAAAGCTGGAGGCATCATGACCCCTGATTTCAAACTATGCAAAGCTATAGTAATTAAAATATTATGGTATTGGCATAAAAACAATGCACATAGATCAATGGATCAGGATAGACAGCCCAGAAATAAACTCATGCATACATGGTCAATTACTTTATGACAGAGTAGTCAAGAATATTCTGGGGAAAGCTCAGTCTCTTTGATAAATGTGGGAAAATTGGATAGCCACATGCAAAAGAATGAAACTGAACCACCATCTTAAACCAGTATACAAAAATTAACGTGAATTAAACAGTTGACTGAAGACCTAAGGTCATAAAACTCCTAGAAGAAAACATAGACAGTAAGCTCCTTAACTAGGTCTTTGTAATGATTTTTTTTTTCCTTTGGTCTGACTCTAAAAGCAAAACCAGAAATAAACAAACGAGACTACACCAAAATAAAAATCTACACAGCAAAGGAAACCCTCAAAAGAATGAAAAGGCAACCTACTGAATAGGAGAAAATATTTGTAAATAATTTATCTTATGATGGGCTAGTATCCAAAACATATAAATATAACTCATACAACTAAATAACAACAAAAAAGAAACAATCCAATTAAAAAACAGGCAGACTATCTGAATATGCATTTTTCCAAAGAAGGCATATAGGTGGCCAGCAGACACATGAAAAGATGCTCTACGTAATTATCAGGGAAATGCAAATCGAAACCACAGTCAGTTTTACATATGGTGATGTATGTTTCCATGCCACCCTCTCCGCCCCATCCCCTCCCTCCCATGCTGGGTCACAAGTCTGTTCTCTTGTCTGTGTCTCCATCGCTGCCCTGCAGATAGGTTCATCCGTACCATCTTTCTAGATTCCCTGCCCGTGCATTAATATACAATATTTTTCTTTCTGACTTCACTCTATACAAGAGGCTCTAGGTTCCTCTGCCTCATTAGGACTGACTCAATGCATTCTTTTTTAATGCTGAATAGCATTTCATTGTATATATGTACCACAATTCATGTATCCATTCATTTATTGGTGGACATCAGTGGAAATTTGCTGTGTGACATTGGGAGGACAGCCCAGTGCTCTGTGACAGCTTAGAGGAGTGGAAGATGGGGTGGAGCTTCCAGAGGGAGGGAACATATGTATTTCTGTGGCTGATTCGTGTTGATGTATGGCAGAAGCCAGCACAGTATTTTGAAGCAAATATCTTGCAATAAAAAATTAAAAAAAACACAATCAGATATCAACTCACACCTCTTAAAATGACTATGATCAAAAAGACTAGAAATAAACAAGTGTTGATGAGGAGAAAAGGGACCCCTTGTGCACCGTTGGTGGGATTGTAAATCCGTGTTGCCACTGTGGAGAACAGTGTGGAAGTTTCTCAGAAAATTAAAAATAGACCTACCATATAATTTAGAAATTCAGCTTCTGGTACTTATTCAAAGAACACATAGACACTAATTAAAAAAGATATATGCACCCTCACATTCACTGCAGCATTATTTCCAATGACCAGGATAATGGAAAGAACCTAAGTGTCCATCAATAGATGAATCGATAAGGAAGTGATACACTCTCTAGAATAATAGTCATTAAAAAAGAATAAAATCTTGCCATTTTTGACCATATGGATGGACCTGGAGGACATTATCCTAAGTGAAATAAGTCAGGCAGAAAAAAATTACCATATAATCACTCTCCTATGTGGAATCTAAAAATAAAAGAAAGTTTTTTTCAATTTTTATTAAAATTTTAATTGGAGGCTAATTACTTTACAATATTGTATTGGTTTTGCCATACATCAACCTGAATCCGCCACGGGTAGACATCAAAACTAAGCTTAGTAAGTAACAGAGAGCAGATTGGTGGTTGCCAGAGGCCAAGGGGCTGGGGTTGAGAGAAATGGATGAACTATTTTTGAAATTAATTAATGTAATGCACATGTAAAATGAAGCTATCTTGACTGATTTACTAAAATTTCATTCAAGTATCATGCACATTTAGATACATGTCTCAACTATTTCTCATGTGCCCCTCAGTAAAATGCTAATAACTCAAAAAAAAAAAAAACAACAAAACACCTCACAGTAGTACCAAGGAGAAGGGGTTGTTTTACAAGACCCCACTGTGCGCATACAATGGGATACGTATTTTATCTTTCTTGTCACATCCAATTTTCCCAACAATCTCATGTGAATAAGGAACTTCAGAATCCCATTTTTAGCCACCACATGCCAGAACTTAGACCTAGGTCTGCCTGATTGGCTGAAAACACTGTACTATGACCTTGCTACTTTCTTTATTTCTACTCAGGGTAAACTGGGAAGACTCTTCAGAGGTGTATTATAAAGATGTAATTACATAGCTTTTTTTCTTCTTTTAAATGAATAACAGTTCAAGTTTTCTTTGAGATTCTAAGTACCTAATAAAGTCAAAAAAATATATATCTCTCACCATGTAAATAAGAGGCAACTCTGATCTGTGAAATTGTGAAAATATTAAGTCTTCAAATAGATTGTATATATCAAGCTGCTTGGAACATGCCAAAGAGGAAGTGCATGCTGTCTAGGAAAAAAGGAATCTCCTCTTCCCATTAAGAGTTTAGTTTCATTTCTTGAGATAAAGAGACATAATCCTCTCTTCAGCATATCAGTTATCTATATTGTCCATTTTGATTATAGTGTTTTAGCGAAAGCATGAAAAAATTGACCCTTATCATTCACCAGCTGAGAAACACAAACCAAGTTAAATGGCTTCTCTGATTTTCAGTCCCCTTATAAGTAAGGTGAGGGGATAGTTTGCCTCACATGCTGTTGTGATGGTCAAATATACCTGCATATACCTGGCATGTG
This sequence comes from Bos javanicus, assembly GCF_032452875.1. Classification (NCBI taxonomy): domain Eukaryota; kingdom Metazoa; phylum Chordata; class Mammalia; order Artiodactyla; family Bovidae; genus Bos; species Bos javanicus. The sequence goes on from NC_083896.1 coordinate 11,449,843, forward strand.
CTAAACAATACATGTTCCATTTCCTTTCCTACAATTCTTAGGTTGCTAGACTGTCGGTCCTGTGATGTCTCAGTACAGGTTGTAGACAGCTCTTCCATCCAGAATTCTTTGTGACTTTATAAAATTTAGGAAAGGCATGTTTCTAATGCTTCAACCATGTGTATAGCATGAACCCCTTTATTGCCTTGGCTAAATGCCTGATTGTAGAGAGTGACCACTTGTTTCAAGGGGCACTTTCAGTAGAAGAATAAATGAAGCTATTCTTATTTGTTTTTTATTCCCTGCAGAAAAGCAACATATGACCTTAGGCAAGTTACTTAACTTACTTAAGCATCAGTTTCCTCATCTGAAAAATAAAAGTAAAATAAATTAGATGTTTTAGGTACATGAGAAATTGAAATACTTTCTTCCCCTTCTTGTTGAAATCATTGGTGATTTGTAGGAACTTGTACTACTTATGAGAGACACAACCACACAGTGGTTTAAAAAAATGAATTCCCAAACATGTCAAACCTTTTCAACCTAACTCTCCTACCTGGTGCCTAAGTAACCTCTCTGGAACTTATTTTTTCTCATGTCTAAATTAGAATAATAGTACCTAAGCTCACAGGTTTGAGTAGTTATCTACACTTTATCTATGCTCCATAAGTTATCTGATACATGTGTGTGTACACAAAATATTTAACATATTACACTATAAAGATATAAATTTAAGTGGAATCAAACTGGAGATTTTAAACACCCCTCTTGGGTAATGGCAGTGATAAATTATTTAACAAGGCAAGGCCAGCGTAGAAGGTGTCCCATATGTAGACACTTCATTTACTTTAGTTCCGCAAACAACATTTGAGTATCTAGTCGTTATCAGACACAATGCTAGACTCTGGAAGTTACAGAAAAAAATTGGTAAGATATGAGTTCTAGGTTATATAAAAACATATTTTTTTCTCTCACTTACTGAATACTGTTTCAAGCATACAGAATAAAAATACTAAACGTGAATACTCTTTAATAAGCTTCCATGTGAAACTCTGTTCTAAGCTTTTCACGCATTACTTTATTAAATCCCATATCAGTCCTGATGAAGCATATGTTATTTTCACCATTAATAGATGAGAAAGCAGAATTTTGGAGGCTAATTAACTTGTCCAGTGTTATTCAACAACTATTAAACCACAGAATCGAAATCTAAATCCTGAATTCCTAATCTATACCTTAGGCAGGCATGTTGACACCAAATGCGTAATTTTCTGTATACAAATTGTACCATTTTCCCTTGGATGAATAAACTGCTTAAATTGGATTCATGTAACTTATTTGATATAGTGAAAATTTTGACCACATGCTCATTTTAATGACCAAATGATCATTAATGGAAACTTAAGTCCTTCTTTTGGAAAAACATTTACATCAAACACCATGAAGAGTAGGAAAACATAAAATGCATCATTATTGTAATGATTGTAAGAGGGTGAGAAAAAGCTATCAAAGGTAAGAAAGGAAGCTGTGACATGCTGAGCAAAAGGCTAAGGCAAGATGTTTTGAAAAAGCAAGTCAAACAGATTATTACAATATGTATTACATACCCTGAATACAATTGATCACCTTCAACCTCACTGAAAATAGAATCAACAGTGGTGACTTTGGACACTTTTAACAGTTTAGGGTTGTTTTCAAAGTTACGAGCTGTATAGGCTGTGCCAATACAAGGAAAGCACAAAACAGCTTTGAAGAGCTTGGGTATAGGAAGTAAATTACCTGTCAGTGTCTGAGATCTTGTCTTTTCTATTTGCATTAACCCAGAAAAGTAGACACGTGCATCTGCTGGTGACTCTGATCAAAGCTTTCTATAGTGATAAATGCCCGATTCTAGGAATAGATAACATAACTACAGAGACTTTGAGCAATCACCCAGTGACTTAGCAAACTATAGTTTGTAGACCAAATCTGTTCTACTACTGGTTTTTGTAAATAAAGTTTAATTGGAATATGGCCATATCATTCATTTAGGTAATGACTATGACTGCTTTCCCATGAAGTGATTGGACCGGATGCCATGATCTTCGTTTTCTGAATGTTGAGCTTTAAGCCAACTTTGTCACTCTCCACTTCAACTTTCATCAAGAGGCTTTTTAGTTCCTCTTCACTTTCTGCCAGAAGGGTGGTGTCATCTGCATATCTGAAGTTATTGATATTTCTCCGGGAAATCTTGATTCCAGCTTATGCTTCTTCCAGCCCAGCGTTTCTCATGATGTACTCTGAATATAAGTTAAATAAGCAGGGTGAAAATATACAGCCTTGACGTACTCCTTTTCCTATTTGGAACCAGTCTGTTGTTCCATGTCCAGTTCTAACTGTTGCTTCCTGACTGGCATACACTTCATGGGAAATAGATGGGGAAACAGTGGAAACAGTGTCAGACTTTATTTTTTGGGCTCCAAAATCACTGCAGATGGTGACTGCAGCCATGAAATTCAAAGACGCTTGCTCCTTGGAAGGAAAGTTATGACCAACCTAGATAGCATATTCAAAAGCAGAGACATTACTTTGCCAGAAAAGGTCCATCTAGTCAAGGCTATGGTTTTTCCTGTGGTCATGTATGGATGTGAGAGTTGGACTGTGAAGAAGGCTGAGCGCCGAAGAATTGATGCTTTTGAACTGTGGTGTTGGAAAAGACTCTTGAGAGTCCCTTGGACTGCAAGGAGATCCAACCAGTCCATTCTGAAGGAGATCAGTCCTGGGATTTCTTTGGAAGGAATGATGCTAAAGCTGAAACTCCAGTACTTTGGCCACCTCATGGGAAGAGTTGACTCATTGGAAAAGACTCTGATGCTGGGAGGGATTGGGGGCAGGAGGAGAAGGGGGACAGAGGATGAGATGGCTGGATGGCATCACTGACTCGATGGACGTGAGTCTGAGTGAACTCTGGGAGTTGGTGATGGACAGGGAGGCCTGGCGTGCTGCGATTCATGGGGTTGCAAAGAGTCGGACACGACTGAGCGACTGAACTGAACTGAATGACTGCTTTCATGCTAAAATGTCAGAGTTGAGTAGTTCTACAGAGCCTATATGGTTCTCAAAATATTTACCATCTGGTATTTTACAGAAAAAAAAATTTTGCTACTCCTACCTGACTTAGATTAAGCAAATTCTGGAATTTTCAGATGAAATAGATAAATTAGCCATAAAACAATAAAAAATCATGCAATGTCCTCTTAAAAGTTTGTTTTTAAGTAGTTGTTATAAAACCACTTTTGATATTAATATAGAGAAAGTGAATATTTCACTTGTGATTATCCTCGCATGTTTTATGAAATAAGTTTTAAATACAGTCACTCTTTGAACAAATATCGTTGAGTAAATTTTGAGTACTTGTACCTGATCTGGGCACTAGAAACACAAATTGAGTTAGATATAACCCATATCCTTAAGGAGTTCACAATTTATGGGGAGTTAGTATCTTTATTTAATTTGTTTCTTATAGATATCATATTGATAGTTGGATCTTGCTTTATTATTCAATGCATTCATCTCTGACTTTGAATCATTTAACTATTTACATTTGGCGTAGTTATTACTATAAAGTAGAGCTTCAATCTGCAGTTTTGCTCTTTGCTTTCTATGTTTATACTCTATGCTCCGTTTCCCCCTTTCTCCTGTTGTTGTTTTTTTTGGGGGTTTATTTTGACCATGAGGTGAATTGGTGTTTTTTCTTATGTTCATTCTGGTTAGAATTTGTTGAGCTTCTTAGATCTGAGGATTTATAGTTATTAAATTTGTAAAATTATTGGTCACTATTTAAAGATTGAGGGCAAGAGGAGAAAGGGGCAACAGAGGATGGGATGGTTGGATGGCATCATTGACTCAACAGACATAAGTTTGGGCAAACTCCGGGAGATAGTGAAGGACAGGGAAGCCTGGGATGCTGCATTCCATGGGTCGCAAAGATTCAGACACAACCGAACGACTGAAAAACAAAGTTTTTTTCAAATAATTCTCCTTCCCTCTCCCACTTTCTAGACTACATTTGCCCATATGTTAGAATAAACTTGGTATCATTCAAGTCATCACTGATGCTCTGTTCTTTTTTTTCCAGTCCTTTTAAATCTGTGTCTCACTTCAAATAAGTTTCCATCACTGTTTCTTTAAGTTCACTGGTTGTCGTCTTCTGTAGCATCTTGTGGTTACTCCCATCCAGTGCCTTTCACTTCAGGTATCTAATTTTTAATTTTTATATATTCTGTTTCCTTCCTCATCCTGTTCATGTTTTTCTCTACATTTATGAAGCATATGGAGAATATTTTTGTTTTAACTTTTCAAACATTCTTATCTAATTCCATCATCTCTGTAATTTTGGACTTTGTATCTACTAATTCTTTTATCCTGCTTATGGTTAATCTTTTCCTATTTCTTTTCATGCTTGGTAATCTTTTTTTTTTTTTTGATGTCAGACATTGTATACTTAATATTGTTGGTTTCTGGGGTTGCTGTATTCCTTTAGGCTACTGGATTTTATCTGGCAACTATTAGGTTGTATAGTTTAGTACATTTGAGGCTTGATTTTAATCTTTTTTTTTTTTTTTTCTTTAAGTAAGGCTTTCCTAAATCTAGGGTTGCAAGTTTGTATGCTTGAGTTGCTTTAGTCGTGTGTGACTCTTCACAACCCTATGGACTGTAGCCGGTCAGGCTCCTCTGTTCATGGGATTCTCCAGGCAACAATACTGGAGTGGGTTGCCATGCCTTACTCCCGGGGATCTTCCTGACCCAGGAAATGAACCACATCTGTTGTGTTTCCTGCATTGGCAGGCAGGTTCCTTACCACTAGGGTTAATTAGTGTTAATTTATCCTAAACCTTCTGAATTCTGACTTTGCCCTAGGCTAGTTCCCCTCTTGGTTGGAGAAAATGGCCCTTGGCACTTCTAGTCTTCACTGGAAGTCCTTAGAAGTTTTCACCAAAAAACAATTTCCTAGAACCTGTCAGCCAGTGTCTTCATAGGTCTTTCTTGCCAGGGAGATGGAATAAAAATCTTAAATTTAATCATAAATCTCTCCTGGAGATACAAGTGGAATTCATTCCACCCAAACGTCAAGGTGGAAAGTGGTTTCAAGGCTGCACCTGTGGGAAAATTTAATTGGTAAGGTGGGGCGGGGCCCATGTATCGTGTCTTGTCTTTTTAATGTAATCCCCAGCGTCTCCCATCTGTGCAGTCTGGGTTGTGAAAGCTACTGTGTTGATAGCAGAAAAGGAAGGGGTGGGCATGCGGTGGAGTTTTAACTACAGCTTTTTTTTTTTTTTTTAAACTACAGCATCTCAGAAGTCTTAGGAAAAGAAAATGCATCTTCAGAGTACTAATGGCAGTTTCTGCTTTTTGGATTAGTGGGAAAGTGATGAGCAGACTCTTCATAGAAGATAAAAGCTGTGATGGTGGGCATGGGGTCGAAGACTCAAGTTGAACACAGTTTATGACTTTTAAGGGCTACGGTATTCAGTAAAACAAGATAGTTGTTCAAGTCAGTCGTATAATGCAAGGAATTGCCATTTACTTTTCAGTGGGTCCAAGCCCTTCCCCCAGCTCAGCTACATACACGTAAATACATGTTGCCTTTGGTAGATGACAGGCTTTTTTTTTTTTTTTTTTAAGTTCTCTCCACAAAGGTGCTCATCTGCTTTGGGAGCAGAAACACTTCAGCTGATGCATATTTAAAGCACCTCCTTATAGCCAAATTCTTAGTGTGGAACATGAAACCTGTCACAGGTGTTCCTCCTAAGTGTACAGCAGCTGGTTTGGAGCTCTGGGGGTTTTCTGTGTGTGGTCTTCCAGGGAGGAGGAGAGAAGTAACCAGACTGCAGCTCTGTCCTCCCCTCCCTGCCTATCTCTTGCTCCACCCCCGTTCTTCTCTCCCCTTTCCCCAGCATAAGTTCCTCCTTGGTTGCTGTATCCTGAAGTCTTTAACTTGAGAAAATGTGGAAGTGAACCTGGACATCCTAGGCTTTCCCTTTAAGGTAGGTGGAGCTTTACGGCTTTAAAGGGACTAGCGTAATACACACTCGGGCAAGAGTATCCAGCCTCGATTTGTTAGTGTACAGGCATGACTTGGTAAAGTAATGGACAGGAGACATCTGCTTTCCACAAATGTATTTTCGTATTTTATATAAATTTCTTAACATCCTAGGTTCCTTGGAGTTAAAATCCAGAGATGCGTTTTTATGTTTTTTGTTGAACTTAACTGGATACAATCGTAGGTCTTTGAGTTTTTATATTCAGCTTGATTTTAAAAAGTGATAAAACACTATATAGCCGCCAATTTTTCCCTCTTTCATAAAGTGGTGATGTCTAAATTGTGGGGCTTCCCAGGAGGGTCAATGGTAAAGAATCCACCTACAATGCAGGAGACTCGAGTTTGATTCCTGGGTTGGGAAGATCCCTTGGAGAAGGAAATGGCAACTCACTCTAGTGTTCTTGCCGGGGAAATCCCATGGACAGAGGAGCCTGGGGGGTACAGCCCAGGGGATCACAAAGAGTCGAACACGACTGAGCATGCGTGCATTCAGGGTTAAGTAGTGTTAATTTATCCTATAACTAGAGCAGTATTCTTCTTTATACTTTACCTGATGCCCCAGTAATATGAGGTCTATCTACTCTGGCTGGTGGAAATGTGAAATATTCCCAGCTCTATGTGAACCCTGGGAATTGTTCAGTCTATAACTTTCCAGTGATTCTTTCTCTGGTCTCATGAGTCTCTACCTATGCATGCCTAGATTATTATATTAATACAACCAGAGGATTGGAAAGAACAAGGAGGATGCCTTTCAGAGCTCTGATGTGTTCTTTCACTCTCTTTCTTGTTGGTATTCGGCTTATAAATTCTACCTGCCTAGGTCACCCTGAACTCCAGTTTCTTTCTTCTCAATATATTGAAACTGAGCTCTGGTTGGTTCCATATTTCTTGTTCTCTCCTTAAAAACTGCCTCCAGGCAGTAAGTTGGGGCAACAGTTGACCTCATCTCATCTATTTCCCTCCTTTTGGAGATTTCAGGGATAACTATTACCAAAGGACTGAAAATTATTCATTTATATTTCAGTGTCTGATTTCAAAATCAGACAAAATTGTCTGATTTTCTAGTTATTTATAGTTGGAGGTAATTTCCCTAGTGATAATTCTTCATGGGTAGAGTTGGAAGTCACAATTATTGTAAATGAGTTCTGAGATATAATGGATAATTGTATAATATTTTCTTTAAGTCTCCAGAGGCACAAACTCCTAGTTACCTAGAGAAGTTGGGGAAGAATTTATAAGGAAGGTGTGACATTTGAGTTGATATTTGAGCCTGAATATATAGTCAAGAATTTGATCCTTGACCCTATTTTTTTTTCATTTATTTAGCCAATTTAATTCATCTTGCCTTTCATTGATTGATTACTGTTAATCTTTATTTTCCAGGCCTTCTACCAAAATAGGCACCCCTTACTCTTAAGAATTGGCCTTCCTTAAAATACAGAGATAATTTGTCTTATAAGGCATTTTCCCCTCTCGTTTTCTTACCTTTCCTTAATAACTTATCTCCCTTCACAAGCATACTTACCTTCTTTCCTCCTTTTGAAAGCTCATTTATTCACCAGAACTGTTGGTTCCTTCTCATTAATTGTTTGGGATGATGGGGGAAATTATACCTTTAGGAATTACGAGTGGATTATATTCCTAGGTTACTGATTATATTTTCTTTGAATATGAGTTTAGAAATCCTGTTTTCCTCCCCTCATTCTTAAGAATTACCAAATATAATGGGAAATTTATGGTGAAATATTAATTAACCAAGTTTGATGGACCAAAAGCATATGTTTAAAATCAACTGTTTAATGTAGAAGAAGCAGAATAGGGTTTATTATCTTGATGTGTGGAAAGACATGAAAAGCCCTAATAGCCCTAAGAAAAAAGGATGCCATTTTATTCCTCATTCAACCCTAGGGAAGGCTACAGAAATTAGAGCAGGGGGCCAAAGTGTAATAAGCATCCCTTTTAACATCTTTTTGAAAAGAGTCATTTGCAAGGGTCCTTAAGGATTTCATAAAAGATGAAATTTCTTTTTCCTTAGTGCCGTATACTCTCTAGAAGCCACTGGACTTTCTCTAATTTAAAATATAAATTCCAGATGCCTTAGATAATCATTTTCAGGCAGCATAACCTTTATTAATAGAAATAAGTATGTCCAGAAATGTATTAACTCTTTCAGGTTACCATGGCATTCTTAATGAAGTTTAAGTCAACAAATTCCTCAATAATTCCTGGTGGATTAAAAGGGTTGACACTTCTAACAGAGATAGGGCATTCAAACCTTGTATTTTTTTTCCTTTTTTTAACTTATTTTTAATTGGAGGATAATTGCTTTACAATGATTTATTGTTTTCTGCTGCAAAATTACATGAATCCACCATAAGTATACAAGCCCCTGTTCTTGAATCTGCACCACTAAGATTTTCTAAGCACGAGGTTAACAGGTGAGAAGAATGCATAACCGTTCATTTATTTTTACCACTGTTTTAGAATGTGTGTGTATCTGTGTGTGTGTGTGTGTGTATATATATATATATATATAGAGAGAGAGAGAGAGAGAGAGAGAGAATACACACACACACCCTTCAAATCAACTTGGGAATAATTTTTAATTCTCCAAAAGAGTATTTTTAAAGGCTTATTCACTTTAGGGAAACATGTTGCTGAATTGGAAAGGGGATCTTTTTTTTTTTCCACAGTGGAAGGAACTTAAAATTTAAGATACACCTGAACTTAAATTATAGTTCTTCTACTTATTATTATTTATATTCAGATACCCATGTCTCCCAACAAACCCGCAGATATTGTCTCTCTCTTTCATGAAACTAAATAGAAAGATCAGTGTAAGAGAAATAACCTGGGTTCAGATCCCAGCCCTACTATCTTGCACCTGTGTGGACTTGAATATGTTGCCTGATTTGCCTTGTCTTCAGTTTTCTTTTAATGTATATCAAAAGGAGATTTAGAGCATAATAATATACATTGTATGGGCTGTTTTTAGGATTAAATGAGTTACTACATATTCAGAGAAGGCAATGGCACCCCACTCCAGTACTCTTGCCTGGAAAATCCCATGGATGGAGGAGCCTGGAAGTCTGAAGTCCATGGGGTTGCTGAGGGTTGGACATGACTGAGCGACTTCACTTTCACTTTTTACTTTCATGCATTGGAGAAGGAAATGGCAGCCCACTTCAGTGTTCTTGCCTGGAGAATCCCAGGGACAGGGGAGCTTGGTGGGCTTCCATCTATGGGATCGCACAGAGTCGGACACGACTGAAGCAACTTAGTAGTAGTAGTACATAGCAAGAGCAAAGCCAGCTGCTTTTCCCAGTAAGTGACATTTAAAAATATATATTATTAAACATAAGTCATCCAGTTGTGAAATGATGTCGTAGTTATCAGAGCTGAGATGGCACATTTGTGGACACTGTGCCTCATCTCTTTATCTTGTCCTGGAAGCCCCTGATGTGCTGTAATATGATAATGGCCAAGTCTTGCTCCTGGAGGATCCGTAGAGTTACTTTTCCAGACAACCTAGAGAGAAGTTACAACTTCAGTGTTATCAACGGCTTCCCCAGGGCTTAATTTCAGAGGTGTTAGATTGAAGAACAGGGAATCATTTTTATCTACTTAGTATCTGGCCTCCCCAAGATAAAATGAAAGCATGGAATTTGGTATCACATACCAGTGAAAAGTGAAGCAACTTTGCAATTCCATCTCTGTAAAAGAAAGATTGGGACTTGCTCTTTGATGAAGATAGAAGGTCTAAGAACAAGTGCCCTTACTGAGCTCAGCATCATCTGATAGTGTTTCAAACAATGCCAAGTCTTAATGGGAGCTGAATTTAACAAAATATCACAGTCAGCTTTTATCAAGGCCACTATAAAGGAGATCTCTCAGAAATGATCCAAAAAGTGTGTGTGTGTGTGAGAGAGAGAGATGGATGAAATGATGAGTGCCTGCTGAATAAGCAATGAGATAATATATGCAGCGGTTCTTTAGAATTTGGAAAGCACTACGCAAACATAAGCAATTGCCTTTGCTAATATAATAGCAATATTTTGAACTTTTTTTCATTTCTTGTCTGTTTCCAAGGCTGCGTATATACCATGGTCTTAATTCTTCAGCATGGCCAACTTTTAGACAGTCATTAACATAATGTTCCCTGTACATAAAGAAGTTTGGGGAAATGTCTGCTGTGTTTGGTTTAATGCCCTGATTAAAAAAAAAAAAAAAGACTTAGGCAATCAGAATTTATAAGTGTCTTGATTATTAAAAAATACTTTTCTTTTTGCTTTTACTAATCTTTAAAAAATGCCTAGATTTAAAAAAAAAAAAGCAGATACTCAGATATAGTGGGTCTTTGTTGTTACTGTGTTAAATTTAATTTCTCATTTATTCATGTTGTTACTGTATTTATTCTCGTGCTTAATTCTGCTCCCTCTACTTTAGCAGTACAATTTATTCATTCATTCAACAAATAATTCTTGAATACCTGCACTAAGTGCTAGACAGACCCTGAGGACCCACTGGTAAGCACTGCCACTGTTCTTAGTCATGAAACAAGCATAGTTTAGTAATCACCCGACTAGTGTAAAATCAGCCTGTGATAGGTACTAGACAGATGGGGAACCTGCTGCAGTGAGAAACTGCAGTGGACAATCTGACTGAGTCAGGGAAGCCCAGGAAGACTTTCCTGCAGAGTGAAAAACATATACAGATTTAGAGTCAAAATACCTGTGTGTCTTCAATACTTTTTGTTTTTGGTGGCATGAGTCACATAATATAGAACATACTATTTTAGCTATATTTAACTGTACAGTTCAGTGGCACTAAGTCCATTCCCATTGATGTGCAGCTCTCGTAACTAATGAGCACCTACTGTATAGCATGGGGCGGGGTGTGGAAATGATATAGTCTATTTGTGGAACATAAACTAAGTTAATGTTAAAAATGCATTCCAGTATTGGTGCAGACAAATAGTGTTCCATTCCACTTATTTAGCATATCTAGAATAGTCAAATTCATAGACTTAAAAGCATGTTGCTAGTTACTGGGGGAGTGGGGAGGGCAACGGAGAGTTCGTGTTTAATGAGAACGGCCTTTCAGCGGAGGAAGGTGAAGAATTCGGGAGATGGATGATGGTGAGAGTTGCTCCTGGGTGCCTTTGGATAAACTCTTTGTGAACCCCATGCTGTGCACTGTTAAATGGGACTGCTGGTGTTTCTCTTGCATGCCTGATATGCGAGCTACAGGTCCAGCCGGAATTGCCTGCTACCACAGCCCCTGCTCTGCAACTCATTCTCTCTATGTTGTCAGGGAGACCATTTTTAAAAAAGATACCCAGATGTGCTGTATCTCTGATCAAGGTAGAGTGGCTTTAAATCTTGGATAAAATCTCAACTGTTTCCAGTGACCCATAGGGCCCAAATGACTTTGCCATCGCTTCTGTCTCCTGCCTCACCTCCTGCCACATCTCCTCTGTGTGCTGCCTCGCTCACCCAGGTCTGGTCACGGCAACTTTCTTACTACTCCTTATCCCGTCAAGCCAAACTGGTTTCTGTCCAGTGGCATTTGCTCACTCTGTGCTGGCCCTTCTCTCTCCGAAATGCTCCTGCCAAATACTCTTATGACTCACTGCCCCGTTTCTTTCAGGTCTCTTCCTGAAATGTTATCTCCTCCGAATCCCTTTTCCGGATCTCTCTCTTTCAGGGATTTCCCCCTACTCCCATTTCCTACCCTGGCCTTGTCCGGGTCTCTCTTCCTTTACTCTGCTTTGAGTTTCCTTCATAGCACTTACTTATGCTGATTGTTACAATAAAATTTTAATAGGAATATTTTATAATGATATTTACTATTTGCCAGGCTTTCTTCTAAAATCTTTATACCTGTTTGCTCATTTAATACTCTGTATAACCTAAAGAGATACATAATAACTACTGACCTGATTTTACAGGTCAGGGAAGAAGGCAGAGCAGTTATATAACTTTCCTAAAGTCACACAGCCACAGCTGGTGGTCAAGTTAAAATTCAAGGCCAGGCAGTCTTAGTTCCAAATATCTTACTCTGGACAATTACACTTTGCCGTCTCTCAGTTTGGGAATATGCCAAATAGTTACTGTTTTCCTTGTTTGTCCTCTGTCTTCTTGCTGGCATCTTAGATCCATGACAGGGACTGTATCTGTGGGTCCTCGATACATAGACACAGCGAATGTTTGTGCCTGAAAGCACTTAGGGCTGCTGCTGCTGCTAAGTCGCTTCAGTCATGTCCAACTCTGTGCGACCCCATAGACAGAAGCCCACCAGATTCCCCCGTCCCTGTGATTCTCCAGGCAAGAACACTGGAGTGGGTTGCTATTTCCTTCTCCAATGCATGAAAGTGAAAAATGAAAGGGAGTCGCTCAGTTGTGTCCGACTCTTTGCGACCCCATGGACTGCAGCCTACAGTGCCTACCTAAAGCTAGTCTGTATTATGTGCATTTATGGTGATTGAAGGCAACAGGAGAAGGGGGTGATGAAGGATGAGATGGTTAGATAGAATCAGTGACTCAATGCTCATGAATTTGAGCAACTTCTGGGAGATAGTGGACAGAGGAGCCTGGCATGCTGCAGTCCATGGGGTCACAGAGAGTCAGACATGACTTAGCAATGGGACAGTGGTGGTGACATTTTCCTCCTATGGAAATCGACATGCCGAGTTGGGAGTTGTTGCCCCTAGAAAAATTAATGGGCCTGAAACATCTATCCAAGGTGTCCTCATCTTCCCATTTTTACACCTTCAGTCTCCACTTTTGCCTCCACATCAGGTCTTCGGTGCCCAGTTCTCTCTCCCCTTTTCCCCTGTTGTCCTTCTCTTTAGAAATGACCTGAACTCTATTACTTGAGGTATAGACAGCTGAGTGATGACATTCTGGTACCTCATTGCAACAGGCTTCCAAATGATCTTACTCAGAAAAAATATTCAATACATATTTATTAAACACTGCCTTATGTTTAGTTCTTCTCTCATAGCTCAGCTGGTAAAGACTTAGGTTTGGCTGGGCAAGCTGCTGGGAGAATAAGGTGCAAAGTCATGTTCTTCCCTTCAGGGTATCCTAACTCTTCTAATCTATCCTCTAGCAGCATTTTCGTAAAGTGTCACGTTTGCTTCAAAATTTTAGTGGCTGCAGGGAAAAGATCCTTTCTGTGTTTCTTTATCCAACCCCTCCCGTATTACAATTACACCGCTGAGCATCTAGAGCTCCCAGCCAGCGGATGCGTCTTGTGCCTTCACAGCGCCTCTCCTCTCCCTTTTGTGTTCCTGTATCACGAGGCTCACTTACTTGCCCTTCACGTCCTAGCTCAACCACTACCTCCTGCAAGAGGACTTTGCAGGTCAAGCTTCTCTGTTGCCAGAACATCCTGCTCATGCTTATATCAGCATATCCTTTTGGCCAGGAAGCCCTATAGATTATGAACTAAAAGTCAAAGTGGTACTCGCTCAGTCGTGTCCGATTTTCTGTGACCCCCATGAGCTGTAGCCTGCCAGGCTGTTCTGTCCATGGGATTCTCCAGTCCAGAATACTGGAGAGTGTAGCCATTCCTTTCTCAAGGGGATCTTCCCAACCCAGGGATCGAACCTGGGTCTCCTGCATTGCAAGCTGGTTCTTTACCATCTGAGCTATCAGGGAAGCCCCATGAACTAAAACAGAGTCTATGTATTTATCAATTGCCACAAAACTTTACCTTGCACAGGGCAGAACTCATGCTCATTATATGTAATAGATGCCCCCAAAGTGTTTTTTAAAGGAAAGAAAAGGAAGTGAAGTTGCATCTGAATCAAGCTGGTGCAGTAAGCCTAACGCTATAATCACCAGCTTCCATGAAATTGGTGAGAGTAGAACTTTCCAGGAGTCCAGAACCTTCTGCACTGCTGAAAGGCACTGCTAGTTCCTGGGGCTGATTCTGGGTTGCAGGGGTGGGTGACAAGCCATGGTGTGATAAATCTGGGGATTGATGGTTGGTTTTAAGATCTGGAACTTAATTATCTCTCCTGTTCTTCTAAAGACAACACTTTTAAGGTGTCTGAGAGAGCAATTCTCCACAGTTATTCACTTTAATAAGAAATCTTTCTTCATATTTCCAACAAATAGCTTTTTTCTCATCTCTGAAAACAGTTATTCTGCCAGGAAAAAAAAATGTTTTGAGAAAAAAAAATGTATTCCCTTCTCAAAATTAGAGAAATAAAGATAAATATAGGAGGAGAAAAGGAGATAGATATGCCAACAAGTATCATTTGTTTGAGTTTAAATTTACTAATGCAGTTTCATTGCCTTAAAGATTATAAGTAAGCAGGCTAATACACCTTTATAATTCACATAGTAAAATACATATTGAATATCTATAATGCATTGGGAACCTGATTTTAGTACAATGACTCACCTGCTAAAATCTTCCACTTTGAAACATTTTTGTACATTGAATTTTAGTTGATAGGCTATTTTACTTAGATTTTAAAAAGGAAAATGTTTAAATACTTTATGGAGGAATTAGAATAATGATTGAATCAGAAAATTCATCCATTCAAAAATGTATTGAGAACATACATTGTGCTAGATGCTAATAATATAGTAAGGGATAGGCTGTGTGCAGCCTCCTGGAAGCTATATTTGAGCATTTATTGGTGACCATGTCATAGAGGAGTAGAGCAATGAGTGTAAGGGAATCTGCTATCAGGGGTGAAGAAATGCGAGAGCTAGAGAATTAGTGGGAGTTGGTTTGTAAACTGGATAATACAGTAAAATTATAGAAGAAATCTATTACAAAGAGATGATTCAGCCT